>NC_007287.2:427500-792500 GCF_000002725.2 Leishmania major strain Friedlin | reverse complement strand
GTCGTTTCGGGCGAGTATGCGTTGATGTCCGGCGCCTCTAACTCCCGTGCGTCACCTTGAGTCTCGTCATCGGAGAAGCTGTCCACATCCTCTTCCCACGTGTCCTCTGCCTCGGGGTCACTGCCGTCGACGCTGTCCCCGCGAAAAAGTCCGTTGCTGTCGTCACCATCCTCGTCCGACGGAAAAACGCCCGCACCGATCCCGGTTCCGGGCGTCGCGGTGTCGCCAGCTGCTTGACTGGCACGCCACAGAACAGCAGGAGGAGCGGCCAGCAACGCCAGCAGACCGCGACCGACACCGACAAGCACCCCGGCGTACAATGGCAGCGACGTCTCCACCGACGTCCCCGGGGTGAGTGAGGACAAAATGACACGACGCGTTGCCGCGGCTGAGCCCCCTTTGCTGCCTCTGCGCGACGCCTTACGCGAACCCTTGTTGCTCTCGGTTAGTTCCTCAGGCAGGAGCCAACGGCACGTCACCGGCTGCTGCGCCATCTGCTGTGCTTCCTCTGCCGTCAGCATCGGCGACGATGATGGCTGAGATAAGCACGAGAGCATCTTGAGCAGCCCCTCGCATGAAACAAAGGTGGCGCGCAAATTCGAGAAGTGCTCCACTCGCGGCAGCCAACGGCTCATCGTCTCCACGAGAAACCCCCCTTGCGTCAGTGTCCGCAGCAGAGCTGCGGGATGAAGCGCCATCAAGGTGGCCAAAGGAGCCAGTAACTGCTGCGCAATAGTGTCGGTGCGCACGATAGAAAGTCGGCGCACCGTAGCGTGGATGATACGGATCAGCTCCGCCTCGGAGAAGCTAGTGTACTTCTGCATAATGGCCACGAGAGTATCGCCCACGTCCATCAGCGATGCCTCATCAAGGCGGCCAGCGAGCGTGCGAAGGACAAAGGCGACGATGACGGTGGCGAAGGGGTAGACGGTGCGAGGAGCGTCCGCTAAGCGCGCGGTGGTACCAACAGCTCCGGAGAGGCCGCCTTCATCGGTAGTAGCACCACCCGCCATGGCGGCCTCCACGGTTGCCGCGACAACGCGCACCTGCACCGACTGCACTGCAAGACAGCGACGCAGAAGAGCGGCAAGGCAACTGCTCGACACGCCAAGGATCGCGGACTCCTCGGTACACAAGAGAAGTTGGCACAGACTGTCTAGCATCATGGCAGCAGCACAGTTCGCCACTTCGTCCGGGGCATGTTCAAACAAGCACTTGAGCAGATGCAGAAAGTACGGAACAGCGCACAGCTCTGCTGTAGACTCGGCAAAACCACTGAGAACACCGTTGATCCATGGCAGCTCCTGCAGCACAAACGATGCGCCGCTTTCGCCGTCGCGCACGACGTGGCGCAGCAACCCCAGTACGGCATCCGCGAGGTTAGGATCGCTTACGTGACGGCGCCAGCAGTCCATCACCGTCCGTGGGAGAGCGTCGAGCATCGGCGGAGCTGCAGCTGCAGTGCTCACTCTACCGTAGTGGGGCTGAGCGCTCTTTTTCCGTGCGGCACGCGAAATCTTGAGAAGATCCGTCAACTGCTCCACCGTATTGTACAACGCTTCATCAGTAAGGCCTGCCTCGGAGGACAGAAGCGCCAGTAGCGAGACCTGCCACGCAACAGAGTGCTGCGCAAGCAATACATCGGACCAATACGGCAGCGTGCGTTGCAGAACTCGGCAAAGGAGCACCGCGACTAGTGGCGTGCATGAGGACGACGACGCCGCGATGGTCTCCTTTGACGTCCCCGTAAAGAGTGACAATGCGTGTGTGCTGTCCGCCACAACAGTGGCCATAAAGCCCTCGGCTGCCGCTTCGGTGTTCGTTGCCGCAGCGGCGTCTGCGGAGGCGGCCGGTTCGGTGGCCACGAGGGTCGCGTGAGTGAATCGCACGATAGCGGCTATCAGCATGAGCGTCCGGGCCGTCAAGCCAGGGTGCGCCGAAGCGCTTGCCACGTCATTGCTCCACAAGTGCGTAGCAAGTGGCGTAAAGTCGACGGCGCCGCACTCGCGCAACTGCCTCGAACGGTGCTTAAGTACCGTTTCCATGAAGAAAAGGGCTGCCTCTCGCTGCTGCTGCGATGCGGTGAGCATTACCGTGCCATCATAGGCGAGGGAAGTCTGTCCATCACCGCACGTCCTGCCGTCGTTGTCTGGGATGGGCGCTAAGAGGCGTTCGTGCAAGTCCTCCAAAGAGGCGTGCAGGAATAGTGGGCCAAGAGCTGCTATGCTGTCTGCGTAGAGCTGTGCGACAGTGTTACGGGTTGACCACCTCACTCTGTCCTCGCGCTCCTCTTCCTCGCGCAAAAACGTGTTTGGGTCGTGAAGCCACGACCCCACATCGACAGGCGAGGGGACGGCGTAGGCCAGCAGCAGCTTGTAGTACTGTAGCCCGCATTGGTAGCCCACAACATCCACTAGGCCGACTTTGAGGAAAGGCAGCAAAGCTGCGTCAAGAAAGAGCGACCAGCACTGCGTGGCGCGCCGGCGCACCACTGTTGTCCAGCTGTGCGACGAAGCGTCATCGCCTTGTTCACCACCGCCACTCCCCGTGTGTGGCCATCCAGTCCACCCAGCGCTGGCTGTAAGGCTCTCCGCCTCCTCCTCAACGTCGACGCAGAGCGCGACCCCATAGCAAGCTGCGTCAGCTTCCAATGACTGCAGCAACGCCTGAAAGAGCTGTGCCGAAACACATCGCTTGTACCACCCACCCAACTGCAGTACGCTCGATACGTACTCAAGCGCGGCCAGCGACGCTGCGGCAAAGTTGGCCGCGCGCGCCTGCGCACATGGGAGAGCGCTTGCAGACGAGGTTGCGCCGACGCACACTGACAGCCAGCGCGCGCATGGGGTGCACATAAAAGACTGGAGGAGCGGATAGGCTGAGAGGAAGTGCTGCTTGAGCTCAGCAGGGAAGCGCTTCCGCCCACTAGACGCAAACTGCCATTCATAGAGGGCTGCTAGGGTTTGGGCAATGAGGGTCAAAAGAGAGCAGCGTGCGTAAACCTCCGGTGAATCTGCCGCGAACGCAGAGGAGTCGGACGACGCCATGCTCAGCGTTGCGGCTGTGCCGGCGCAGAGGATTTCGAAGAGAGGCGGCGCACAATTCAAAAGTAGCTCGGCACACCATGCGTGCATCAGCTCTGGCACCGGCTCCTCAAACATGGTTCGTAACAGCCACACATGGCTGAAAACCGACAACAATCCACTGGCGTCAGCGTTTGGGTACTGGTCAAAGGCACCGAGCAGCTGCGCCGTGATCGCACCAGTCGTGGCCTGGCCGGCGGCTGGTGCCGCGGTTGGTGAAGCGCACAAAACGGCAAGGCGCCGTACAGTTGTGCACACCGTCGATGACCACTGCCGCATCGCTGCTGCAGCACCACCAGGTAGGGCCGCGATGTCGGTCAGATCCGAAAGGAGCGAAGACACAACCTGCTCAAGCTCCTCCGCGCGATCGGACGCCGTCACACTGCGCTTTAGAACAGCCAAAGCTACTAGCGCAACGGCGTGCGAGGACTGGTTGCCCATGAGCGTTCGGCAGTAGCGAGCAAGAGAGAAGCAGAACCCGGGTACCTCGAGGCCCCGCCGCTCCAGCTCCTTTTCCGCCGCAGCGCGCTGAACATTGTCGGGGCTAAGAATCTCCGATAGTAAGAAGTCCAGCGACGTGTCGCTCATTTGTCGACTCCTTTACCGTTCGTGTCACCGCGTTTCCCTTTCTGTGATGTTGCTGCTGTAGAGCAGCGAGGCAGCAAAGAAGAAGAGCAGTGAAGGAAGGGGAGGGGGAAGCACAATGTGAGAGGCGATGGTAGCGGCTGAAGCACATGCAAGCCGGGGCGATCAGTGGAAAGCAGTGGCGTCAAAGCAGTGGGCGCACAATCAACAGCCGTGTACAGAAGCGCCTCAAGTAGGTTTCCTTTTTTTTGGATGACAAAGGCCTCACTGGCCCCAGACACAGTAGCGGAACTGTTGGGAGTGCTGTCATTGGCACACCTTCACCATGAGGGACACCTCGGCGTGCGTGGTGTCAGGACTCCAGTGCTTCCACTCCGTGGGCAAGTCAAGCACCCCCCCCCCTCTATCCCCTCCCAATGCCGAGCCACATCTGGTAGTGGCACTGTCAAGCACCTATAGCGTAGTGAGGTCAGTGTGGCGAATCGCTAGGGATATCGGCGTTGATGTCCTGGATGGGGTGGCGTCGGAGCGGCCTGCGACAGTGCACACGTCTGTACTGCGCACATGTCAGGCAAAGTGTCAAAGTGGCTTGAACCTCTCTCACCCGGTCATCAGTGCGTAGGGACGGGTGGCCCCGCGCCACCCTGAGGAGAATGCGGCTGTCTGACGACCTGCAAAGCAAGGACTGAATAGATGCTGAGGCAGCTGCGTTGCTCCGATGGCTGAGCTGGCGCATTTCTGTAGCGCGTGTTCAGCGCTGCTTTGCATCACGCGATGGGGCCTGTGACAGGCGGGGTAGAGTGGACCCCAACTCATGCTGCATGGCAGAGAATAAACACCGTGCGAAGAAAAACGTCTTTGGCATTCTTCTTCACCCCTAATTCTTTGGTCATGCGCCCTGCTTGTGAACAACGCAAAAGACAAGTGTCATTGGGCGTCATTCGTCGCTCATCACAGATGCGGGCGTGAAGGCGTACGTCCGTGTGCATGCGGGTGAAGGCTGTGAAGCAAAGAGGGGATAATCACAGGAGGCATACCCTCTCCTGTTCACACACACAAACACACACTACACCCATCCCCGGCCCTTCTCCCTCCTCCCCCTCAGCTGTATGAACGCAGAAAGGAGTAACTCACAGATGAGGGAGCGGTGACGAAAACGTTCTGCGTGCCGCCTTTGCAACCTCTCGGGTCTATGCAGAAGGAGAGCTCGGCTGTTGCACAGGTCCGAGTGAGAGCCTCACCTGATTTTCGCTCTACCAGCCCTAAGCACGGAAGAAGAATCAGGGACTGCCCCCCCGGCACGCCCACGATCCGTCAAGTATAGCTGCGAGCACCTACTTCTTACATAACTACCTTCCAAGTAATTGTGTAGCTCAGAACGCTCTCACAAACTGGCCGAGAGCGTTCATCTGGGCGTCGCCGTCCGGCGCAAAGGTAAGCGACGATTTCGGGTGCAGCCGCGTTGCATCCAAGAGCGTCAGCAGCGGGATCTCAGAGCAAATCTCCACAACGGCGTGCTCCGGTGGCGTCAGCGACTCTTGCAATACGTTAGCCACCACACTCACTAGCGCACGCTCCGTTTCAATGTAGTGCACCACGGTAGGGACGTCATTGGGTGGGAAAAAGGCGCGGCGCCCATGACAAAAGCCGCTCCTACCCACGCGCGAAACGAGCCCAAGGAGGCGATAGTGGGTTGAATCCCCTCGTGCCCGGGAAAGACATCCCACGCGATGGCCGTGACGTCTGTGCTGAAGAGTTAAGTAGCACTTTGCTGTTGGGTCAGTGGCACCAGAGGTGAGGCAGCGGGCACTCATTACAGCTGCTGCTGCTGCGTGTCCTTTAGCAGCTCTCCCTCACCGTGCACGCACCATGTTGCCCTGCGCATTTATAGCCGTGTACTGGAGATCGGGGTACTTGTCGAGTGTCGTGAACACAATCGGCGCTGAGGAGTACTGACAGAAGAACTCGACGTAGCTCCTCTGGTACACATAGCTACTCTCTGGGCCTCACTCGACAACCCTGTGCGAACTTCGAGCCCCGTTCACGGGCGGCTGGGAGTTAATGGTGTGCAGCCCCCCGTGCATTGGGCAGCTTGAAAAGGTGCTCGACGTACACAGCTTCGCCGGAGAGCTCATCCGCCCACCGACACGTGCCGCATCCGTCCAGAAACGCCTGAAAAATTCGACTTAGTTCCGTGAGGGCAGTTTGGAGTTCTGCCATCCCTTGGATCATGGGGAACTGTATGCATGGCTTGGGCCGGCTACCCAGCAGCAGCCTTGCACGATACGCTCCTGCCTCGCCAAGCGCCAGGGTGCCGCTGTGGGATGACACCAACAGCGCATTCCACCTCCTCCCCATGGTGCCGCGCCGATGGGCCGTGCATATCATGTAGCTTGCCATTCGAGATGGCCAATGCACTTGCCGCAGAGCCTCTCGCCGGCGTCCCCCCTCGTTCTGGGGAGAGCGTCCAGAAAGCACGCGGTGGGTGGCGACATCGATGCCCTTCAAAATCGCGAGACGAAGGTCCTCCATACTCATGGTGAAAAAGTACACTCCGCCGCATCCACGCGCCAGCAGCCGCTTCACGAGTAGCTGCTGGAACACCACCACAACGCACTTTGCCTCGCTGTCGTTTTCTTTTTTTTGCCGACTCGATGCGGTGCCGCAAATCCGCTGCTCCGGATATCCGGTGCACGCCAAACGACTTGAGCTGGCGCACCTGCGAGTCGGGCAGCACACTGGGGGAAGATTGAGCAGCGAATGCCGTGTCGCCACCAACGGCTGCAACACTGGTCGAGCACATCCGCATCGAAGATGCCCTGCGTCACAGCGTGGTTGGCGCCGGCGCTCAGCCTCTTCTTGAGAAACAGCAGCTCTGTGTCCCGTCGCGCACTGATCCATACAGCAGTGTCGTCATAGCTTTCATTCCCGAAGAGATCCCCTTTTGGGAACGCGTCAACCACCATGCAAAAGTAGTCGCCAAAGTGCTGGTGCACAAATCGAATAAGGTCCGCAGCGTGCGGAAAGGCAGAGCCAGAGGAGGTGGACGAGGGCGCCGCAGTAATGGACGCCACGAACGTGGAGGTGGTTGGGTCGGTCTCTTCCCCTCAGCTGTCATGCGTTCCTGCGGCTGCGGCTCTGGATCCGACGCCAGTGCCTCGATTGCGTGGCTCGTGGGTGAAGCCTGCCGTGGGAGCGCCTCTTTTCACGAGGAGATTGTGCACACCCTTCGCTTTGAAACTCAGCCATTCGAGTACTTTATCGGGCCCACTCGTTTACCGTGTTAGATTCACTTGATAGTTGGCAGACAGCAGTGACTAGCACGTGGAGGCGACCTCGATAGAGGTTTCCGCGGTTCGGACGTGGTTTCCCCACGTTATCTCGCAAAACAGCGGATCAAGAGCGGACAGACGCTCAACCGTCTCGTGCAGCTTAATAGAGCCATCCTCCGTTGTAGAAGTGACAAACTCGAAACTGACGAAGAGGCGGCTGTTCCCCACTGCCTGCTTGATGGCGTCCAAAATCTTTACCATAGTGTACGTGCTGACCGGCAAAAAGGACCCCTCTGACCACCTCCCGAGTTGTGTTCTGTTTGTGAATGAGAAGAGGGTGCGTTCTTGTGGTGCCAGTCGGACTCGATTACTCTTCGGGAGCACACTCTAAAAGGCAAAGGTGACACACAGTCGGAACCGCCCAAGCGGTACTGCACTCAAATTGCAGTGCGGTCGCATTGCTCGATAGCAACACAAGATGTGAGTTCGTACGCTACTGAGAACCGCGAGTGGGTACGCTCAGCGCTCTTGCTCTGGTAGAGCTCCAGCACAAGGAAATAAGGGTAGTGGGCGAGACGGGAACAGTGACGGCAGGTGCGCGCAGAGGTTTTTGGAGAACGCGAGCCAGATGAAGAGGTTGACGGTGCACAGAGTATGGAAGGCACTGTTGCAGTCCCCCTCCCCACCCCCTACGTGCGCGCCTTTCAGCTGACGAGGAATCAAAACTGAGAGCTGCTCTGCTCCCCTTTTGTACCAGGCCGCTTGTAACACAGTCGAGGCAGAAAGAAAAAGACAAAAGACAGCCACCATGGGTCGCTGCCGTCCGGGCCGATGAACAAGGCACCGATGTACTTGATCAGTTTGAAAAGGTTTGCCTGGGGTAAGAAAAAAGCAGAGTTCCACTGTAAAAGCAGAAGGCAGGCATATGCGAGCGCAGCACCCGGAGAGGTCGGCACAAGCTTCGGTGAGAGCGGGTGCACTGAGACTTCAATAAACAACGAGAGATGCGACTCGACTTCAGCCCCGCATCTGGAACTCACCGCGACTACTGCCTTCTTTCACATTCGAGATATAGGAGCAACTCCTCCAACGGACGGTCAGGCTTCTTTTTCAGAAGGTGCTGCACCAACCCTTCCAAAAACTCGTCCAAGCGTTGGGACTGCACGTACTGTTTGTCGAGGTATGTTTGCCACCGGTAATCAAGCAACCTCAGCTGCTCGTTGGAGTTATCCAGAGCTAAGCTGGCGGCAAGCAGCTCACTGATGTAGTTCGCTTCGGGTGGCGCCATCTGGTTCTCGATGGCGTGGTTGATACGCCGCTGCAGCGCTTCAGCACTTTCAGTCATGGAAAACGGCCAGAAACGTAGTACTCTTGCGGCACGACAAATACTAGACGAGCCTTTACCAAAGCGCAGAAGGGCTGGCTTTTGCGTAGACGTCAGACGACAAGCTTGGGAGTGAAGCGGCAAGCGCAGAGATAGAAAAGCATGGATTGAGAAAATGAGCGAGATGAAGACAAAGAGAAAGCTGATGCCCGTGTAGCGCATGCGTCATAAGCTGTCACCGTTGACTCCTCTTCTTGGGTGTCAACTGCCTTGGAATAAGGCGGCTTTGCTGGCCGCTCTACTCACACCATATCGGTGGAGATGATTTTATGGATGGGGCACACGCCGATCAGATGCCGTGCACAAGTTGCTCGTTCGTGCTCCAAGAGCTTGAAGAGAGCACAGTCACGTTTCATGGTCCACATTTGAGAGGGCAAAAGCGACACCGAAAGCAGGAAGAGAGAGCAACAAAAAACCAGGATGTAGCCATTACAGGAATGCACCGTAAAAAGCAAGAGGTGAACACGAGCGCTCTTGCGTGCGAGGCGGGGGCTTGGAGATTCAGTACATGAACAAACGCGTCCTTGTGCGCCGAGAAGTGTGCCATCATCATTAATGCCCTAAGTGAGTGGCGTGACACATCCCTCTCCGTTGCTGGAGCCCTTCTCGGATCTGTCAGCAACCGTTGGGTCATAATCGGAGCCTGACAAGAGGGTCAAGAAAATGGACATGAGGTTGCTCTCCAAGAAAGGTAGAGACCACGAAAATGCGTTTCGACCTTGCAGTACGCATGGATGAGGCGAAGAGTCGAACTGCTTGAAGCAGATAGTTTCCTTTGAAACCACTAAAACTGCGCCTTTGTTGCCGAAACTGGAACAGTAATTTGGAGCCGAAAAGAGAGAAATTATGCAAGGGAACAGGTGGTTTGGGTGCGGGCGATACAGTTTAAACCCAAGCTCATGAACCTCGTGAGCTCGAATGATACAGAGAAGGTTGTTCGCCGATACAAAACGTTTTGCACACGCAAAGTTGAAGACGTAGCTGAGACCCCGCTGCTTGTTCGTGATGAAGAGTGGTCGTGTCTCGAACAAACCGAGTCGTGGAACATATGTCTCACCCGAAGGCTCCTCAACATTGTTGTACAGCTGATTGTTGGTGTCCCAATCCGGCTCAGACCACACCATATCACACATCGCCCCTCGCGTTGGAATGTGCCGGAAGCGGTGAATTAGTGCAATGTCGTCTACATGTGACACGTCTGGGGAGAGTCCCGAGTGAACACAAAAAAACTTTTTTCGGATTATTGCCGCTAGTGGCAAACAGTTGAACACCGACAGTATCTGCGTCAACAAAGTGCTAGAGTACTTGAGCTGGCACTCCTTGCCGAGTTGAAGAACGTCTGCCATAAATTTAGATTCATTGCTTCCTCGGATCAAAAGAATCGACTGCGGGTGAGCGACTTTCGCCGCCAGTAGGAAAAGAATACATTCGAGGTTGAATCCTCCATTGCCGATGTAGTTGCCTAGAAAAAGGTAGTTCGTCGTGTCCAAAGAGCCACAAGCCGCTAAAATCTTCACCAAATCGTAGTATTGGCCTTGAACATCTCCGACGACAACTACAGTGTCGTTAATCGAAAGCGTGTTTGGCTCCGTTCGAAGGACAAGCGCAGCCTGTTGAACAATTTCCATGGCGTACTCGAGCCTAAGCTGTTCACCACAAAGAAACTGCAGCATAATGCTTTCCAGTGACAGCTTGCCATCGCTCAGCAATGTGCTACGCTCTACAGGCGTGCCGTTGAGGTTGCGACCCCCCACGGCAGAGCACTTCATATTAGCCTGGCTCATGCGCTGCGCCGCATAAAACGAAAAAAACCTAAACTGCAGCTTTCGCGTCACAGACGTAGGGGGAAAAGGGTGCAGAACTGCGCTCTAGGCCTGCTCGCTGGATATCTGTTCTTCTGGAATGAATGACAAAGGAAAATAAAAAAGGGAGCACAGAAGCTTAGAAGCCTATGCAAGCAAAGGATGCAATAGACAAAGGCTAAGCATTTGAAGCGGAAACGCATCGCTTTCAAGTGCACGCATCACAAGGGCGTAGTACTTCCAGAAAGATCAAGGTGATTCCTTCAAGTAACGCAAGCATTCCTGGGTTCACTGAGATAGAGGCGTCATCGTGTAGACGTCCACCTTCTTGTTTCTGGATGTTTGTTCAGCATTTAGTATGTGAGTGTATTACACAAAATGTGAAGCAGCAGAAAGCACCATTTCAGAAGCTTTCGTGTCGACGAGTATTTCGTCGGACAGCTCTCGGAATGTCAGAGAAATTCGACGCCCCCGAACGTGTTCGGGCCGGATACCATGCATCCACCTGTAGCGGCAGTTTCCAGACATGAGGAAAAACGCGCGACGCGGCAAGTAGACATCACAGCACACACCTTCCGGATTCACGAACGTCACAGCGCACGCTTCGTTCAGATTCAGACCGGCAATACGGTCGCCCCATAGCCACGTGTCATCTACGTGGGGATCAAAATTACTCATCTTACCCTCCATGTACTCAAGCGCAGATACCTCCGCAATTCTGTATGCCTTACCAGTAAAGGTTTCCACCATTGACGAGATCACAGCAAAGACGGACTCGAACACAAGTGGCATCCCTGGTATCTCTGCGACTTTTATCTTCTTCTTCTTGAAGTTGCGCTTCGGCCCGTAGTCTTGCTTGCGCCGTCCGCTCTGCGACTCCTTCCAGGGTGGAAACGGGCGCGAATCATCCAGGAAGCGAATCACTGCCGTCTCATCCTCCTCGGTAAGCGTATCTCGAAAGACAGCAAGACCACTGATGGTAATGCCGGTAGCCACGGCACCCTGGTGATCCGCGCATGACTTTATCGGGACTTCAGATTTGAACACACTCGCGCATTCAATGCAAAAGCTAAGAGAGCTTTTCCCAATGACTGCAAAAGAGCAGGAGGAAAGGCGTTCATTATCCTGCTGTTTTTCAATAACAGAGCGTGCGCTCGAGAGAGGTACAGATCCGTTAAAGAGCTGCTGCACTCTCGACGAGCCACGACACTTGGCGCAGAAGCGGATGCCTGCGCAGGAGCATGCTGAAGAATGTTCGTCCATACGGGAGGCTCAACGCTAGCTAAAACAACGAACAAAAAAGGTGATTGGTGCTCTTCGGAGGTAGTGGTTTAGAGAACATGCAAAGGCGAGAATGCAAGCATGGGATAATATGGCGCATGAAAGTGAGTAAGTCACTCCGCCATACCGAGAATCCACCGAACATTCCGTGAAGCACGCTAAAAAAAAAGGGCAGACCCTACATTCGTGCTCCTCTTTCTTGGACTGGCAACCATAGGAACTTGGCGCCGAAATTCACGCAAAGCAGTGCGCTTCACACCATGCGTTTTTTTTTCGACATTTTGTTCGACCGAAATCGGAAGTTGCAGCTGTCACAAGATGCGCAAAAGGTGGGAACTCACTCAGCTAAACTCCTTTCCGTGGCGCAAACCTTCTCGCGTGTTAGGAGTTCAGAGGGGAAAAAGGGAAGAGGTGGATGGTTGTAGACTGACCGGAAACAAAAAAGAAAACACAGACTCCATTACATATGAGAAAGCCGATTTGAATAGTAGCCCCTTTCAAAGTGAAAGTAGCACGAAAGAGAAATGAGAGCCTTTTTTTCAAGCAGTGCTTCTTCCAGAAGCTCAATACTGGAGATCGCAGGTGATGATAGGGATTCACCGTGACTCCTCGAGGAGTGCCTCAAGAATTGCAATCGTGTCCTTATATGTCTTCACAGAATGACCAATTGTTCGACAATCAGTGTAGATCTCATAATCGTTACCGCCCTCTGACGTCTTGTCGCCGAAAAAGTGAATCTTTTCAAAGTCATTTTCGACAAACTGAAGACAATAAGTCTTATCCCACCCCTTCGGGAAGACGTCGAAACTGATTTGACCGCCTACAGAATAGGCGAGCGGGTAGTCAGGGAAGGCCTCCTTGAGGTTTCTGATCAGTTTCTCACGGATATGGCGCTCTTTGTCGAGCTGCTCGAACTCGTCACGCTCCTGCTGCGAGCAGTTGCGGCCGATGGGAGACACGTTGAACATACCGTTGCGGAACTCCACAAACGTGCCGCGCTGCACTGGAATGTCCAAATCGGCGATGAGGTGCAGACACTTCTTTACAAATGCCACCACCTTCTCGTTCCCAAGAGCCTTCAGCAAGCTATTGCGGTGGAACTCTGTGCCATCCTTGTAGGCCAATAGACCGTTCTCGGAAAACACATAGTCAAAGTCTTCCAGAATCGAATCGCCCAGCTGCTCCTTCTGCTTGGCGAAGTCGGAGCCACCGACGACGCCAAGCTTGAAGCCAGCTGCACGAGCTTTCGCTAGCGTCTCCTTCATGTCCTGCGTTTCCGGGTTGCGCGGCGGCGTCAGGGTGCCATCGACGTCAAAGAGAAGAATAACCTTGGAGGTCATTTTTGCTTTGTTGTGCTTTCGATAAGGGAAGGGGGGCTTTGTAAAGGTAAAGACGATAGATCTGTCAATTTCGATGAGTGTCAGGAAAGATAAGAAATTGGGAGTAGGAAGTCTTGAGTGTATGGTTGCCAAGAATGCATGACTGAAATACAGATACGAGAGACCGAGGAACGACAGGTGGAAGGTGAAGTCCACGTCGACACAGTGGCAGCTGGGCTCGTGAGCGCAAGTGCTCCGATTGAGAAAGTATTTCAGACACGATTAGTCGCTAGTCGAGCACACACTTTGCCGTTGCTGATGCTACCCAAAGGTGTGCAAAAGCCTGGATGGGCGAGGGAAGCACATTCAGCTTTATCGAAATAGAAGAATATTCTGCGGAGATTTCACACGCGTTGCAGAAGACGGAGAAAATGCCGGCTGGTGAGTTGCCTAAGCGACTCTCTGGTGCGGCAACATTGCGGCTTTCCCAACGGGTTTGGTGAAGCTGTAGCGGGTCAATGCACAAAGCAAAAAAGAGGGTGATAGGACAGCGACCCAAAGACCTCCTGATAACGTGCAAGCCTCTGAGCGGGGGCCCCCTCTCAAATCGCTAAAGTCAGCTTGCGCTTGGCCCAGAAGGATGTGGGGAGGGGGACATGCATGCGTCAGCGAACAGAACTTTGGTGGACAGCGGAATCAAGCGCAGAGAGGGAGGGGTTTGCACTCCAGCCATTTGGTCTTTGATGCGACATACACGACGGCTATTCTTTTGCACCTTCCCCCACTCCCCCCCTCCGCGTTGTTGAGGGTCGCAATTCACTTCGCATATACTTGCATACTGCAAGGTGAAGATACGTGTTGTTTTGCGCTCACAACCAGTGATGTCCATGGGATGTGGCAGCTGTGAAACACGAGGTCCTTTCTTGATCGACGCGACAACAAAAAATCAATAGTGAGTCTAGGATACACCAACAGCAAGTCCGGGACACAATGGTTTAGCTTGTTCCCCAGAGAGCGCTCAGCTCACACAGTTCTTACATAAAGTCACAAGATGGAAGGCAAATAAGTGGATATTGCCGACAAGCATTGCGTCATGAGCTGCAGTCGATGGGGTCTTTTTAGCTATATATATATATGTATATATATATATACATATATACATATATACATATATATATATATATATATGCACATATATGTCGACATCTATGCTTGTTTAACTGTTTCTTCTCTCCCCGAGCAACTCCTTCTCCGTCTTTTCCCTCACGCAGGTCTGCCGTCAATGGGTCAGTCATTCAACACGCCACCGCCAGGTAGCGATGGCAACGAATGCGATGACTGCAGCGCAAAAGAGGACGCAAAGGTCTACCATATGCCGCCTGATTTGCCATCTCCGGAAATAGTGGGTGTCAACGATGCTGACAAGGGCGTGTTGGCTCTTACCCCCAAACTTGCTGCTCGCTTAGCTGATGCTCTACCGCCGTCGTGCAGGTGCGGTGCGTTTTCTGGCGTTACCAGATGGTACCTCTTGTATAGCAGTTTTTTGCACGGCAAATCCTTTCAGAGACTTGTGCAGTGCATTATATCACGGGGCCCTACAATCATCGTAATAAAGGTGAAAGACAGCCCGCGTGTTCTCGGCGCCTTCTGCGAAAGCGACTGGCTAACTGTCGCACAGCGCGAAAAAAATGCAAAAAGTGCGGCCGCAGCGTGCGTTCGTGCTACTCGTGAGGGACAGAAGCAACGCGCCACTGCCGCCCCAGAGAATCAGAGCAACACCTTTTTTGGGAACGTGAACTGCTTCGTGTTCCGTGCATACGCTGATGGCACTGATGATGTTAGCACTGAAGGGGAGATTTACCACCCCCACTCGTCCATGAATTCTAACTTTATGTACCTCTTCGACACCCACCCACTCGAGGAAAAGATTGGCATTGGCATGGGAGGGCAGCCTGGATATTACGGATGGTTTATCGACCGCTGGTTAGAAAACGGAGCTTCACATGGCGCGCGCTGCACAACTTTTCGAAATCCTCGCCTTTCCTCAACTGAGTCATGGGTTGTAGAATCTGTGGAAGTGTACGCGGTCAAAAAAGACATTGTCGAACAGCTATTACGAACCGGCAGCAATCGCACTAGCGGTGTTTCATGTGTCAATGACAATCCTGACAGCAAGGCAGACCAGATGCTGCTAGAATTGAATGGCACTCATGAATTTAATCACCGGGATCACACCGAATGCTAAGTTTGGTGGGTGGTATGGCGTCTCAAGTACTTGTTTTCTCCACCAGATGTGCGCGGGACTCCTGGGGAGGTTATGCATGACGACGAAAGGATTTTTATTGCGAGTCTGAACAAACAAAAGTGCTGAGATTATCAGTGCAGCGGTTTTCCTTACTTTTTCGCGACGTTTTTTTTTCGAAGACAGTAGCTGTGATGCTGACCATTTCTTTTCTTCGCTTTTAGAGGCATTTTGTCGGGTGCCTTCACCAATTAGCTTATTTTTTATTACTTATTATCATTTTTTTTCGATAAATGCCATCTTCACTGAAGTTGACCAAGGGCTGCGCGAAGGTGAGGTTTCAATTATTTCCGAGGTCCTTTCTGCTTGAAGTTTACTTTATTTTGTAATGTCGATTTTTCGTGCGATAGGACGATTTTTTGGGCCTTTTTCTCTGTATACTGCCGATATGGTCATGCCACTGGAAGCAGCGTAGACAGACGAAAAATAAGTATGTGAAATCTTTGGATTTATATCTGCTCACAAAGCTTAGAAAACACAGCTTTATTATTTTTTTTTTTTGCTGCTAGGCAATATGAGCGATAGGTACCGACCTCGTTTGTCTCTGGGATATGAACATGAATCTGATGGACTGACAACCTATTCTGTACTGATTTTTTTCCCGTGCCGCAACATTTCATCGTTGTTTTATTCAGAGCCCCATCTGCTTATTTTTACATCCTTTTCAGCCTTTTTTTGTAACTCTGAAAAAGTAAGTGCTTTGTTCACTCGATTGAAAGGCCACTGTCGCTTTCACCGATTGCCGTTATTTTTGTTCTACTGATGCTTTTTTTCGTTTGATGCCAGAGTGTACCTTTTTCCCCCTACACCAGAGCGTAGTAGTGTCGGTGACCTGGATCGCAAGGGAAAGAATACATGTGAGCATTGAGAAGTCGCGATTTTTGTCTGCTGTCCGCTTGTTTGTTTCTCCTCTGGAAGCGCATTTATGCACCAGCGTGTGCGGGTGGTTCTTTACAACCTCCTTATTATTCAGGGTGTTTACTTTTCTCTCTTTTCTTCTCTGTTTCCACTGAGCCTACCACTAGATGAGTATGAGCTGTTTCTGCTGTGGGGAAACGGAAAGAAGAGAAGGCCAACTCTTCATTTTCTTTGAAATTCACTCTTACGGGAATGCATTTGCGAGAAATCCAACAGCAACTTAATCGCGGGCTTCTTGGTATCTTGCTGTGAGAGCCTTTCACAGTCCGTCGTTTGTGTGTGTGTGCACACACAAAAAAAAAACAAGCATTGCGGCGGGTCTTGTGGCGGCTTTCACTGATGCACGACTGCGGTGTTTTACATGAAAGCTGCACTAAATACAAAACAGTAGCGAATTCGCGTGCGAACGTGACTGCACCGTTTTCAGGGAGCATGTAGTAACCTGAAATACTTGGAATATGAGCTTCTTATTCATATTCTGGAATTGAGGGCACAGATGTTGGGAAAAATAGTCCTTTCACTGTTTGCACATCTCTTTGCACTTCTTCTCTTTCTCTCTAGCCGAACTTTGACGCACTAATTTTGATGCAATCGACCAAGTAAATAAAGGAGTTCTTTTCGTTTCCACATCTCTCTCTCTCCAATGGTGCTTGTGAATGGTCAGGTTGATGTGAACTCGGTGGGCTTCACTTATCCCTTCCTGGAGGGGATCGACCCGACTGCGCCACCGTCGACTATATCGATTCCGCACAAGTACCTCGATGCAATGGCCAACATGGAAAGACAGTACTGGGACATCAAGTCGAAACACTACAACGTCGTGATTTTCTTCAAGAAGGGCAAGTTCTACGAGCTATATGACTACGACGCTGTGATTGCCAATCGAGAATTCGGCCTGAAAATGGTATTGGACACATCTAATCGCGGCAAAATGAGGTTGGCTGGCGTTCCCGAACAAAGCTACAATGAATGGGCTCGGCTTTTTGTTTATCGCGGGTACAAGGTGGGCCGTGTTGAGCAGATGAAAGAGAGCGAGAGTGAGGCGCAAGCAGCGAAGACGAAGGTTGTTCCTCGTGAACTGGTCGAGGTGTTGACACCAGGCACCTTGAAAGATCCGTCAATGCTGTCTGATCACCGCGAGGTGTTTGTTTTGTCGCTTGCCCCCGTCTGTCGCGACGGGGAACTCGTAATTGACGCGTTCGCCGTTGATCTATCACTCCGCATTGCGTATCGGTGCCCATGCAGCTCTCGCAACAGAGAGGCCAAAACTGGCTGTGATACCATTTCTTCGGAGCTCAGCATCAAGAGGGAAAACGGCGTTTGCGGCTCTCTGAAGGACTCCACTTTGCGCACACTGAGCGCTCTCTTGCAACAGTTGAGCCCAAAGGAGGTGATTATACCAAGCAGCGATTGGGTTCCCAAAGATGCTGAAAGACGGCAGGCCTTCGAGCACACCTGCGACGAAATCACCAAGTGGACCGAGAGCGAAGGGTTCTCGGTAGAGCACATCTCCAGTAGGGCGCTGCAAAGCCTGTCGATGACCGCTATGGTAACCGCAGAGCAGGTGATGGCGAGCTACTTCACATTCCTTCGTCTTGCCAGCGACATTGCTATTTTCTCAACGGCAACGGAGTACACGGCGCACTTGTCTGGTGCGATCGGCGCCGACTCCGGGACAGCGGCGTCGGATGCGACGTTGAATATGGCAGCTAGTGGAAAGACCTCCATTATGGCTTATGAGCGCCGCTTTGACAAAGGTCTGGTGCTGGATGCCACCACCGTGAGCAATTTGGAAGTGCTAACAAACTTGCATGATGGCTCTGACAAGCACTCATTGAATGAGTGTCTAAATCGCTGCAGCACAAACGGTGGACGTCGCCTTTTCCGCTCCTGGCTGCTACGGCCGTCCGCGAGCTCGCGGGTCATCGCGGCGCGCCAAGACGCCGTGCGTTTTTTGGCGCGGTACAATTTGCTGCACTCTTTAAGGGACATGGAGGTTAGCGAGCAGGTCGGGGAGAAGCGATCCCGCTCCAACGAGGGACTGTCTTTGTTCTCTTCCGTAGTGTCCGTCGACTTCGAGCGCTTCCTTTCGCGTTTGTCCGACATAAAGCAGAATGACTCGCGAAACATCGCGTACGTCGATCCAATGGTGCAGTACAAGAAGAACCTTGGCATTATTCTCTCGTCTGTGCAAGCCCTAAGCGCGATGGTAGGCTGGGGCAAGCAGTTCTTGGCACGGTGCCGCGAGGTCGCGTGCGAACAGGGAACTGGCATTCCTGCACTTTTAGGGGAGCTTCTCGAGGAAGTTACTACTGCCGAAGCCAGCAGCAAGCGCATCGAAGGCTTGTTCGACCGCCAAGCCGCTGAGGAGAGTAGCTTGCTGATTCCCTCGCCAGGAACGTCGAGCGTGTTCGACGCGGCAACGGCGAAGCTGAGGCATGTCGAGTCAAAGCTGCACGACGTGCGACGCCAGCTGCAACAAGATGTGTTCCGAGGTGCGCAGGCTCATTTTACCGATCTGGGGAAAGATCTGTTCTTGATTGAGGTTGCTGTGGCCGATGCGCCAAAGATGACACCTGCCGGGATGGTAGAAAGGGCGCGGAACGCGAAGAGCGTCAAATACGTCGTGTCCTCTATCGAAGCTCTCGTGGGGGCTCACAAGGAGGCCACCGCCATGAAAGCCGGAGCTTTGCTTACCGTTCTGTGCAGCGTTGCGAGCCGCATCTGTGACGAGTTTCCGCACCTTTTTTCGGCTAGCCGGGCCCTATCGTATATTGATTGTTTACTAAGCTTGGCGCAGCTCCATCAAGCGTTTCCCACGGTGTCCTATCCACGGCTTTGCACGGCACACGAGCGTGATGTCGCCGTGGTGCGCGGGTGGGACATGATCCACCCCCTTCTCACGGCAAAGAACCCTGTAGCGAACAGTCTGAACCTAGACGACGTCGAGGGACGCGTTTTGCTTCTGACCGGTCCTAATATGGCGGGCAAGAGCACGCTGATGCGCACTGTTGCCCTAAACGTGCTCCTGGCACAGCTAGGCGGGCCTGTGCTGGCTACCAAGATGGAACTCTCCCCGGTCGACCGCGTCTTCACCCGCATTGGTGCCCGCGATGCATCGCACAAAGGCCAAAGTACCCTATACGTGGAGCTCAGCGAGACCGCCGATATCCTGCACAGCGCAAGCGCGCGCAGTCTGTGCCTTGTCGACGAGCTTGGACGAGGGACGTCGACGCACGATGGCATGGCTATCGCGTACGCCACGCTGCACGCCTTGGCGACGGCCAAGCCTGCAGCGCCTCTCACTATTTTCTCCACACATTACCATTCCCTAGCGATGGAGCAGGCACGTACAGCAACACCCACTCCCACAGGCGCACACGCAAGTGCGGTACAGCTGGGGTACATGGATTTTGTTCTGAAATCCGAGACAGCGGCTGCTTTTGCGGACGAGGAGACTAACGACACGAGGCGCAGCTGTGCACCGGGGTCGTGCGTGTCGAATGTGGTGTTTTTGTACCGACTGGTCCGCGGCATCTGCGCCCGCAGCTACGGCGTAGAGGTTGCAGTGATGGCTGGTATCCCACACACGTTGGTGCAGCTGGCGAAGGCAAAATCAGAGGCGCTGTCGCGCGAGACCGCCTTCCACGAAGATGTGCGTGGTATCGAAAACTTCATCCGCGTTTGAAAGGGAAGAAGGGGATCCGGCTCGCACACACACAAAAAGGATCGACAACGTTTTCTCTCTGGTTTGCTGTTCCCTTTGTCTCTTTATCTGCACGCTTCTCTTTCATTTCAGTGAACTTGTCATTCGCTAAGCTGCTAGCAGTGCACAGTCCATCAGCAAAGTGCTGCTGTTGTGAATATACGCTCCGGGAATGCCCCTCCCCTCCCTCCCCCGCCAGATGAGCACACACGCATTCAAGCTTCCCTACTTGCCTTGCTGACTTGGATTTTTGTCTGTTTTACTCCCTTAATTCAGGCCTCAGAGGTTACCATAGAAGTGCATACATAGATTTCTTTATCGTGC
This sequence comes from Leishmania major strain Friedlin, assembly GCF_000002725.2. Taxonomy (NCBI): domain Eukaryota; phylum Euglenozoa; class Kinetoplastea; order Trypanosomatida; family Trypanosomatidae; genus Leishmania; species Leishmania major. The sequence continues at coordinate 772,524 of NC_007287.2, read as the reverse complement.
TTGCCAATCATTCCCGCAGGAATCGGGCCCAAAAGGAAGAAAAAAGGCGCGCTGCCCCCAAAACAGTCTCTCGGCATTCTTGGGTGCTGGAGGCATGCACTCGAAGTGCTTGTGGCGCTCCCATCGTAAGGGGCAAGGGAACTAAGAGCCCACGGCGAAGGACGCAAACGCAAGATGCTTGAGCGCCAGCACACATTCCCCCCTCCTCCCGAAGCAACGTCGAGTTTCCAGCTGGTGTGTGAGCTGATTCGCTCAAAGAATGCCGCCATGCGCAGTCGAAAACAAAAGGCTGCAGTGATATTTTAGCACCACGCACTGCTCTTCCTCTGTCTATTTCCCACCACCCTAACACGTCGTTCTCTCTTCGCTTCTCTCTTCTTCCTCATCATCGGCGATCCCTGCGCTCATCTTGCTGGCACACGAGCGAAGTTAAGCCCTCCAACTCCACGCAAGCCCATCTGCTACACAGCTCGACAAATACGAGGCGCGACTTAATACGCAAATCTACTCCAAGCTTCTACGTCAAGTAGCCATCGAAACGAGCATTTCTGGAAAGGAAAGAAGTACAGACGGTGAGGAACGTACGTATAGAAACCAAAGTCTTGCTGTTTCTCCCACGCACCCACCAACGTACTCAAGAAGCTTACTGAGTTGCTTTGACTGATCAAAACTGGACGAAGCTGAAGTTGGGAGAATGACGGGCCAATCTGCTGCGCTCCAGGGGAGCAACTCCGCACTCCCGTGGTACCGCATGGGTTTCCACACGCTTGCCGAGTTCAACACATACGCTACATTCGTGCTGCTCGGCATGTCCATCATGATGGTGACGAGCGCAGTCACATCTGCTCCTGACTTTGTCACCAAGTACTTCATCTACGCGACTGGCGACCCAGACGCGGTTGCGGAGGCGCCGCTGTTCTGGAATAACGCGAATACCTTCTACAACGCCGGCACGTACGCTATGCAGGTCGTCACCGAGATCGCTTCACTGACTCCGTTCATGCGCTCGATTCCGCTTGGCATTCGTCTTTTCCTGGGCCTTGGCATCCCGTTTGTGGAACTGGTGGTCATCATCGCTGTGCCAGCCGCGACTATCTCATCGCAGAACGGCGCGATCGCAGTGATCATGGTGGTCGCGGTGATGGGTGGTCTCTCCAAGGCGCTATGCGACTCGTGCACGAACGCCCTTGTCGGCCCCTTCCCGACCAAGTTTATGAACGGTGCGCAGTGGGGTTTGACCGTGATCGCACTCTTAATGTCGATCATCCAGATCATCCTGCAGGTGTCTATGGGGTCAACGTTCCAGGACGTGCTCACCATCTCCCGCATCTACTTCGGTATTGGAATCGGTATTCAGGTGATGGCTATTGTGGCGCTCGTCTTGCTGCGCTACAACCCGTTCGCGCAGAAGTACATCGCTGAGTTCCGTGCTGCTGCGCTGCGCCGCCGTGGCCATGTGGAGGCAGATGACTTGCAGGACAGCAAAGAGCCCGCGACGGGCGATGTTGCGGAGGCGCCCAAGGCGGGAGAGAAGGAGGTCGCCGCGGATGATACGGAGGAGACGGACGAGGTGCGCGCGGTGCCCAGTGACGCGTTCGTTGTCAAGAGCGGCGCGGTGCTCCAGGCGACTGGTGATGCGGATCAGATGGTGGACCTGGATCAGACGAAGAACATCACGTCGACGGAGCAGATGCTTCGCGCCTCCGTGTGGTCTGTGTTCAAGCGCATATACCCGATGCTCCTGTGCGCCTTCACCATCTTTTTCACGACTCTGCTGGTCTTCCCTGGCGTGTTCTTCTTGGTGCCGGCGCGCAGCGGCTGGTACATGACTATAATTGTGACGCTGTTCAATGCGGGCGACTTCGTGGCGCGAGTTCTCCTGATGATCCGTGTGCTGCGGCCGTCGCCGAAGCTCGTCATCGTTGGTACTTTTGGCCGTCTCGCTGTCATTCCGCTGATCGTGCTGTGCGTGCGCGGCTTCATCCCCGGTGTTACCCTGCCGTACATCCTTATCTTCCTGTTCGGGCTGACTAACGGCTACTTCGGTACGATGTCGTGCATCCACTGCCCGCGCACGCCGACGCTGCACTACGCTGGCGAGCGCTCTGTGGCCGCCATGCTGTCGGGTATCTCGCTGATGTTGGGTCTTTGCTTCGGCTCCAACTTGTCTCTTGCCATCACTCTGACCTACTAAATACCACGTTCCCGCAGTGGAGCTTCTGCCCTACCTCTCTTTGTTTCGTCTACTCCCACCGAGTTGTATGAGCACGGAGACTCCAGCGCCATGGTATCAGAGTTCCGTACCCCTGCCCTCTGGGACGAAGACAGGTAGCCCCCTAACCCCTGCCCCTGCCGAACCGCTGCTGGCATTCAAAGAATCAAACTCCTACGATGCAGGGAGGTCAGGGCGATGTATTGCTACTTGATGTCTGCTGTCAGGTCCTGGATGGCGTGGCGTCGGAGCGACCTGCGACAGTGTGAACATGTCTGTACCATCCATATGTTAGGCAGAGTGTCAGTGTGACTCAAACGTACTTCACTCTGCCCTCTCTCCGTACTGGTGGGGAAGTCCGAGTCGCCCCGAGAGATGCACCAAGTGTCGGCCTGCGAAGCGAGGGGTGGGTAGCGCTTGAGGCAGTGGTCGTGTTCCAGTGGCTGATTTGGCGCTGCTGTAGCGCGTGTCTGTTTCGCACCACGCGACGTGCGTGGCAGATCGTGTGGATCTTAGTTGAACTTATGTATGGCAGAGAATGGTCCCGTATACAAAAGAAGCTCCTCCGTTTTTTCGTTTGCATTCATCTTTTTGTAATTTCGACCCCCTTCCCCTCCCTAACCTTTTTTATGTGTGTTGCTGGCGTTGATCTATTCGTGCTTAATCTTCAGGCTTCTAGCGTGCTTTTCCGTCCTCTGCCGTGTGTTGGCATGCATTGTGTAGGAGGTGCGCCACTGAATATGCGAAAAAAAAAACCTGATGTCTTCCCCTTTTTTTCGTGTATTCGCCAGTGCTCATCCTTGCTTCTTCACCTGCCTCTCTGATCTCCCGCGCTTTTCCTCCTCTTGTTGAACGATGGGGGAGAAGTGGCGGGGGGCGTGGATACTTAGAAGTGCTTGGCTGCAAGCATCTCCCCACAACCTCTGGCTGTGGTCGCGCTGTGTGTACCTACGCGCAAGGAGGAGAGTAGCGGCGGGCTCAAAGGAGTGACGCAACATCCGTGTGCAGACGAGGCAGCTCCAGTACCCGCGCGCAAATCGGCACACACGGACAGAAGTTACCCCGTGAGAGAGAGCACACACACACCCCACTGGCATGCTCCACTTTCTTTTTTTTTTCCAGTTGATCTAAGCATATACAAAACGGTAAAAAGCAGCTAAGACGATTCAGAAACGAAGGCAACTCCGAAGACTACCGGTCGCTGATAAGAAGGCTCCTAGCTTGAGACGTGCTCGACAACCTGAGAAGTGCTCGCCTCCTTCCGCCCTAACGTTATGTGTGCGCGAATGCCGGTGCTCCCTCGTCCTCTGGCGCACTTCTGCATTCCTCCCGCGCGTTGTTTTCTCTTAGGGTTACATTGACTCACTTCATTCCATCTTTCCCCCTTTTGGTTTTGTTTCACGTATCTTAATCATCTTTCACCTCTGTGCATTGCTATTCGAGAATGATGACGAGAGCACGCGCTAACAAGAACGAGCAGGACTACTCGATCCGTTGACGCGGCGCCCGTGGGAGGAACAAGTGCCGCCTGGCCGTGTCCGCGTGCGTAGCTGCGCCACGTCATGCGAGCGGTGCGTTGGGGCAGCCAGTTTCCTCTCTCATCCCCCCTTCATGCACATTTTTGCTTTGGATGCCCCGTCTTCTCATCCCTGATGACGGGCGGGGGAGGATACCTCAGCGTGGTGTCAGGGTCTAGTATCCACTCCGTGGGCAAGTCAAACACCCCCATCCCCCCCCCTCTATCCCCTCCCAATGCCGAGCCACATCTGGTAGTGGCACTGTCAAGCACCTATAGCGTAGTGAGGTCAGTGTGGCGAATCGCTAGGGATATCGGCGTTCATGTCCTGGATGGGGTGGCGTCGAAGCGGTCTGCGACGGTGCCGTACAACGCGCACCTGACGAAATCTGCGCTGAACGCGAGCAGGACGTTGGGCTTCGCTGGCGGCATCTCAGACGATGACACGGCTGCACTTATGCGCGCCTGCGGACTGCGTCCCCGCGCCCCGCACAGCCGTGACGGTAGAGGATGACAACGTGAGTGAGTGGTCCGGCTCGACGCCGCCGCCGCGCAAGCCGCCGCAAGTTGCGCCGAGCGCACCGGGCGAGGGGCAGGCGGTGAATCGTCCCTTCAGCGACGCCGCCACACGAGAGGCCCGACAGGCGGGCACCTAAGCCCTTCGTGCTGGGATGGTGTGCGATCCGCCGAGTCCATGCGAGTGAGTTCCTCATTTGTCATACCGGTTGCTGTGCCGAAGGCGCTTTGCTGCTGTTTACGCCGCGCACGGCGCAGTGACCTGGTCCTGTCCTGGACCAAGAAGCAAATGAAACAAGTGATTGGAAGGATGGAAATTTGCTGGGTGTGAGGGTGTGAGGTAGGGAGGGTGTACGACACCCTTGCGCGTCGGGCTGCTGCCATTTCTCCCTTTCTCGCATGCGACACAACAACCGTTGTGCTTGACAACGGTGACTTCAATGTGTGTGCTCGATAAAGCGGTTGAGGCGCCGCGCTGAAAGAGTATGGTCCAACCAGGTCTGAAGAAGGCACCGCGACTGTCTAGTATTCTTATTGTCTCCCCTGCTGCCTCTGATTTGAGGTCAGTGCGGCGGTGATGCTGTGTATGGGGTGTTACTTCTTTTCAACACCGTCTCGTCTCCGCCTCCACGCCGTTGTTCGAGTCCATGCATACATTCCACTACCCGTCAAAACATCTCTGCATGATGAACCGCAAAGTTTTCTCCCAGCCCCGAAGAAGAAAAAATCGATCGTGTCGTCTACCTTTGATCTCTGCCATCCATGCAAGGTCTTTCACCACCCCTGAGACACGAAGAGCCAAAAAGGGACTGTGACGTGTTTCTCCTCTCCGACTCTTCCCTCTCCCATCCCAGGCTTCCTCGTTGACGCTCTCCGTCGGTCTCTCTCTTGAGTGATCCTCAAAGGCACCGCCACAAGGGCTACCGCACTGCTACACCTCTTCCTGTGCCTAATCGCCTCTCGCCTCCTTTCCGCCTGCTGCCTTTCTGTGTGTGTGCCGTATGTCGTTGCGTGTTTCTCCGTCAACATTGCTACGGCGGCCAGTACCGAGCAGTACTGTTATACCAGTCCGTTTCCTCTCCTCTTCTTTTTTTATTTTTGCCTCTTTGCTCTCGCAGACTCGAAACGGCTAACCAAAACAAACACAGCAAGAACAACTAAAGAACAAAAAACGCCATTGCGGGCTGCCCGGCAGTTTCTATCTCCGCTATCTCTACAGCAGACCTATACTTCACGGCCTGCACTGACCCCCCCCCCCTACACACACACACACACACCAGCTGAAGCAGCACTTTTTTCCCTTTGGCAGCTGCTGCCTCCTTGCTCCCCTCTTTGTGGGCGTCCTGTTTACTGTTCGCAAACAATATACCGTTGTTTTCGCTCGTCTTCTTCTTTCGGGTTTCTTCTACCTTGGTCTTTTCGTTTTTACCCCTCACTTACCTCTCTCGCGTGCTCATCGTGTTCCCCGCAACTCTGCAAGAGCCCGACCATCACAGTGATACACGCGCTTTGGCTTCTACGTTCTCAGCATCGCGCCCTCCCCCAGCGAAAAGGCGTTGTGTGTGTTGTGTCTAGTGTTTGCTTTCACCGCTGCTCATCTTCTTTGCCGTCATTCTCCTGTTCTGGGACGCTGTGTCTTGATGTGGCTGCATCATCTTTTTTCCCTCATTTTCCCTCTCACTTTGTCGCTTTCTCCCGTCAGTACAGAGAAGCGGAGTTATTGTTTTTCATTTCCTTTGGAGTGACGTGGATCGGAAGAGGCCGAGGCTTAGCGTTGCGTGTCGACTTCTCGTGTCCTTTATGTTTGCGGTTCAGGGTTCTACGCTTCTCCACTCCAACTACCTTTATCAGCAACCGAGCTGGCGCACAACTCTCTCTCGCTCGACTGGTCGAGAGACGACCCTACCACACGCGCGTCTCTGAGCGCACCAACTCCCTCCTGTGCCGATTGAAACCAATGACGTCGACCAGCGCTCCTGCGGTGGACTTTTCGTGCGCTATCTGCTTAGACACCGCCACAGAGCCGGTCGTTACCCGCTGCGGCCACCTCTTCTGCTGGGAATGCCTTGATCACTGGCTGCACAGCGCGGCTGGCGCGCCAGAGTGTCCGGTTTGCAAAGGCCGTGTCGATGAGCGGATGGCTGGTGACATCATTCCCTTGTATGGCAAGGGCCGACAGCAGGCGACAAAGGCGGGCAGTGGTCAAGGCACCGTCTCAGCACCAGTAACAACAACGGCGGCCGCGACAGCCGCCACAGAGAGTGCTGCGACCGTTTCCGTCTCCGCACAGGAGGCGTTTTTTAGCCGCCCTAGTGCTTACAGCTTTGCCCCCGCTCGCGACGCACGCCGTTCGGCCGAGGCATCCTCGCAGCAGCAGCAGCCGGAACAACAGCCGCACCACCCGCGCCCAAACGCCGATCGTGCGCCGCCTCGCCCTCGTCCACAGCAGCGTCACCAGTTCCAGAATGTCCACATAAATCGCGGTGGCATGCCACTGACCATGGGCAGTGGCATCTTTTTCTTCGGTGGCGGTACAGGGGTGCTTTTCTCCATCCTTGTCGTGGCGATCTGGACTCTGTACCACTACGCGCCGTGGCGTGAGTGGGTGCAGGTGTCGGCGCACTGGTACAACCGCCTGCGCGGTCACCCGGAGCCGGCAAACACGAGCCAAGCAGAGCACGAGGCGACAACGGACAGGCCGACCCGGGCACGGACGCCACCAGCCGCCGCGCGTCCAGCTTCCGCAGCTTCCTCCATGGAAGACCCTACCAACGATGCTTCGCCGCCAACCATCGTGCGCCACTTGATCATTAGCCTCTTTCTCGTCTTCATTTTGATCCAGCTTTTGGCGTACGTGTAGACACTGTCCTGTGTGTTTTGGCATGCGTGCGTCTCTCTCTTTTCCTGACCCAATTTCTTCCTTCTTCGCCCTCCCCCTTTTTTGTCCTCACGACGGGCGAAAAACACACGAAACGTAAAGTACGCCACGGACGCTGCTGAAGGAGCGTAAAACGCGAAGGCAAATAAGCGAGTGTTCTCTGTCGTTGTCGGTTCGGGACAAAAGGGGGGGGGAGGAGGGATAGAGGAGGAGGACAGATACTGCATAAAGAGGCACCACTGTGCTGGATAATGGACAATGTGGCTGCCCAAAAGAGGGGTGAGAGTAGACAAGCAGCAAAACGTGAGCCTCTGTTTTACCTCTAATGTCTGTTCTGGTAGGGCCACGGCGTGCGTGTATGTGCCTGGGTTCTGAGTGAGGAAGTGTCACTGACTGGCAGCTGACGTATTCCTCTCTCATGCGTTCGCCCTTTTGGATTGCCCGTGGGGTGTATGAGCACCATACCCACACGGGCACGAGGGGCCAGCGTACATTTGCATTCCTGTCTCTTTCTCTTTCTCTCTCTATGCATTCGTTTCATAGATCGGTTCTGCGTCTTGACACAGACACCCTCTTCAATGTTTCCTTCTCTCACATCTGACCCGCCCGAGCCCACCTACCCTTTCACTCCATTATCTGCCGCTGCATGCTGGTCCTCAGTTCGTCTGTTTGTGACTCTGGAGATGCAGCACGATATGTTTGAGCGCGTGCCTCACATGCGCTGAAGAGAGGGAAACAAGGTGGATGAGAAGAGGGTGGTGGTGGTGGTGGTGGTGGTGGTGGTGGATGCGGGACGGAAAGTTTGAACGCTATGAGAGAATCAAACGAACACGAAACGATAGAGGGGAAAGAAGAGGCGGAGGATAGGAGTTTGTCGTTACCCTCATAGTGACTCTTATTTTTCTTTTCTGTGCTGTTTGGTCTGCTGCCGCCGTCGTTGGTGCCGCTGAGTGCCATGAAGGGGAGGAGGAGGCCGACTTCGCCGTTTTTCCCTCAAGGAATTCGGACTGACGTGTCTTTTCCTCCTGTCTTTCCTATGTTTTCTTTGCTTCTTTTTTTCTGTTTCCCCTTCAAGCTGTTTGTCAACTTCACCGCATGAGGCGGACACCCGACATTGACCATCAATGGAACCTGCACATCTCCTCTTTTGCTTTCGAGGCCTTGCTCATGGTGGGTAGCGGGAGAGGTTAGGTCGCGTGGCTGATGTGCGACGTGCTTCTTGTGCTTTCTCGCTTTGTCCTACTTCAATGCTCTCATTTATTTTGTTGTACCTACGCCTCCCTCTTCACCTTAGCTGCATTCGCAGAAGATGCTGCTTTTTTTTTCGTCTCAGCAGCGAACATCCAGTCTGTGTGTGTGTGTGTGTGTGCGTTTGTGTAGTTGAGTGCACCTGGCTTTGTGCATGGCGTTGTGTGACGACCCTGCCACCTTTGCTATTATCCGGTCTTTACTTTCCTCTTTCCTGCTCTCTTGCACTGCTCTTCTTCACGCTTTCTCATTCTGTGCAAGCGAAAGAAGAACAAAAACAAAGACAATGTCGACCCCCTTCCACACACACACACACACACACCATTGAGTTGATATTGCCTACCCTTTGCTCGAAAGACTCTCGTCATTGTCTCTTCTAGGATCGGATGGCGGAGGTGTAGCTGCTGAGACGGCGTAGAAGTTGTGCTTCTGTCTGCGTGCGGATACCGCCGCCTCGCCTTGCGCATTGCTGTGAGCGAGTCGTCTGATGAGGAGCTGAGCGCTGCGACGAAACTGATGGGGCTTGGGTGCCGCCTGGGGCTCTCCCACCTCTTTCTTCAACTGTGCCCACATACCAACACCAAGACGCCATCAGTCCAACAAAGTAAAGAAACTTAGATGCGAAGGCGCGTGCACGCATGCAGATAGCTGTGGTGCGTCTCGGAAGTTCTGAAGAGAGGACGGAACAACGCTTCGAAATACATCAGACTGGTGTGCGTCTTTCTCCATTGATGCCTCCACCTTGCTCGATGCGAGGCGAGCTCTCTCTCTCTCTTAGTGAGTGCGCTCATGGGACGAGCACACCCCGAGCGGTGGCAGGAACATGCAAAACGAAAAAAAAAAACGATACGAAGACAGCAAGAGAGGTCATGTTCGTTTCCTATCGCTCTTGTATGCATTTCTCGATGAGTGCACGTACGTCGTGGCTTTGCCGCGCAATTTTGTTCTCACTTCGTACTTTGCGCATGACGCTTTCATCTCTTTTCTTGCCCCGCCCACATCCTACCTGCTCTCACACTCCCAACCTCTGTTCTTTCGTCCTGGATACGTTGTTCTCTCTTGATGCCTTTTACGACGCATACTCATGCGCACGTGATGTGGCTGTATATGCGTGTGTGGGTGTGGGTGTCGTGCTCATGGGCGCGTGATCAAACCGCCCTCATTGACGACATAATAACGCAACGCTTCATCCCTCCATGCGCTTATCACTGACCACATAGTCGTTTCTCGTTCTAGCCATGGCGAAGCGCACAGTGAAGATGGGCGTGATGGGCCGCTACGGCACCCGTTACGGCGCAAACCCGCGTAAGCGCGCGAAGAAGCTGGAAGTGTCCCAGCACGCCAAGCACTTCTGCTCCTTCTGCGGTAAGTTTGCATTCCGCCGCAAGGCCGTCGGCATCTGGCGTTGCGACGGCTGCAGCAAGACCGTCGCCGGTGGCGCTTACACCCTTAGCACTCCCAACAACAGCACCGTTCGCTCCACGGTCCGCCGTCTACGCGAGCTGGCCAAGATCTAAGCCGGCTGCGAGGCGAGAAACGTGCAGCCACGGAGGACGCGAGGCTGGGAGAATCATCCGGCGCAACGGTGGTGCTAGCGGTAGTGGTGGCGCGATCGCGGCGTGAGAGGGAATCGGTGTTGTGTAAGTCTGTGCGCGTGTATGCTTCACGTATCGCGTGTTCTCTCCCTCTCTCTCACCCCTCTTTTCGTTTCGCAGGTCCTTTCCCCTCATGCTCTCACTCTGTTATGCCACCGGCTGCTTGAAAGGCGTCCCCTCCGTGTGCAGTGCGGGCGCAACGATACACGTCTTTGTTTTGTTTTGCTTTTTTTCGCTTGTCTCTCTCTCTCTCTCATCGATGAGGTGAAAAGAGCAACAAACAAAAACGACCGCAACATCACGACAAACAAACGCACACACGCACGCGCACCTTGGTGTGTTCTCTGAGATATGCCCTTGACAGGCGAAGGAGCTTCGCAGGCGGAACAGGCGGGTAAGCGCAGATGTGAGCCCATGGTAGCTATGCCTCTGGGCTCCCTTCGTTGTTGCCTGCGCTGCGCGTTTATGGAGTCTACGCCGCTTCTCACGTGTGTGCCGTGGTTTCGCGTTACCGCTGCTCTTGAACAACCTACCTGCGTGTGTCTATCTCCGCTGTAAGGCAGAGAGCGAAGGAAGGAGCTGTTAAGCGTGTGACACATGTGGGGTACTAGAGGGCGCGCATGCAATGTATCCTGCAGCGCATCCGGCCGAATAGGCGGTTGTGCCAGTCTGCTTCCGCCTGCTCTCCCGCTTCACTCTCCCTTTCTTCTTTCCTCTTTCTCCTGGCATCTTCGCTGCGCCTGTGCGTGCGTTGGGCTGCCATGCAGTTGTTGGTGCACTGAAGTACATTTTGTATGCCTTCTGGCTGACTGCTTGTAACGAGCGGCCTGTGTGCGTTTGTGCTCATCGTTTGCGTCTTTCTTCACACTTTCCCACGCACTTCGTGTCTGGTCGCTTTTGCCCAACCTCGGCTAACACCCCTGTCCCAGCTATCCAAGGCGCAGCTCGCTTCTCCGCTGCACCGTGAACAAGCTTAGAGAAGCCTCACGGCAACTGATCATCGCACCCGACAAGGACGTGGCAGTAGGTGACCTTGCTCGCATAGATACGCATTGCACCCCTCTCGGCCAGCCACGACCGCACGGTATCCTCTCCCCCTCCCCCCACCGCAACTCGGCTCACAGAGGCAGACCAGCTCACGTACACACAAGGGAAGGAAAACACGCCACGCACTGCTGTTCGTGTCGGCTACGCAAATTGCTGTGATAACTTCTTTGGTCGCCCCCTTGCCACGCCTCTCTTTCCCCTGCCACCTGCCATCCCTCCATCGGTTTCGTGCGTCTTCGCTCCTTAGATGGCTAGAATTGGGAGCACGCGCTGAGAAGCTTTGCGCATCAAAAACCAAAAAAAAACCGAATACCTCCAAGGAGAGAGCGCGCGAGCAACAGCAACTTGGGGAAAATGGAGCGCACAAATCTCGGCCACGGCGCCGTCGGCTCCCTTGCCCAGCTGTGTGATGAGTTGCGCAAGTCCTACGCGGCAGCAAAGGAAATAGAGCAGCGGGACACCACCCTCACCAAGAGCGAAACCGCCAACACTCTCAAAGAGACGAGTAACCTGTTTGCGCTCGGCATGGAGAAGCTGATCTCGTCTGACGGCAACGTAGTCGAAGTGAAAGACGCTATCGCCCTCGCAGAGGATGCGGAGAGAGAGGTGGCCGCTTTGCGGGCGGAGAAGGCGCGCCTGCAGTCGACAGAGGACGGCCACCGCAGCAAACTCAGCGCTACCGGCAGTGACGCTGAGGTTGAAGCATTTGTTGCCTACGCCAAGGAGCTGTCAGAGCTGCACGACCACCTCTTTCTCGCGCGTGTCGTATTCAAGGGGGTGCTCACGAAGAGACTAGAGGACATCCGCGACGATCGGCTAAGTCAGCAGGACAAGCGGTTCACCGATCCCAAGTCATGGGATGTGAAGAAGGGCGTGCTGGAGCGCATGCTGCAGTCGCTCCGCACCAAGACGGCTCAGTTGCAGCTCTCGGCGAAGACCTACCTGGATGAGGATGAGGCGCTGTTTCTGGAGGTCATGAATCTGGCGACCGAGGCCGGCGATCACGTCCGTCGCGGCGATGCCATGCGCGAGGCGCGGGACGAAAAGCTGAAGGTGTTCTACGCTGAGTGCGCCAAGCTAACGGGGTGGTGCCGACAGCAGCTGACGAACCTGGAGGCGATGCAGGAGCCCGACCACGTCCAAGAGTACTGCGCCACACTGGCCGACAACTACCCCACCATGTCGAACAACTTTGCCGTGTTGTTCAATAGCGTGCAAGAGTACGTGCAGGCAAGCTTGATACCCGTGCACAAGGCACTTTTAGAGGCGGAGGAGGTGTGGCTCTACCTACAGGTCTCGACCCTAGAGCGGCTGTCGAAGACGCTTTTCGAGATCCACCCCCAGTCACCTCTCGATGTGGAGGTGGAGAAGTACTCGAGCTACCCGGAGCATGCCGCGAAGTTCCTGCAGGACCTCGAGCGCTACCTAGCGGCGCAGCACAGACAGCAAGACGAGGTTGCCGAGCTCGACTCGGTTCATAAAGAGTGCCAGGAGGTGCTTCACACGCTCTCAGGTCAGTTTGCCGAGTTGCCCAGCGAGGTGCACGCCTTTGCGCAGCGGGCCCAGGCGCTTCGAGCGGGCTATCAGTGCTTCCGCGAAGCACTACTGCAGCGTCTAACCTACGTTAGCCCGGCTGCGAGCACTGTGGTAGAGTCGAAGCGGCGCCAGGAAGAGTTTGAGAACTGTGTGCGCGAGCTCAAGTCGTGGGCGGCAGAGGCCTCTCACGGTGAGTCATGGCGGGACATCTATAGCAAGATTGTAGAGATCAAGCAAATGATCAAGAGCGAGCAGGCCTCACTGGAGATGAAGAGGGAGCGCGCGGTGGCGTCGGGCCAAAGCCGCTAGCACGAGCACCAAGAGCCAAGAAGCAGACGGCACCGAGACGCATGCATGCGTGATCATGCGTGTCTGTGGACGCCTCGGGAATAGTAACAAGGGGCACCACGAAGGAAGAGGTCAACGCTGCCACCGCTGGGTGTGTCTAGTGCGGAACTGCACGTAACTCGCCGCGCACGCTTTCTTTGCTCCTTTCTTGTTCTCTGGGCTTCTTCTCGCCCGTGCGACTCGCGTTGTTTGTCTGTGTAGGCATGCGGCGCAGTGCGTGTGCCGCTGTTTCCCATCTCTGCCGTCTGGTGCCATTTTCTATTGTGTTCTTTCGCGTTGTGCTGTCTCCTCCGTTACCTTTTCAACTCCCCAAGAATGCACTGGCGCGCCGGTCATGGCTGCGTCGAGCTGCTGCTTGTATGTTGTTGATCTCTCTTTGGTTCGGCTTATCGAGTTACCGATGAAGTGGGCCCAGAGGCTCGTGACGGTGGGAGGGGGAGGAAGAGGAGAGGGGGGGGGCTTTTGAAGCCGCGTGGACCCTCATCCTTTTCTTGTCCCGATGGGTCGAAGCGCCTGCAGGACGGGCCGGGCCAACGGAGTGCAGCACTTTTAGTGCACTGCTGGCGGAAAACCACTGAATGGTTTTCTGTTCCCTGCCGTTGTGTCGCCCATGCATATGCTCAGAAGGCAAAGCGAAGGCGGCACTCGCCGCTGCGTTGATGGCGCCCACCATTCCATGAGGGCGACAACAGCAAACAGAGTAGGCACCACTTCAGTGCTCCAATCGACTCCCTTTCACCTTTTCCTTGACCTCCCCACCCCTCCTCAAATGAGCTTCACACCTCTCCGCCTTTCTGTTGGTACACCCATGTCCTGCGTCTCTCGACGGGCTTTCACTCACTTGTTCGTGCCTTTCCTCGCCAGCTAACACCTGCGTGGCTCCCAGCACACAGAAGAAAACGGCGTCATCCAGGAGCCGCTGCACAACAAGGCAGCAGTGGTGAAAAAAAGTGCGATGGGCACCGCCTGATCCACTGCCAACACTACCAACGCTGCATCTCTACCCGGAACCGGGTATAAAGCTTCACTCCAAGAACGGGGAGAAAAAATGCCACCGAAGGCGACGACAGCCGCTGCAGGCGGCAAGCAGAGGGAGAAGGGCAAGAAGGGTGGCGCTGCAGCCGTGGACTCGGTCATGGAGCTGCGCAACATGGAAGACATCCACGAGGTTCTAGCCAAGGCGCAGCAGCTGCGCAACTACTTTCAGGTAGAGCGCGATAAGGTGAACGGCATGTGGGACATCACCAAAAAGGAGCTAGAGAATGAGCAGTTCAGCCTGCAGAACGCCGAAAGCGAGCTGGAGGAGCTGGAACGCGAGCATCAGGTGGAGATGAAGGTCTACCAGCAGAAGGTGCGCCATCTCCTGTACGACCACAAGGTTACCTTGAAGCAACTGCGCGACGAGAGCGACGCGGCACTGCGGCAGGCCGAGGCGGCGCACACCCAGCGGATGCATCAACTAGAGGTGGAACGGCAACAGCGCATGACTGGTATGCAGTCCGCTCGTGAGGCCCAGGAAAGTCGAATTGTGGATCAGCGCGATGGTCACCAGTACATGCTCACAGTTACGAAGCGTCGCAACCACGAGAAGGAGCTGGCGCGACTGCAGGCCTCGTACGAGGCGAAGCTGAGCACGCTGCGCGAGGACCTGGAACTGCGACGCCGAGCCGAGGTCCAGGATGCAGAAGAGCGATACCACCTTCACATCAACCACCTTATCCAGCAGCACGAGGACAAGTTTAATGAGATGAAGGCCTACTACAACCACATCACGCACAACAACCTTGAAATAATCCAGTCCCTTAAGGACGAGATTGTCACCATGAAGAAAAACGACGAGCACAACGAGGGCCTGATGTTCGAGATCGAGAAGGAAAACGAGAACCTCGTGGCACCGCTGGAGCAGTTAGAGAAGGAGGTGGCGGAGCTTCAAGTCAAGAAGCAGCAGCACATTCAGGACAAGCAAAGTTTGCGTAGCTTCCGCACCCGATACAAGTTGCTTCAGCAACAACTGTGCGCGTTGCGGCAGGAGAAGGAGATGCTGGAGGATCAGTACAAGAACGTCTATGACGAGCGCGAGGACCTGCGCGCGAAGTTCGAGTCCGCCTTGCGGGAGGCAATGGATGTCGTCGCTGATCGCAACAACTCGCTGCAGCAGAACCTGATCGAGGCGCACGCGCGGCTGGAGCAGCGCGATGCACAGCTGGAGGGCGTGCTGCGTGCCATGGGCCTGGAGCCGGTCGCGATGGAGCTCATCTCGAACGAGATCGACGCCGAGTTGCAGGGGAAGAATCAAGTCATCAAGGACCTGCACTTCGAGATGCGCCGACTGGAGAAGAAGGTGAACGCCATGGTTGAGGAGTACGAGCGCCGCTGCCGTACCGTTGGCGTACCACCGCTCGACCGTGCAAGCGTCATGCAGGTCTGAAGATGAGAAGAGGGCGAATGGAAAAATAAGAAAGGGGAACCGCTGAGGGATCGCACCTTCTTTAGGCGACCACCTTGTGCTCGTCCTTTGCTTTCTCCATGACCTCCTTTGTCGGTGACGGTGTTCTCCGAGGGTTGTGTGCGTATAGGCAGGCCGTGTGAGGCTGCCGCCACACTCCCACCTGCTCTCTGCATGTCTGTTGGTGCTTCAGCGATCCCGGCAGCACGGGCTCGCAGCTTCATCTTCTCGTCTTCTTCTCTGCCCTTTCGGTGCACAGTATACGTGTCCCCCCTCCCGCTCTCTCTCTCTCTCTCTACGGTTTCCTTCTGTTCTTTTTTTTTTCCGCTTTGTTGCTGAGTGGAGCTGACAACTCTGGCGGTTGTGTGTGCGGTCCGCCATGAGGGACGTCTGATGGTCTGTGGTTGATGTACAGAAGCGCTCGTCGCTGTGTTGCTTTGTTTTCGTTGGTCTTCTTCTTCTGAGGAGGAGGAGGAGGAGGTGGGTCGCGGCTCCTTTCTCGATTTCCCCTCGGAGGATGCCCAAAGGAGAAAGCCCACCTGTCTCTGAGTGGCGCGCAGCAGTTCTCCTTGGCTCGCGTCTTGCGGGAAAAGTTAACAGAGAAGGAGAGAAACAAAGAACTTGCGCTACTTGCCGTCTGCATGTTGCATGCCAGACGTTGGCTCATGTGTCTGCATCTTACGCACTTCTTCTCCTGCTGTATGTGCATAGGTTTGTGTGCGTGGATGCCGTATTTTTCGGGCTCACGCGGTAGGCGGGGATAATACACTCTCCCCTCCCCCTTATTCACCTCCCTTTTTCCCCGTTCGATTCTGTAGATTCGCCTCACTGCGAACAGGGCAACCGTCTAAAGGGATGGGGTGCCGCATGCCGAATCCCTCCGACCCACAAACGCTCTCGAGCGCGTACAGCAACGGGGACAGCGGCTCCTGTTTTGCGCCTAGCTCCGGTGAGTCTGGGGCAGCACCCCCTCTTCCGTTCAGTTTCCTTGCTCTAGTGCCCAATCGATTGATCCATGAAAGGGCTTGACATGTCCACGCCGCCTCATCAGTCTTGTGCTGCCTCGACTGGTGCGAGCACCACCACGATGTCATCTGCTTCACCACCGGCCATCAGCACCATGTGCGTAGATGTGCGTGAGCTGCTACGCCACAGTGCTGCTGCCTCGAAAGATGTACCATCCGACGCGCAGGCTGCCGTCTCCGGTCGACAGCCATACACTGCTGTTGCTCCGTCCAAAGCACCCTCGCAGCCACCCCGGCAACCGCAGGCGACCTCGCCGTCATGCCGCAAGGAGTCGACCTTCTGGTCACCGTCATACCCGCCGCGGGGCGGTTTCGCCGGCAACAGCGGACCCCCTCCGCTCTCCCCGACTGACGCCACGATTCTGCACTCTATTCTAGGCCAGCCGACCCTGCGAAAGACTGTCTTGTCTAGCTTTGATCAATTGATCGGTCGTACGAGTAGCCCGCTGACACGGGAGCCTCGGACACGGCGGCCCTCGCTGGCGAGCACGAGCCCACCGCCCATCGACAGCTCGTCCACGTGGGGTACGTCAGCGCACGCCGAGGATGGCGTGCAGGCCCTCAAAGTCGGAGCGGCGACTCCACTCTCGGCGTTATCCGAGAAGGACACGTCCCCGCCGACGCCGCTGCGGGATGTGATGGAGAACTACCTGGACGGGGAGGGTTCGCACTCTGCCGGTGCTGCGGCGTCCATGGACTTCTCGCCGGCTGGACAACGGACGATGAAGAGCCTTCTGGGGCAGCTGAACAGCTATGCCAGCGGGCTTGCAGCAGCACACACGAGGGCAGTGACTGAAATGCCTACAAGCTCCAACCGTGGAGGCGTGGCTGTGTGGCCGATAACTTACCGCCAAGCGGCGATGAAATTCAGTGCGGCTGGGCCGTCGGCTGCTTCGCCGCTCCCTTTCAGTGGCGCCTCTGCACACAGGAGGAAGGGAGGCGCTGCCGCCACACGGCCGACGGTGGCCCAGCTGTGGAGGCGGTGTCCGGCGCTAGCAGCGTCAACCTTCAGTAGGGTGGACACCTCCCCGCAGAGATCTCACGACACCGTGCAAGCTGTCGTAGCGCCACCGCAGGGCCTTGCGTACGACAGGCCGCACGTCGCTGCCGACCGCAGCACAGTTCCGCTTCGAAAGGCACTGCAGTCGCCGCCTCGAACCGTACCGCCAGCTTTTCGCCGGCAGCTGCAGTTCACGGAGGAGGCGCCGACGACGCGCCGACCAAAGCGCAGGTGACGATGCCTCACGTGCGCATGTATACTACTGTACTTGCCGGCATACCGCCGACAGACGCACAAGCCTCTTGCGTGCGCTGCACGCTACTTTTCTTCCGTTGGAACCGCCACTCTGCCCACTGTCGTGCTTCTCTTCTTTTTTTTTTTGTACCGTTGCGTCTCTCAACAACAGCAGTGACGCTGTCTTGCGCTGGTTCTGAGGGCGCATCACAGCCGTGGCCCCGGACGGATGCGCTGCATGTGGTGAAGAGATTCCGACCCGGTCAAACGGTGGCAAAAACACTAAGGCTTACTCATGGCTCTCTCTGCTTCATTGTACAGACATGTATAACGCTATCAAGTGGTCTGGCGTGCGCTTGTCTGATGACGGAGACGAAAAAAACGAAAGCAGCAACAGTGCTCATGCATCACTGGCGTCGACGCCAGCTGCCTTTTGTGGCTGTCCGGTTGTCGTCGGGGAAGGCGCACACAAGAGTGCGCTGCGACTCGCGTTGTCACCGACGCAAAGCGGCGGGGGGAGGGAGATGCGGTGACTAGAGGCTGTCTTTTGCGGCCGGCGATGCTCTTCTTTCTCATGCCACCTTTCCACCACCATGCTCCACTACATCTCTCTTGTCACGACTACCGACCGTAATCTTTTTCACCGCGTCGTCTGCTCGTCTTTGCTCCCGCTTCTCCCCTCCTCCCTCTCCGCATCACACCGGTATGCGTGCAGCACACGCGGGAAGCGAAGGAGACGGCTCTCGCGATCGCACCACTGCCCAACCATTGAAGCAAAGAAAAGGAAGTAAATAGGCGCGTGCTCCAGTAGGCTGTGGTGTTTGGTGGCTGTCGTCTTCTCACCCCCTCTCTTCGCGTCTGAGGTTGCACGGCTTCGACGGCAGCTTCGATCGCTGGCACGCAGGCAGGCAGGCACCCCTTCCCCCTCCCCCAAAACAAAGTGCCTTCTGGAGGCTCCTTTCACGTGTACCGCTCGCCCCCTCGCCCACAAAGGCAGCAAAAGCGGAGCGGAGGACATCCTCAGTAGCCCTGCTGGCAGCTGGTCTAGAGAGAGTGAATCGAGAGAGCGACGCGGCCTCCTATATACACAACAAAGAATAGATAGACCAAAAGCGAGGGGGTGCGAGGTTTCGGGTCTGAAGCGGAGCCCTCGCCTCCTCCCTCCGTCGTGCCGCTTGCGCACTGGTGTAGGTGCCTGGCCACCCCACATTTTTTTTTTGGTGTTCGGTTCTCTCGCTTGCTCGTGAGCCCTCTGCGCACTGTTGCTTTGCGTCATTGCCTTCTACGCGCACTGCGCACCGAAGACGGACCCTCACCCTCCCCACATACGTACACACAACGGACAGCGCCAACAGGCAGTGTACCGTGGCCATGGTTCTGAATTTGTTCTCCGGCGCGGCGCTCAACGGGCACGGCAGCACGCACCGTCGCGGGCGAGCGTCTTCCTCGCTCAGCAGCACGGGCACGGGGTGCCGGCCTCAACAGCAGCGTTATCAGGCAAGTCGCAGCGCGACAGATGGTGCATCCATGCAGGCGGATGGTGCAGAGCAGTCCGGATCTGGGGTCCGCGCCGAAGCTGCCGAGGATCGCGTGCTCTTCAATAACTGCGTGGCGCAGGTGCAGCGCCACCTCAAGACGCACGCGGATTCGCCCAGCACGCTCCACACACTCGCCTCTTACTACACCAAAACAGAGCCGTTCATCGAGGGCCGCCCCTTTTGCGTGACCCTGAGCTACGCCACCTTTCTGTTTCACATGCAAATGGCCCGCATCAGCGTCGCGGATGTGGAGCTGTACGTGCAGCTTGTCATCAGTGCCTTGTCGCAGATCACCGAGGATGATCAACTCCACCACCCGTTTGTGCAGCAGGTGCTTCGCGATCACGTTTTCGGTCTGCCGTCGCCGACCTGCCGCGGCGCGGCCCACAGCGTGGTGCTCTTGTCGCCGCAGCAGTACCGTGCCTTTGCGACGATGACCACTGCGCTCATTTCCCTCGCTGTGGTGCCGCTCAGCATTGTGTACCAGTTCCACGACCGACTCGAGACGTACTGCGAGTGCGCCTCACCGCTCGTAGCCAACCGCGCCTTGGCGCTGCTCGTGCAGACAGTGGGCGAGGTGCGCATGGACGAGCAGGTCACCGCACTCCAGTACATCCTAAAGACGAAGCCCGTGAAGATGAATGTGGACTTCCTCCTTGCTTGCTACGAGCGTCTGAAGCGCGCGGTGATCGACCCGGCGCACGGACCGTCGTTCGGCCGCGCCCTCTCTATCCACTGTAGTGAGCTCTTCCTGCGCTTCCGATCCCCGGTGCGGCGCGACTACGTGGAGCGCTTCCTGTACCCGAGTCTGTGCCACAGCGACATGGCCAGCTTCCTGGAGATACCTGCAACACGCAAGCACCTGCTACGCGAGCTGCTGTCCAAGTGCACGCCTGGCATGGGAACCATGAATCCCTTCTACATGTGCCTCTGCGCTGTCCTGCAAAGCTGCTTCGACAACGAGACGGACGGCGCGCTCGAGACGGTGGCCCTCATCGATTGCCATATGCCACACGCCGCTTATTTCATGTCTACCCTGGCTGTTGACTCGCACATGTCTGTGCCGATGTTTGCAAAAGTGATGATATCGCTCGCTCGCGGCGCCGGGATGGCAATGACGGGTCGTGAGACGCCTGACGAGGTGGCCGCCTCGATCAACGAGAACCGCACGAGCGTGTATAATGTGCTCTTCCTGCTCCGCGAGGTAGTTCGAAGCTGCTCCACCACCGCCTCTCGCCGCGCCACCGACATGCTCAAGGCGCTGCGGGTCGCTGTGGCACCGAAGACGATTGAGGCGCTCGGAAAGCTGTCCAGCGAGGCCTTCGAGGCCGTCAGCGACATCACGCTCGATCCGCAGCTGCTGTGCGCAGAGCTGGCTATGGTGCTGCATCAGGATCACATCGCAGAGGCCATGGACTCGGCAGTA
Source organism: Leishmania major strain Friedlin (assembly GCF_000002725.2). Taxonomy (NCBI): domain Eukaryota; phylum Euglenozoa; class Kinetoplastea; order Trypanosomatida; family Trypanosomatidae; genus Leishmania; species Leishmania major. The sequence continues at coordinate 751,959 of NC_007287.2, read as the reverse complement.
GAGTACTTTCGCGACGTTAGGTCGAGGTGTCCGTGCTGCGCGGCGGCGCGCAGCTCTTCGCTGCTGTGCCCCGTCAACGGCACGGTGCACGTCGCCGGCCAGTCGTCGGTGAGCCGCGTGCTGTCGACGCTATCGGAGTGCGCTGGCGCAAAGGCGGTGGAGGAGAAGCTGATCAGCTATCTGCGCGACCCAGCCTTGCAGATGGAAAGTGCCGTGCACTACCTCATCTACCACATCATCGCGAATGGCGGGCAGCACCGTAATACGCTCTTCGTGGCTGTGGAGCCGTACGTGCGCAGCACATTGCTGGCTTTGGTGAGCGCAGACCGCAGCGGGGTCCGCGGGCTCGTGGACAGCACGCTGAAGGCAAACGTGCTCATGCTGCACGTGAAGCTTGTCACGCTCCTCGCTTCCTCCATCGACCCGTCGTACTTGGAGAGCATCTTGAAAGTCTTCTCGGAGCTGAGGGTGCGCAACAACCACGACGCGCTCGCGCTGTGGTACATGGGCAATGTGCTGCTGCGCAGCTGCCGCGGCAACCTAGAGCTTCTACCCACCGACCCCCAGGAGAACAACTACTGCGTTGCCTTCCCTGGCTGCGCACCGGCAAGCGCGACGACCGCCGACAACGCGCAGCTTGTGCTGAAGCTGCTGCACCGCGCACACAGCTTCAGCCCTGAGATGCACAAACTGGTTGGCTGCTGCGTGTGCAAGCTCATCCAGGACTTCAACATGCAGGCCCCAAACATTTGCAGCACCTTGCTGTCGCCTTTCGGCTTCTTCCCAGTCGGGCTCGAGTCACTGAACGCCTTCGCCCTTCCCGCAGGCGCCAGCAGCACCTTCTGGAGCTTCTTTTTGCAGCAGATGCGCAGCGCTGCGCCGGCGCGGACGGCGTTCATGGCGACGCTGGCCAAAAGTCTGTCGCGGCGCTTCCGCATTGCATCGCCAAGGGACGCGCTCGCCCCGCACGGGGTGGAGCCGACGGGGCACCTGTTCGTCATCATGGTCTACGAGGCGATGAAGCGCAACCCACCACTGGCGCGCGTGCTGCTCTACATGGTGTCGCACTGGATGAAGCAGGCAGGCCACCCGCCCGGCAAGCTCGCGTGCCTCGTGTACGTGTGTGTGCAGCTCATCACAGTCGTCGTTGACCGTGCAGAGGGCCCGGCTGCGGCGGAGGTGGAGGCGGAGACGCCGCAGGATCGGCAGCAGTTTGACGACGCCGTGAAGAAGGCGGCACGGGTGCTGAAGAGTCAGCAGGCGCGCCTCGACAGACTGGCCCCGACGGCGCGGCGCGAGAACGTCGAATTCTTCCACTTGCTGCGCCGTTTGCAGCGCCGCGTGCGCCGGACTGTGGCCGCCGCCTCAGGTGAGATTGTTGTCGGCGACGAAGCCGCGGAGGAGGACGATGACCACGATGACGCCGTTGACGGTAGCTCGGCTGGCGGGCATGTGCGGCAGGACTCCATCACAGACGCGGTGTGTGCCATGCAGGAGCTGCAGAATGCCGCTGACAACAGTGTGTTCGACGACTACGCCGATGATGTCGACCACGAGGACGACGGCGCTTACGGGAACAATGAGGGTGCCTGCGACGCCGCTTCTCCAGGCATTGGGCGTTCCGCGCAGACGGGGGGCAGCCGCGACAGGGCGGAGGGCCCGTCTGCTCCAATGCGGATTCGCCACTTGCCGCAAGGCATTACCAGCATCCTGCGCTCGCCCGCGCGGAGTAGCTCCAACAAGAGTGACTGGGGAGCCACCGGCGCGGAGAAGGGCTTGACGACCTCTGTGAACACGTGTCGTGAAACGAACAGGCAAATCGACGTCGAGGACGTCCCGCATGACGCGGATGGCGACGATGCAGAGATGCGCGGTCGCGATGGCAAAACTGCCCACAGCTGTGCGCTGGGAGTTGAGCCTCGTACCCGGTCGACGTCTCGCGGCGTGCAGACGGACGCGTCCCTGAACAGCCCCGCGCTGCCCGGGCACGCGCCACAGCGGAACGTGGGCACGTCACCGATACAGCCGGCGGGCACCTCGTCGCACATCTCGGTCACGCGACGCAACGGCACGCAGCTGCCCTGTCGCGCACCTGCCGACGTCGGCTCTGCGCGCACTCCCTCCTCCCCCCTCCATCAGCCACAGCGCTCCCACACGCGGCCGCCAGAGGCCGATGGCGTGCTTAGCGAGGGTACTCGGACTCCAGCGCAGCGAGGATCGACGTGGCGTGAGCCGGACCTGGTCGACTACGTGGACGGTGACACCACCCCGATCGACGACTACACCGGCGTGCCGCGGCTGCAGGCGACCACCACGAGTGACGGTATTGTGCTGCCCTCTGGTATGGTGCTCGAGTACCTGCGCACCCACCAAGGGATGGACTCGCTGCAGCACGAGCTGAGACAGTTTGACCAGCAGTGGATGGTGCAGCAGGTTGCTGAGTATGTGTCGCAGAACGGCGGCATGGTCGGCGCTGCTGGTCCGTCGTCGGCACTTAGGGGTGGTGTGTCGTCTGTGCAGTCTGTCACGGTGGAAAGTCGCGCCAACAACTACAGCCGCCCGCACGCCGATCCAACTGAACTTGCGCCGACCCGCACGGTGCGCACAGAGGTGCGCATGATAGGGCCAGCCACGTCCTACTCGCGGCCACCTAGACAGGAGGAGCACGGGCCTGTCGTGGCAGCCGCGCCGGGCCTGCCTGAAGAGGGGGAGGTGGACGTAGTAGATGGCGAACACCCTATTCGTGCCGTCAGCGGCCCCCCAGACGAGAGCGACCTTGCCGGACGCGCAGGCGACAACGATACGACTAAGCGCCGACGTGTTGAGGCCACTGAAGGCAGCGCAACAACGCCGCTGCCACCGCCAGTCTCCCCCACAAGCGCTTTCCGCGGCCGCAACTTCTTCTTGAACCAGCATACACAGCAGGAGGTGGACTCGACGCTGCAGGACATCCGCTACCTGCAGAGGAGGCAGCAGACAAACATGTCGGCGCTGGCGAAGGCGCAAAGCGCGGCTGAGACGGTGGAGTCGGCGGGCGACGACGGGGCACCGCGGAAGACACCACACCAGGGTCAATCCTCCACTGGCGTGGCGGGTGAGGGTGTGCCGCCGACAACGCCGTACGGGCAGCTTATTCTGCCAACTTGGATCGTGGAGCAGCGCAACGACACCGCCGTTCGTGAGTTGCGACAGGTGATGGGGGCTCACAACCCGAATGACAGTCGACTATCTACGAGCGCGGGCAAGCGCAGCCGCATTCACGGCAGCGGCGCAGGCGACGGCAGCGGCAACAGCGCTGCGTGGTGGGCTGAGATGAGCTCGGCGCCGATGCCCAACTACGCTGCTGACCCCCAGTACTCCATGGAGCTATTTTAGAGCATTGTGGGGCGCTGTGCCAATCTGTTTGCGAGAGGCCTCGTGCATGGCTGCAGTTCATCCTCCACGTCGGCTTACATGGCGCACCCGCTCCGTCTTTCTCTCACTCGTTGACATGTTCAATCCCCTCCTCCTGCGCATCTCCTTCTCGCCCAGGGGTACCGGTGCGCAGGAGGAGGCACGTAGATGGTTTTGTTTGGTTTTATAGATGCACTTTTACACTTTTTCTTTCTCTGCGGCACCGCAGGGCTCATTCATAGACGCGCGCGCACCTTTGCCAATCGTGAGCGGGAAGAGAGCGCGCGCGCACGATATTGTGGAGACCCGGCGCCCTTCTCTGCAGGGGAGGAGGAGGAGGAGGGGCTTACCGCCTTTTTGTTTCGTTTTCCTTTTCTTTGTTAGATACTGTTCTCCCTGTTTTGTTTTTCTCTGCCTGTGATGCGCCCATGCGTGCATCCGCCTCTTGTTGCTGGTGTAGACGCGCATGCACACAATCTACAAAAGGGGAACGAATGGGCGGCCCGTTCGTGGAAGATGTATCCTTTCCGTCGCACTGCTCGCGCACGCGTTTGGAAAGAGGCTACTGCAACACCACCGCTGCGTAGGCATGGTGAGTCGTCGTGAACCCGACTTATAAAGCTCCCTGGTGATCGATGGATGCTCACTAGGGAGGAGCAGATCAGAGGTGAGACCTTTTAGGCACACGAGAGGGGGCTGTTGCACATAGACCTCGCGCGGCGGTGACGGCTCACGCTTGCGTGCTCTTTGTCTGCCTGGCTGCTCCTCTCCTGTAGGGTGAACGGTCACGTACGGGGTGGCGATTGCGGTGCTGCGCATCTCTTCGCCCGACTACCTTCCCCTCCTTTCGCACGCATAGTGGAGAGGGAGGATGGGCAAGGGGAGGGGAGTCGCGGGCTGTCAGGAGCGCCGTGTTGGTATAACGGGCCGAGGAACCACCCCACTGCTACCCCACTTTTTCCATTCGCTTCTTTTCTTCACCACCCCTCCATGTCACTCTTTTCTTCTCATTTCGGGTAGTCGCACTCACCCATAGAAACGCACGCGGCCTACAGAAGCGAAATCGAGTAAATACGCCGGCACGAACGCGGCGGCACCAGGGGGCTTATTATAATATATATATTTTTGATTGCTTCGCTGTAGCCACAATTCGCATAGCCCCCTCCCACTCCCCAGGAGTGGCGCCCTTCCATTTTCTTGTGTGCGTGTGTGTTTTTCATAACTTGATTTTAAGCTGTCAGCGTTGCCTTCCGCTCTCGTACTTCTTTCGAGCTGAATCGGGGACACCACACGCACGAACTTCTATTTTTCACACATACGCTCCACCCCCTCGCGCCACACACACCAGCGGACAAAACGCCGCTTCACTCGTTGCACCCCACCTCTCCGTCGACCCTCTCCCTTCTATTCTTCTATCGCTTATCCTGTCTTTTTTTTCTGCTGAGGGTATCTCTTGCCTGTCTGTGTGAACGGTGAGCTTGAGCGAGAAGGATGGCGATCTGTGTCGGGTCGCGACTTGGTGTGGTGCGTGCGCTCTTGGTTGTGGCGATTGTGTGCGGCCTACGTGCCGCTGCCGTCACGGCTGAGGAGTCTTCGTTGTCGAGCCCTATTGTGTGCACGTGTCGCTGCTGCTACCAGGGTGGGTGCAGCCCGCTCACGAATGTGTCGTGGACCGTCAGCTCCTGCAGCGAGTGCTCCACCAAGATGTGCAATGAATACATCTCTAGCCAGCAGGTGCGCGCAGATACGGCGCGCCTGTTCGAGGGGATCCAGGGTGAAAAGCCCTTGAACGACACCGTTGTGGTGCAGGAGTGCGAGGTGATTGCCGTGCTGGAGGCGGCCACGTGCACGACGAAGAGCTGCAAGCGAACGTCAACCATCAAGGCGGAGTGCTACGATCGAAACGCACCTCTCATCAAGTACTCCATCATTTCGTTTGTGCTGCTCACCATCTTCGCTGTTATCTTAGGTATCATCAAGAACTACATCCCCGTCTTCCAGTCCCTGAATGAGAAGTACTTCAACTATTGACAAGCAAGGATGGGATAGTCGTGGGGGTGTGTCCCTTGTGTGCGCGTGTTTGCCTGAGTACGTGCGCTCGTGACACAGTCGCCGGCTTCCACGCTGAGTCATCATCTCCTTCGCCCGTGCCCGTGTCTGCGCGATAGACTTCGCTGCAATTGTGCACCCACGCGCGCATGGACACAGCTGACGCAGACATCTGTGCCCATTCTGCAATGCTGTCCTCCTCCTCCCCCCGCTTCGCGCGTTACCGTCTTGTTGCCCACGGTTGCGTGGATCCCGTTTGTTCATTGATCCTCCCCTCCCTTCAGCGTGGCTATGCAGCTTGTCGTGACGCTCGATGCCGTTTCTTCATTCACCGCAGCTCTTCTTCACGCGGATAGCCGCCATAAAGAGTGAGGGTGTGTGTCGCCGTCCACCAGAGGCGGCAGAACTACCCGAATGAGACAAGAAATGTACGAATGCCAAACAAATCTGAGCTCTGTGGGGCATAGACAAAGGAGTGCGCCGAAGTGATGGGGATAATACGCTTCTACCACCACCTCATTGTTTGCCGCTTCTTCTTCGTCTCTGCGGTGCATGCTTCTGCTGCTGAAGGATGTTCGCGATACACGGAGTTCGCCATGGCGCCCCCTCCCCCTCCCCCCGTAGGTCTCTGATGCCCTGTCAAGCGACATGTATACCACCACCACCGTCCTCCTCTTTCCTCTGTCTATGCCCACTCCGTGCGGTATGGTCCGCTGCATTTGGTCATTCTTTGTTGTTGACGCCCCACAGACGACGCCTGCTACACTGTGTGCGAGCGCTCCTTCTCTTGGTTCGTTGCGTGTGTCTTCTTCCGCATTTCCGTCCTCATCGAGTGGCTCGCTGCGTGGTGTGTGTGTGTGTGTGTGTGTGTTTGTGTGTTTGTGTCCGCGCATTGTGTTTTGGCCTCGTCTCAGAGGGCGCACCCTTTTTCCCCTTTTTTTGTGGGCGCTCCTCTTCGCAAGCTGCGCAGCAGCTCCGTCGACGGCACGTGTGACCATTGGAGAGTGTATCGGCCTCAGCTCGTTCCTCGCAGAGCGGGGCGTCTTCGTAGAGACACCGAAGCGCTCGAAGGGCCTTCTAACCCCCAACACAAACACATAACGAGCGCAGAGACTATCTGCGGAGAGAAAGCTTATTCACGCCCCGCCACCCACGTTTTAGCTCGTCGCCATGCAGCGCTATTTGATGAACACGAGCTATCTGCAGGGGCAGCTCAAATCCCTGTATGCCCTGCACAACAAAACGGTGGCTGACTACGGCGAACTGGTGCAGAACTTGAACGAGGAGTGTACTATCTTGTGCGACGTCGTTCCGAGCTATCGCATCTCCAGCACCCTGGAAAACGAAGATGGCGGCGGACAGCGCAAGCAGAAGGAGGTGTACAATGTCCAGAAGCTCGAGCACGAGATCCTTACACAATACACGCACTTCCTGCAACTGCTTCGCAAGCTCTCGCGGAAGTCGCACCCGGAGCAGCAGGCGCTCGGTAGCCGTCTGTGCGCGCGACTCGTGAAGAGCTCCGCGCCGGAGTTCAATCACGCCGACGCACTCTTGTCCCTCGCGATCGACTTCGCCAACAGTAAGTCGGTGCGCGTTGCCCAACCGTGTCAGACGGCCCTCTCCGAGCTGCTCGACGACCAGAAGGTGTCGGACACGACGGAGCACATTGTGGGGGCACTGCTGCGCATTGTGCGTAAGCGCAGCTATGCGATGAACCCAAAGCTGCTGAACCTACTGCTCCACGTGCGAGTGGCCATGGTGGACGTTCACCGCGAGGACCTGGCGGAGGAGAAGGCGAAGAGCAAGCGGCTCAAGAAAGAGGACAAGGAGTTGGCACGTCAGTTGCAGAAGTCCAAGGCTCGCCGCGACCGTGCCGAGATTGCAGCGAAGCAGACCCGCATTTTGCACCGCATCTTTGTCATTTACCTGCGCGTCATCGAGGCATCGAAGACGTGCTCGCCGGTGCATCAAACGAAGATCCTGGCACCAACGCTGGAGGGGCTCGTTAAGTTTGCGCCGCTGGTGAACTTGGAGCTCTATCAGCAGCTGATGGAGGCACTGAAAGACTTGGTGAAAGGCGGAGGCACATCACGGACACGCCTCCGCGTGGGCGGCACCGAGGGTGGCAGCGACGGCGACAATGTCGATGACAAGCACGAGGAGGAGACGGCGACCTCAGTGACCACGCGGCTGCACGCGCTGGTGGCAGTGGCGACGTTAGCGCAGCGGGACGCCACGGCGACCGCCTCGGAGTGGCGTGTCGATCTGAGCTACTTTCACGAGGTTCTCTTTCGTTGTCTTGGCGAGGCGCTCGAGTTGCCGTCGGCTGAGTCATCGTCCTCGGCGAAGATGACGCGCGAGGGGGAGCAAGAGGCCTCCAACGGCGACATGGACGAAGTGGCGTCGCAGGGGTCGACGTCGTCTGCCGGGTCGCTGTCGTCCCAGGCCTTCTCCATTGCCCAGTCCATGACGCAGGGGACGCTCGTGCACCAGAACGCGAGTCGTGAGTGGACCTTCCACGTCGGTCTCGTGCTGCGTGCCGTCGACCTGCTGGTGCTCACGCAGAAGCATCTGCCAGTGGCGCGCGTGACAGCCATCCTGCGCCGTCTCATACAGGCGACCCCGTTGTGCCCGCCGCACATCGCCATGTCCATCCTCGCGCTGTGCCACCGCATCGTGCTACGCTACCCACTTGCAGGAGGTGTGATTGTGGGCGGCAGCGACAACGTCATCGCGGGCCGTGGCGCCTACAACCCGGAAGCCCTGCAGACTGCCTCCGCCAACGCGGATAGCTCTTTCACGTGGGAGCTGAGCCTCCTTTCGCACAGCTATCACCCAACACTGCGCCAGGTGGCAGAGACGATGTGCAAGCATTACCACAAGGTATCCAAACACCAGCATGGGCAGGCCCCCATCGTGACGAAGCAGCTAGACTCGCTCGGCCCGTATGAGGTGATAGAGGAGTACGATCCATCGCTTGGCAACCTCAAGCCTGCCGCCCCGCTGCCGACTGCCTTGAAGGCGGAGGTGCGGAAGCGACAGCGCGAGGAGGCGCAGGCATACGAGGTCGCGTGAGGATGAAGTGTGGAGCGAAGTGTGGCTCTATGGGCTATCATGTGTTGTGCTTTTGTGCAGCCAGTGCTGCTGTGGACGTGGGGTGTCGGGGGCATTGGTTGGCAAGCCAGTGTGGGGTCCTTTCCTTCTCGTTTTACCATTGTAACTACGCTTAAATGACTCGCTTTAATGCTTACTCGCCGTGCACCCGCGACGGCACGCTAGCCAAGACACGACTATGGCAGGGAAAGAAATGCATGAAACACCCTGATCGCGGGTGCATGTTTGTGTGTGGAGCAGGAGCCAGCTTGAATTGCGCGGGGCTTTCTTGGCTGGTGCGGTCGCCTTCCTCTCCTGCCCCCTCTCCTGCCATTTCTCATGGTCATCACCCATTCCGTTGCAAGTGCTCCTCTCCTCCAATAACCGTCACCTTTTAGTTTGCGTCTCTTTTCTGGTGCGTATGCCACGTATCACGTCTTGGTGACATAGTGTTTTTGTGTGTTCCGTGTGTGGTTCTCGCGCTTTATCCAAGCTTGCGGAAGCGTTGCTACGGCCAGCGACGTTGTGAACGCCGGGGAGGGGGTGGGGTGCACGCAGCCGCAAAAAGAGGGCGCAGCCACATTGACATAGAAAAAGGCCGCAGCAGGCGACACGGCACACGCAAACTGCCGCCAACGCTCTGGACCGAAATATAACCGCGTCACTTTGTGTTCCCCTCCGCCCGTTTCCCTTTTTTGATACACACACACACACACACACATACATTCGCCTTCACCGATACAGGTGTCCAGCTCAAGGCTACAACGCTGATAGCCGGACTCAGAGCCATGACCGAGACGGTGCTGCGACTCGGCCCTCAGGAGTACGCCCACCTCACTAATTTGAACACCAACACGACCGAGCTTATCCTCGGGCCACTGAATCGCCCCGTTGCGTCCCACGAGTCGGTTGCGCTGCCTCCCACGAAGTTTGTGGTGGTGCCGCCAACACAGTACTGCCTGATCGCCAACCCGCACCGCACCGCCGTCGACCCGACCACCGGCATCGCACAGCCGGTGCGAGATGCGTATGGGCAGGTGCAGGTGCGCTCTGGCGAGGAGGAATACCGCTGGCACGTGCCGCCCTTTCCTCTCTATCCCGAGGAGGCGGTGGTGAAGCTGGAGGATCTCAAAGTCCTCTCGGCGCGGGCTGCGCTGCAGATTCAGGTGCTCGCCGCCTACAACGTGCCGGCATGCAGCGCCAGCGACTCGATGCCGTCCCCGGTTCGCCGCGAAGCTGGTGAGCGCTACCTCTTCTGCGGCCCCGGCACCTACTACCCTCGCGTTGAGGAGCACATCGAGGAGGAGGTGATGGCCTACACAGTGGAGCGTGGCTCGGCGCTGTGGTGCACGACAAGCGAGACTTTCACGGACAGTGTGACGGGCCTGAAGCACTACGCCGGTGACAAGTACATGTACGTTGCTGAAGGAATGCACTTTTTGCAGCCCTTTGAGAGCCTTCAGTGCTTCGTGAAGGGCGTCGTGCTTAGCGCCGAGGAGGGGCTACACGTACAGCCGACCAAGACTTATGCCGACCCCCGCACCCCGTTTCGCGAGAATGGTATCACTCGGAAGGCAAACGAGCCATTCCTGGTCACGGGCGATCTGTGCCCCTGCTTTGTGCTGCACCCCTACGACAAGCTGCTGAAAACGGTGAAGCGCACGCACGTGTCAGCTTCGCAGTACGCCGTCATTCTCCACCCCGTCGGCGACGACGGCAACGCGAGCGTTGGTGCGCGCAGGATTGTCACGGACACGAGTTTTTTCCTCAAGCCAGGCGAGACGCTGGAGAAGGATCATCCGCGGTCCGCCTACCTGCTTTGCGAGCAGGAAGCAGTGCTTGTAACAGCGCTGGGCAGCTTCACCGACTCGTCGTGCACGCCGCCGGTGCAGCGCTACGACGGGGACCGGTGGCTGGTGCAGGGCCCCTGCTCCTTCATTCCGTCGGACCTCATGCGTGTCGTTCCCAACGCAAAGACTGGCGCGGAGGTGCGGCGACCCTACCTGCTCAGTGAGGGGGACGGCCTGTACGTCCGGAACAGCGTCACTGGCGTGGTGCGGTGCCTCCCAGGCCCGTGCAGCTACCTGCTGACTGCCGAGGAGGAGGTGTGGGAAAAGCCACTCTCCGCGCAGGTGGAGCGGCACCTGGCGCAGCTAGTCAGCCACGCTGCCTACATTGAGCTCGAGCGCGACAAGGAGCGAAAGGTGCTGCAGGGGCAGACGGAACGGGCAGTGTCCTACCACATTCCCTATCGAAGCGTGACACAGCTTTACAACTACAAGACACAGATGACGCGTATCGTCTTTGGACCGGATCGCGTACTCCTTGAACCGGACGAGGCCTTCACGGTGGTGTCGCTCTCCGGCTCCCCGTGGGACCCCGCGAAGCCAACAAAGTGTATGCCGAAGCATACAAACTACATCACCGCCCTGCACCTCTTCCTCGGCCCCTCCAACATGACAGACGTCGTGCACGTCGAGACGCGCGACCACGCGCAGCTCGCCCTGCAGCTCTGCTATGACTGGTACTTTGACGTCACCCCCGGCGACACGGAGGCGGCCAAGGAGTGCTTCAGCGTGAACGACTTTGTGGGCGACGCGTGCTCTTACATTGCCAGCCGCATCCGTGCCGCTGTGGCCTCCATGCCGTTCGAGGAGTTCCACAAGAACAGCGCGCGGTGTCTGCGGCGTGCCGTGTTCGACGTGAATCCCGCCACCGGCCAGCCGAATGGCCTCCTCCGTTTTCCAGCAAACCACCTCGTCGTCACGTCGGTGGACACGCAAGAGATGGAGGTGCTCGATGAGCGCACGCGGCAGGGACTGCAGAAGTCCGTGAAAATGGCGATTGAAATCACCACCCACGCGCAGGAGGCTGAAGCGCAGCAGGCGGCCATGGCGCGTGAGCAGGAGGCGCATGGGCGGCTTGAGCGACAGCGAATGCACGATAAAGTGGCCAACGAGGAGCAGCGGCGCGTGCTGCTTCACGCGGAGAGCAGCGGGCTTGCTATTGTCAGCTCCGGCAAGTCCACGGCCATGGCAGAGGCGCTGTCCTCCGCCTCACGCATCGAGAGCGAGGCCTCAGTTGAGGCGGCTACGGTGCGGGCTGCCAAGGAGCTGCTGCTCTACAACACCATGAACGAGATGCAGAACAAGAAGCGGCTGCTGCTCGCCGAGCAGGAGAAGAAGGTGGCCGCGATGACTCTGGCCTACGAAAAGGCGCTGGAGGAGGTGCGGCACACGCTGGTGGGCAGGGTGGTTGCAGCGCTGGGGCCGGAGACGATTGCGGAGATCGCCAGGGCCGCGCCCGAGCTACAGGCGAAGCTGCTGGCGAGTCTCGGGCTGGAGGGCTACCTTGTGACGGATGGTAGCTCGCCCATCAACCTCTTCAAGGCAGCGAGCGGCCTTGTTGGGCACGCCTGAGACGGACGGCAACGAGGACGCTACGAGGGGGGGGGGTGCTGGTCGGCTGCCGCACTCTTCTCGTCTTGTCACGCGTTTGCTCCCACCGGCCTTGCTTGACTCCACGCTTCTCAGCTTTCCCCTTTTTCTTCCTTCAGGCGGCGACTGCCCTTCCTGCTTCCGCAAACAGTTTCTTGTGTGGTGGTATGTACGCATGACGGCACATGATCGCTTCTTATTTACGTTTGCATTTCCCTTTTTTTTCGTTGTGCTTCCCAGCCAACCAGCAGAGGAGGCAGCCAGCGAATGCGTGTGAGTGATGAATGGGAAAAGAAGGGACAGAGGGGGGGGGGAGGGATGGGAATAGACTTTTCTTGCCCCACTCCTCTCTTTTCTCACCTTCCCTCCTTTCATCAGCACCCGACAGCACCTCTCCGCTGCACACGCACACTCACGCACACAGACATACAGTTTCAGGCATGTGGTACACCAGCTTTTCCTGTGCTCACCTGCTTTCGTACGCCCTTTTGCATCTCTCCTCATTTTATTCCCTCTTCGCTGCGTTCTGCAGTGCTCGATTAGTTGCTGGAGTGCTGCTGAACCTCTGGCCTCCGTCTGTGCCTGTCTGTCTGTCTCTCTCGCTCACGGAGTGTGCCTGCATTTTTCCGTCGCTGGAAGAGCGAGCCGAGATCGATTTCCATTTGAAGAGTGTGCCTCGCCGCGCTGGGCGCCTCCATGACAAGGCGCGAAAGCTGAGCGAAACGACGGTGCGATGGCACTGCCCCCTCTCTCTGGTCTCAGCACACAGATAGACACGCGCACAGATACCTTCGCAGGCACGCGCGCACTACCCGTCTGCGGAGAGTGCACACATGCACATGGGCAAACCGGTGCGGAAACAACGCAAAAGGAGAGGGAGAGAGGACTGACAGGCAGCTGATCGAACTGCGCGAACGAGAAGGGAGGAAAAATACGCTCAGCGCACGATAAACCGTCCTCGAGATGGAAAATGGGTGACGGTGCCCCGTCGGCGCGTACGTTGTCACCCGGCAGAGGGCACGCATCCACATGTAAAGGAGAACGAGAAGCGCACAGGGAGGGGAGAGGGCGAGAGAGAGGGCTGAACATGCTGTTCCATCTGTTGCGCTGACACTCGCGCTCTCATGTGACTCGATCAGGCAGCGGGCAGACGAGCGGAGGGACACAGCGCCGATCCTTACCTGATCTCGGCTCGACTCTGCCTGTGCGCATTTCATCTGTTGTGTGACGCGGGCATGCTTTCCGTCGTCTGCTCTTCTCCGAGCTTCACCCTTGTGCCGCTCCCATCATGTCTCTCCCCAACGCTCTTTGATCTTACTAACGCGCCACCGCCACGCGCTTTCTTTTTCTGTACGACCGCTTAGCTTGCCTTCCGCATCAGGGGAGCGTAATCGTGAAAAGTGGGAGAACGAACAGGGAAGCCGACCGAGCGCGTTGGAGCCCTGGCCGTTGCGCAGACGCCGAGCGTGCATGTGGGGCCTGTGATCGTAACTGGAGCAGCAAGGGCGTTTGCGCAGGTACACACATTACACCGAAGACCTGTATTTCGCCTGCGTCCTTCCTTCCTTGCTGGCTGCCTCCCTCTCTCGCTCGCTTCGTTTCATCCCCACTTTTCGGGGCGTCGTTTCTTTTTTTTTTTCGATCTGGACTGGACAACGATGCTTCGCCCAACCTGCCCCGTCGCTAAGAACCTGACGTCGTTCGCGACGAAGGGCACGATGCGTGGCGGCATCCCTCGCATTTACTATACCTGGATGAAGCCCGGAAGTGCCACGCGCCGCCGCTTTGAGAAGATGCGCAACCCGTTCGTCAACCTCGAGACCGGCACCTCGCTCTACTTCCGCGACACCCGCGACTCTGCTGAGGCTGTGGCACACGCCGCGGACAGCAAAGGGCTGAAGGGTATGGACAACGGCGTTGACCTGTATAACGAGTACAAGATCGTGCCAGACCTCTACCCAGAGGGCTTTCAGTGGAAGCACAAGCTGAACACGGAGTACAACCAGTGGCGCTCTAACACCTGGCTGACACCGGAGCTCATTCCGCAAGAACACCGCGGGCGGTTTCTTTGCAACTTCCAGCTCAACATCGTCGCATACGATATGCGGGTGGTGAAGTTTAGCCCGAAAGACCATCGTCAGTGGATTTACTGTGTCTTGTACGTGGGCACCGGCAAGGGCATCGCGGGCTTTGGACGCGCGGTGGCGCCGAGCACGCAGGAGGCCCGAAACGAGGCAATTCGCGAGGCTTTCTCGAACATCATCGCCGTGGACTTGGAGCAAGAGGGCCCCATGTACCCTGTCCGCATCAACGCCGATGGTGCGCGAGTGCTGCTCTACCCGGCACGGCGTATCATAGCGAACTTCCGCGTAGCAGACATCTTGTGTGCCTTTGGCTTCCAGAACGCTGGATGTAAGATCAACCTGAAGGCGTCCAACAACCCCAAGGCGCCGACGCACACCGTTGAAGGCGTTTTCGAGGCTGTGAAGGCTTTGCGTAGCGTCAGCGAAATTGCGGCAAGTCGCGGAAAGGTGCCGCACAGCCTCGTGTACAATATATACCCGTACCTGGAAGAGATGCGTCGTCGCAAGGGTATGATGGCGATGCACCCACCCGGCAAGGACGGCATTTTTATGCCGAACCGCGTCGTGGACAACCGCATGCCAGACCATCTCAAGAAAGGCTACTATGACGACGTCTACTGGAAGGATTTCTTCGCTGGCAGCAAGGAGCAGCTGAATGAGCCGAAGATGGGCCTGCGCGGTGATGAGCTGCGAGCGCAGCTGGAGGAGTCGCAGGGGCGTACCGCGAAGCGGTCGAATCGACGCACTTTGGACGACGTGCTCCGGCGGTTGGGTAAGACTTCAAGGGATCTCGGCGCGCTGCAGGTGGTGAACCCACGCCTCGATGCGAAGCTCCCAACCCACATGAAGCGCAACTATCTTCTCCACTGAAGGCAACTGAGACCGGGAGAGACGAAAAGGTCAAGCGAGATGGGCCGCGGTGAGGCTGGGTGGAAGAACGGCTGCGCGCGCTGCTGGGGTCACACCGGTGCAGCGCGTTTTTCCGTTTGTTGTTGGAAGAGCGATGTTGGACTGAATCCCCGGCAGGATGATGTTTGCCGCGGTGTGACGCTCTCCATACCAGGGAGCGGAGGCCTCGTTTACGAAGGGTGGTCACAACCGCAACACGTAGACAGACACACAGACACACACGAGAGAGGAGGGGGTGCCGCCTCGACAGCGCGGCTCTTCTTTGCTCTTGCCGTTGGCGTTGCAGCGTGTTGCTCTGAGGAGGGCGAACATCTCTCGCACACCGTCTGCGAGCCACCCGCGGCCGCCGCACTCTCGTGGGGGCGCATCGAAAAAGAGGGAGAAGGACGAACATGGAATAGAGCTGTTGACATGCGCTTCTCTTTCTCTCTCGCATGCGCGCGGATCTGCGCTGTTGCCGTACTCGCACCAACACCCACGGACGACATGATACAAAACGTGTAGGTATGCGCGCCTGCGTGTGGCCATGCCGTCTCCACTTCTTCCTTCGTTCCCCGGACGTCTACGCTCTCGCCTCTCCGTTGTCGGCCAACGCACACACACGGCATCGAGGAACGAAGAAAAAAAAAGCAGCAAACATGCACCTGAGCGCAGGGTTGACCTGGTACTGACACGCACACATCACCGCCCCTACCCACCACATCACTCACCCATACACCTCCTCACCACCGCGCCCAAACAGACGGAGGGAGGACACAGAATCACACGAAGCAATCCTTTGCATTGTGACTGTCGACAGCACGACCTTTCCTGCGACGCGCACGCATGTCGTCAGCACCGCGCAAGCTCACCAAGGCTATGCGCGAGGATGATGACGGGGGCAATAGTGGGAGCAGAGCCTCCATGCGAGCCCCGAGCACCTCCAGTGTCAAGCACCAAAGCCTCGGCTCTGAGCTTTTGGATGACGAGGAGTTCAAGGCGAAGACATTCCAGGACCTTGGTCTGTGCCAGGAGCTTTGTGCGGCGTGCGCCGATGCTGGCTGGCAGCACCCGACTCGCATTCAGGCCTCCACTATCACCGTCTTTGCCGAGGGCCGCGACCTCATTGGTGTGGCGCAGACTGGTAGCGGCAAAACCGGCGCCTATGCGCTGCCCCTGGTGAACTGGCTGCTGGCCCAACGCAAGACGCCGTACCTCTCTGTCCTCGTGATGGTGCCCACGCGCGAGCTGGCGCAGCAGGTGACGGCCCAGTTTGTACTGCTTGGCCGCAGCGTCGGACTGCGTGTGGCGACCCTGGTGGGTGGCGCGGACATGGTCGAGCAGGCCTGTGAGCTGAGCAAGCGGCCGCATGTCGTCGTCGGAACCCCTGGCCGTGTAAAAGACCACCTCAGCAACACGAAGGGCTTCAAGCTCGTCAAGCTGCACGCCTTAGTGCTGGATGAGGCGGACAAGATGCTCGATATGAACTACGAGAAAGAGATCGACGCCATTCTGGAGCAGCTGCCGCAGAACCGCCGCACCATGCTCTTTTCTGCTACGCTGAGCACCAAGATTGACCGTCTCCAGAAGGCATCGCTGCGGGACCCGGTGCTGCTGCAGGTGCACCGCAAGAACACCACCGTGGACACACTTAAGCAGTACTACATCTTCGCGCCGTTTGCGCAGATGCTCTCCTACCTGCACCTCTTCCTAACGAAGGAGACGGGCAACCACATCCTCATTTTTTGTCGAAGCGCGGCTTTGGTGCACAAGATCACGCTGACGCTCCGCATCTTGGGCCACCGCGCGTTGCCTCTGATGGGTCGCATGGACCAAAGCAACCGCAACATCGCGCTCACCAAGTTCAAAGAGGGAAAGGTGAGGATGCTTATTTGCACCGATGTCGCGCAGCGCGGTTTGGACATACCTCACACGGATGTCGTCGTGAACTTCTCGCTGCCTGACCATGTCGAGGACTATATCCACCGCGTGGGTCGCACAGCTCGCGCTGGGGCCGAAGGCAAGGCCGTGAATCTCATTAGCCAGTACGACATTGTACTGCTGCAAAAGATCGAGCAGCAAACAGGCGTCAAGTGCGTCGAGTACCCCTCCCTCCCGGAGAGCGAGGTGCAGCTGGTCCTCCAGCGTGTTGAGGATGCAGAGCAGGAGGCCATCCGCGAAATCCGCGAGGATGCCGAGGAGAGGAGCTTGGAGAAGGAGTCGCGGCAGCTGACGACGGCGCGGAAAGGCAAGCGAGACCGCGGCGACGCCGACATGGGCTACGACGATGCCAAACACGGTACGAGCGACTTCGCAACACTGCGCATGCGCCGCGAACACGAGTCCATCTTCGAGATGACCAAAAAGGAACAGCACAAATCTCTGTGGGCGAAGCGGCGGGAGGCAAAGCGGCAAGCGAAATCGCGATAGCCTCCGCCAAGGAAGTGAGCAGATGGAGGGCGTAGTACGTGTCTGTGTCATCCGTGCCCTGGCAGCGCACGGAAAGCGTTTCGCTTCTCCTCGCTGGCCGCGCCTCGCTCTTCTTTTCGCTCATCCGGGTGATTTCTCATCGCTCGCACGTGCCGAAATAGAACGAGGGCGGGGACGTTTTGTGTGCTGCCTGCCTTTCTGCTCCCAATCTCGCTGAAACGAGCGCCTCTCCGGCTGCTGCGGCTGCTGCTGCTGCTGCTGCGGCTGCCACCGTGGAAGCGTTCCTTTTCTCTTCTTGCCTTTCTCTCGCTACCAGCACGATGGCATCGGATGAGAGAAAGAAAGGGGAGCGTGACGTCGGCGTGTTGTAGTCCGATGCGTGCATGAGCAGCTGCGACTGGTGAGGAAGGAGCCGGCGACTGTGTGTACCAGATGCCTAACACGAGTAAAGCCAACGTGCACATCGTTTTTCTCTTGACTATTCTCGTAAAGCTCTGCTGTGCCGCTGCTGTGGTGGCGCAGTCGGCGCGCCATCGTACCAGAGAGGTAGGGAGCGGTCAAGACGGGCAGAGCGAGCGGGGGAGCAATGCCAAAAGCAAAGCAGATGAACGGGTACCACAGGCAAGCCAACCCGTTGCACGGGGACGCACCCACACATACGCACGCATGCACACACGGACTTGGTGCGACACCGTGCAGACTTGACTGGGTCTCGGCGGGACTCTGCGCTGCTGTTCACTGGCGACGTGTACACACTGCCGCTTTACCTTTGCACACCCGTCGCTTGCCGTGCGCCTTCCGAAGGGCACCGCCCTCCGGTGGTCCATGGTGTCTGCGTGCGTGACCTCGACTTCGCCCACCGCCCGTGAGAAAACACGTTGGGGGTGGGGTGGGGGCAGTGGGCGAGAGGTCAGATATTATTACCAGCTCTTGCCCACCGCATCAACGCGCATTCATGCTTGCTGTCGCAGTGACTCGCAGCAGCCGGCTTCGTTGTCCTTTCGGTCTCTATCTTTTCCCATGTCTATCCTCCCCGCTTGCCTCTCATCCATTCTCGTCTCTTCCGTGAAAGTGCGAACAGATCAGAAGTGTTGCAACACACGAACACTGACCTGCACACGAGCTGGTTTGGTTTTAGCCTTCTCCAGGAGACACCACTGCTGCTCGCAAAGTGCTCGCCGACGCTCTCTTTTCTTCGCGCTCATGTCGGCGAGGGCACCTACGTCGTCGTTAGAGGGCCACAGCGACAAGGCCGCAGAGGCTGCTGCGGAGCAGTCCACAAAGAAGCGCCGCCGTCTTCGCCACCACCGATGCAAGGCCGCACGAGAAGCTGCCTCAAACACTGCCGATGTACCGTACGACGAGCTTGCCGAGACGGTGGAGAAGAACGATGACGCGCATTCGGTAGAGGAGGCGCAGGCGGCGGCGTCTAACGTGGCGTCGACGAAGCGTTCGGAGAAGCGACGCCGTGAGGAGAACAGCGACGACGATGACGAGGCGGACGCGGATGCGACGACATCGAGCGCGCGTCCGTGTCACCCCCACAAGCGCGGCGCGGCGGAGGGAGGGAAGACGTCGTCCCCCTCTGCCTCCGCGTCCCCTGCTGCGTTGTCGTCGCCGAACGGCTCCACAGCGGTAAGCATGACGCAGCGCAACAAGGAGCTGGCCAAGTCCATCCCTGCCGTCACGGACTACAAGTCACTGCAGCTGAACCCCCACATAGTGTCTGCTCTGGAGCAGGAGTTCAAGTTCAAGGAACTGACGCCGATTCAGTCTCGCTGCATTCCTGCTGCGCTGCAGGGACGCGATCTCCTCGCTGAGGCGAAGACCGGCGCTGGTAAGACGCTGGCGTTCTTGATTCCAATTGTCGAGATCGTCTGCCGCTCCGGCTTCCGCCCCAGCAACGGCACGGCGGCCATCATCATCGGGCCCACCCGTGAGCTCTGCCTGCAGATTGAGGGTGTGCTGCTGAAGCTGCTGAAGCACTTCAACGGCTCTTTGACGTTCTTGTGCTGCATTGGTGGCCAGAGCCGCAACCAAGAGGGCTTCAAGCTTGCCAACGGCATCATGATCGTGGTCGCCTCCCCTGGCCGCCTGCTAGACCACTTGAAGTTGACGACGGACTGGCACACAAAGAACCTACTGCTGCTCGCCGTCGACGAGGCAGATCGCGTGCTCGACAACGGCTTTGAGGAGGACATGCGCGAGATCGTGGCCCTGCTGCCCAAGAACCGCCAGACGTTCTTGTTTTCTGCCACGCAGACGACGCGTGTCGAGCAGCTCGCGCGCATCTCGTTTCACAAGACGCCGATCTTCATCTCCATGAAGAGCAAGAAGGACAAGGCCACCGTGGACACGTTGGAGCAGGGCTACGTCGTGTGCACCAGCGAGCAGCGTCTGCTCGTGCTCTACCACTTTGTGAAAAAGAACCTGAAGAAGAAGGTCATCGTTTTCTTCAGCAGCCGAAACAGCGTCAGCTTCCACTGCGAGCTCTTCAACTACATCGACGTGCCCTGCATCGCTTTCCACGGCAAGCAAAAGCAGCACCAGCGCTCCGCGACGTACATGCAGTTTTGCAACGCACCGAGTGGCGTGCTCTTCACGACCGATGTCGCGGCACGCGGTCTCGACATTCCCGAGGTGGACTGGATTGTGCAATTCGACCCCCCGGATGATCCGGTGAAGTACGTGCACCGTGTCGGGCGAACCGCGCGCGCTGGGCGCTGTGGTAACGCGCTCATGTTTCTGCTTCCGCAGGAGGAGCTGTTCCTCAAGTACCTCTACGATGATGCCAAGGTGAAGGTGAACGAGTACATCTTCGATTTGACAAAGCTAAAAGAAAACGTGCAGGGGCAGCTGGAGCAGCTGGTGAGCTCCAACTACTACCTGCGCACTTCGGCGCGGCAGGCATACGAGGGCTACTTGCTGAGCTACAGTAGCTGCCAGCTGAAAAATGTGTTCAACATCCAACACCTCGACCTCGCTGCGGTGGCGCGCGGGTTTGCACTGAGTGAGCCGCCGCCGATCAAGATGGACCTCTCGCAGTCCGCTGCACACATGAGCAAGAAGTCGCGACACGAGTTTAGCGCCATGCGCCACACCAAGGACGCTAAGCGACGTGATGTGAACGCGAAGTCGATGAACAAGCGGCATCAGAACATCAGTGGGGAGTGGTGAGCTGGGTGGGAGACGGTTGAGGGTGGTGAGGGCGGCAGCGCGTACTCTCTCTCGCGCTTTCATTGTGTGATATTTCCTTTTCGGGTGCTGTTTGGGCCTTTGCACACACACACACACACACACACATACACACACACGGTGCGACGACCTCTCAGTGTGGCTGCTCTGTGCGTGGCCTTTTCCTCCTCTTGCACCCGCGACATCGCATACGAGGAGACGACGCTTGCGAGAGAGGGAAAGCGAAGATTAACTCAGAAGAAGCGAGGATTTGCTTTGAACACGCTTAACACGTGCACACAAAACTGCACCGTCGCACGCACGCTCGCGAGTGAGGCGCTCATGAGGGTGCACTACACGACTAAAGCGAAAAAGAGAGCCGTGAAACAGGGAGAGGAGGAAATCGGGACTTCTCCTACCTCGAAGCTGCAGCACTGTTGTCGGCTTGCGCGCAGGGCGGGGTGATGGGGGCAGGCTCGTCGACTGTACTTCTCCCGGTCCCCATCCGACGTTGATGCGCGTTTCTGTCGGCTCGCCCTTCTCCCCTCGTCCGCCCTTGCTTTCTTCGTCAAGCGTTAGCAGGCACACGGAGAGTCGTGCGCACACGTTCTGACATGGAATAGAAATGTGCACGGCAGTGGTTGGAAGCACCTTGTGCAGAGAGGCCTTGTGCGGACTCACACCATTGCCGTTTTCTTTTCCCCCCTTCGATGAGGAAAACATCGACAAGAGCAGCACACACGCACTGAAACGCACAAAAAACACAACAAAAGCTCGGCGTGAAGTAGAGCGGGGGGGGGGGGAGGACAGCATCCCTTTGCGCATCTTGGGCGTCTGCCCTTCCTTTCCACTTCTCCACTTCTCTTCCCCTTGACGCTCTCCCCACGTCTCATCACGATTGTGTGTGTGTGTGTTGCCGCTCTCTTCTATCCAACTCCTCCCTTTTCTTTCGTTCGATGCGCTCTTGGTGAGCCGTTGGTGGGCAGCGTACAAACGACGGCTGCCAACGCGGAAAAACACATAAAAAAGTGCCCCCCCCCTCCCCACAGAGAGCGATCGTGTAACGGGCGCAGGTGTGAGTTGGAGACACAACAAGGCACACCGCTGAATATATATACATATATATATATACAAGGGAGCGAGGTGGTGGTGCTCGTCCCCCTCGTACCACAGCGGCCCTCCCCACCGCCCCATTCTTTCGAGGCACACCCATTAACACATAGAGGCACAGTCTCACAGACTTCACATAGATACGAAGGGCGAGCAAGAGACGCCGTTGGTGGCTCCAAGCGTGTGTGTGTGTGTGTGTGCACCTGCGGCGTATTTTCGTCCGCGCTTGTGTGTGCTCGCGCTCGTGCAGTGGTGGTGTCTACATGCCCTCAAGTATTGTGCTTTACCGATAGGCTGCCTCCTTACCTGGTGGGCGCCTGCACGACACACACCCGCACCGAAGGTACACCTCTTTCGATTCAGCGTTATCCTGCGTATCCTTACCGTGACACCCACGAACTCTCAACAGCGCGTACGGACAGTAGAGGGGCCGCGCTACCTGCTTCGTCGACGTTGTCTCGTGTCTACGGTGTGGTCTAGAGTTCGTCGGGTCTTCTTGTTCCCGCTTTTCGTTCTCCCTCGTTGACCTTCCCCACTCTCGCTGGGTCCCCGCACCCCCTTTCCTTGTTCGCTGATCAGAAGGTTTAGCGACAGGCCCACTGCTGCACCCGTCACCTTTGCTTCCTGTCATCTCCCCGAACCCCAGCACCGCCTTTCCCCTCACCGGCACTACTTCACCCTCTCCCCGTCGCCTTCGCTGCACCAAAGGCCAGCATGAGATGCAAACGGAGGACGCCGCACAGAGTCCGCCACGCAAAAAGCGAGGGGTCGCAGTAGCGGGGCCGGCGGACCGGGACAAGATGACTGCTGCGGCGGTGGTCAGCGTGCCGCCGTTGCCCTCATCTTTCATGCATGTGCCTCCCAGCTCGCACGAACGCCATACGGAACGAAAACCGCAACCAGGCTCGAAGCGAGGCCGCGCCGGCAAGAGGCAGAGCTGTGTGGGCGGTGAACGTCCAAGAGGCAGCCACTGCCACACCGAGACAGCATTAGACGGCATCGCCGCACCGGCCTCCGCCACGTTCTACAGGCCGACTGGCACGAATCGGACGCTTATATACGACGTTGAGTCGCCGCTTCTTCTCTGTACACCTCGCCGCAGCTTGCAGGACGCGGCGGCGTCTCCTCCGCCCCTTGTGAGGTCGATAGCGACACCCGCCCGCCGCAACGCTGTTGTGCTTACTTCGACCCCACTGGTAATACGAGAGGAGCGGGAGAGGGTCGCCGAGGATGACGCTGCAGCTCATGACCCATCAGCGTTGCTCCGCACGCCACTGCGGCTAGTTCGAGCCGCGCGAGGGCTGTTGTCACCGGCCACTGCGACCCTTCGACGGCGCCTCACTCACCTCCGGCAGTCTGCGACGGGTGCAACCGGGTCAGAGCGAGGGCTGCAGCGGCAGCAGTCGACCGCCGCCAGGAGCGCTTCCCCTCCGCCCCCATCGCCGTGGGGACAACTGAGCACCATTGTGCCTGCCACTGATTCTCTCCCCTCCTGCGTGGAAGAGGAGGGCGGCAGCGGCAGCGCATCGGCGAGGGCAGCGTCGAGGCGCAGAGGTCTCGCACTATCCTCCGAGCCGCTTCCCGATGCGGCCGCGCTCTCTTCCATTCCGGCCAGCCAACGAACCTCGGTATCCGCGTCTGATATGTGGCGGCGCAGCGGCCGTGGCGCAGAGCTGCCTGAACTTCTCCGTTCCACCATGCAGCCAGGCTCGGTCGTGCTCTCCCACAGTAGTGACGATGATATCACCGCGTCGCTGTCTCGTCGGTCCTCTCCGATCGTCACGGCGGTGGACGAGGCACGCGGAGGCTCACGGTTTCAGCGACGCCGCCGCGTGGATGAGGATCTGAGGGGGGCGGGTATGGTCGGCGGCACTGCGGCTCTTCGCGGGCCATACGATGTGCGGTTTGCACGGGTATCCTCGCTGAGCGAGTCTCTGGCGGATATCGTGTCTTCCTCGCGCAGCACCGCCCACTCGAGCCTGACGTCCGTCGCCGCAGCTGCTGCCTCGAGCGCCGTGGCACAGGACCGGATCTCCTCCGCTGGGCATGGAAGCGCAGGAGACGCGAGGGAGGCGTGCATGCCGCGGCGCAGTGCGACCGTGATGGACCCCAACTTCTCCTCCATCCTGCCAGATGAGGAGGAGCTAGCGATACGGCGTCGGCTCCAGCGCGGCCGCAACCGTCAAACGCCGCACAGTCGAAGTGATAGCGACATCCGTGGGGCCGGTGTCGCGGCGCTGGTGCAGGAGCGGCAGCACCCAGTAGGGGCTCGTGTGGCTGCTGGCAACGTCATGGAGCTATTCGTCAGCCGTGCTCCACAACCTGCACCCCTGGCTTGGCAGCAGCCACTGCAGCCGGAGGTGAGGCGCCGCACATCATCAGGCTGCGCATCTGGTGTTTCTGTCTCGGCCGCTGGCGGAATGGCTGCAGCCGCTTCCGTGCACCAAAGAGTCGCCTCGCGCGCGCATGACGCAGATGTGTGGCCGCCGCAACCGCAGCGGCGATCCGCGTCGTCCACGTTACTCTCGCCGCCGTGGCTCACCGTGGCGTGTGTGTCCCGACTCACTGTTGCCCTTCTGTCGGCGCTGGTGTGCGTGTGGTGTGTGGTGGCGGTGGCGTTGCCTCTCGTGGCGTTGCAGCCTCGCTACACTCTCTCAGCAGTGGCACGCGCGGACTCGGTCGCCGCTGAGGTGCAGTTTGTGCAAACGCACGCGAACTCAGTCACAGAGATGCAGGCCCTGTACAAAATCGTACCCGCCTCACTTAGCGCGGACGCGGTGGTGCGGCTGCACCATCGAACACTCAGTGAGGGAGTGGAGCGCCTGGAGAGGGCGACGCAGCACCTGGTGCCGGATGACAACGCACCTCCGTGGCGGCGCCTGTTCTACTTACGAGCGATGATCCGAGCCTATCTTGCCTTGTCGCGGAACTGCGAGCTGTACGCGCGTAGCCGCGATGGCAGTCACTGGCGACGCTACGTTGTGTACCCCCTCGCGGACATGAAGCGCTACGGTGTGCGACGATTCGGTAGCATTGCAAGTCGATCCTCTATCACCACCAGCGCTGCGGCTGCGTGGCGGGACCGCGTCTGGACCACTGTGGTGTGCAGTGCCCAATCTGAGGTGCTTGCGTGTCCCTCTGTACTCTACGTTGAGGAGGCTATGGCGCGCGACGCCGCGCAGTTTGTGTACACGGACGTCAACGAGGCACACGAGTCGCCGCAGCGGAAGCGCAAACTGCAAGACTGGCGAGTGCGTCTGCACCGCGACTGGACAAGCGAGGTGTACCTGGAGACGTTGCTACGCTACATTCGGAGTGGTGTACAGGAGTTGACACGGAACTACAACCGATAAGGTGAAAGGGAAGGGGGAGCGCGCAGGACGTGTCCGCTGCGCAGCTGCGGCATCCCGGGACAGAGAAGCGGCGCGCCCACTCTTTTTCAAGCAGAGGGGCGGCCATCCTGCTGTAACCATGCCTGCCTGTTTGTCTGCATGCGGTCGCGTGTACATTGAGTTGTTCTGGTGGTGGACGACACCGGACTGAGTCCAAGGAGGAGCCAAAAGAAAAATGCAAGCATCGGGCCGCATCACGTGGTAGTCAAGAGAAGACACGGCGTTGTGGGCGACCACGCGTGGGGCACTGGGGTGGTGGTAATCTCCGTCGCCAGTCATGCGCTGCGGCTGCTCTGTACCCTAGCGCGCGCGGAAGGGATGGGTCTTCCCTCTCTCTTCTCTCTCCCCCTTCCCTCGCACACGCGCACAGCGGCGACTCGTTCTCTCCCCAGCTAGAACGGGACATTGCCCGCATCGCCATTTTCTTTCCTCGCTCCCTCCTTCTCCTTGAACCCCACCCCCTACCATCACCGCCGCTACCAGCTACCACCGACTCCCTTTGACGCCGCGTGGTGATGCCTCTGTTGGGTATCGGTGTTACGCACCAGGCAAAGCACACGAGACGCTCGATGGCAGAAGCGAATGTGCACACGCAAAATTGCCCCCCCCCTCCCCCCAAAGAAAAAAGAAAACATCTCTTCCTCCATCCACTTTGTGCAAGTGGACACGTCTCTCTCCCACACCACGCGTCCGCGTGCTGAAGCAGGCGCCCTGTCTATTTCGATGTCACTGTTGTGGCGAGCAATGACGCATAGACATATACAGAGTGCCTGCTGAGGGAGTACACAGCTAGGCCGATACATGCACACACACACACACACACACACACACACACCTACTACACCTCTCTATCGAACAGGTCACGCAAAGGCGTTTATGAGCGCTGACCGCTTTTCTTCCTAATCTTGCTGCTCTTCTCATCGCTCCCATCGGCACGACGATCACCTCCACCCTCTCCCCCACCTTTTCGTTGCTTGGTTGCCTTTTGTTTGTGCGATTGCTCGCGAACTCGATTCTCTGCTTTGTTTTATGCTTCCTTGTTCTGCGTCGCCTCTCCCTCTGTATTTCTTGGGGTTCCTCGTGGAGTGTGTGCAGCTTGTCCTCCTCATCTTGCTCGCGTGCTGTTTCGCTCTTTTACGCTTTCCCCCTTTTTGGCTTGGGTTCTCGTCGTCTTGATCCCCGCCCACCCGCTCTGCGTGCCTGTGGATGTGTTTAGGTCTTCGTTTTTTTTTTTTGTTATTTTGTGGTTGTGCGCGGCTCGAGCTGCCGTTTTTGTCGAGTGTTTCATGCACGCTGCGTGGGCGATGGGTATCTCCCAGCTCGCCCTCTCTCACGCTTATCGGCGATCTTTTTTATGTGGGGATTTGTCTGTGTTGTTTCGCCCCCATGCTTATCGTTTACTGTCGGCTTCGAAGGCTCATGCGCACGTACGCATAATCACGCACGCAGACATGCACATACACCATTGCATCGGCTGTGACGGGCTAGAGAGGGAGGGGACGTACCCATAGCCCTGACTCACGAGAGACTTCGGCAGCACGGCTAGCGTCTGTGTGCTTTTTGTGACACGGTGTGTCTATTTTTTTTTCTCAACCTCTTTCACGTTGTTCTCTTAGGAACATATGTGTCGAAGGCTGTCACGTGCCTTTTGGCTGTGTGTGTCTGCGCATGAGGTCCCGGACGATATCCCTTTTCCGGAGATGTACCAAGTGGTGTGGTCGCAGGTGAGCCGTTCTTTCTTTCCACGATACCCTCCCTCATCTTTTTTCACGCATGTGTCTCTTGTAGTTCCACCACTTTACTTGACCACACAAGTGTCGTCGCTTCCCCCCCCCCTCCCCACTCATAAGGGGGGGGGGCACCTCGGCGTGCGTGGTATCAGGACTCCAGTGCTTCCACTCCGTGGGCAAGTCAAGCACCCCCCCCCCCTCTATCCCCTCCCAATGTCGCGCCACATCTGGTAGTGGCACTGTCAAGCACCTATAGCGTAGTGAGGTCAGTGTGGCGAATCGCTAGGGATATCGGCGTTCATGTCCTGGATGGGGTGGCGTCGGAGCGGCCTGCGACAGTGCACACGTCTGTACTGCGCACATGTCAGGCAAAGTGTCAAAGTGGCTTGAACCTCTCTCACCCGGTCATCAGTGCGTAGGGACGGGTGGCCCCGCGCCACCCTGAGAAGAATGCGGCAGCTGGCGACCGCCATGATGGGGGCGGCTGTGAGGCGACGCCATGCCTCCCCTTCCAACTTGCCCTACCTTGTCCTCCTCTGCGCTTTTGTTGCGTCTTTCCCTTTTTTTCCGTCGCGTGGGGGGAGGGGCAGTCGTTCGGTTTCTGAAAGACCCCTGCCTTCCTGACGAACAAAAAACAAGTATATGCATATATATATATATCTATCGATATAGCGCGCGCCTACACACACACACACACACACACACACACAGGCAGCCGCTGCTCCCACACGCGCCTTTGCACGCATCCTTTGTGCATACAGGCCGCATATACGGGTGAACGCTCCACCAACACAGCCGCTCGTCGTCTTCACGTGCTGCATCACTTGTCTCCGTGTATATGTGTTCATACCAGTGACTTTTCTTTGGCAAAGGAACCGCAAAGGAAAGTAACCGTAAAGCTTCTCTGCAAACGAGGGAGGGACAAACCCGGGGAACCACAGACGACGCCGACTCGCTTCATAATCGTGGTTCCGTACTTCTTCGCCTCGCCTCCCTCCCTCCCTCCCCTCTGCCTATCTCCCTTTGTCTGTCGCTGTGTGCGCGACCGTATTCGTGCTTGTGTGCTCAGCTAAAGCGGCCAAATGAAAGAACGCGCAAATCGCTAAGAAAAGTGAATCGAGTCTGTGCGTTGGTGTACGGTGCCGCCCCTCCCCTCCCCTCCCTCTACATGCACACACACACACACCTTCCTCTTCTTTTTTCTTTCGCACCTTCTCTTTTCATCTTCCGACCTCTTTTCCAACTTCATCCCCTCCATCTCTTCCCCACTTCCGTTGAGGTAACGTGGATCGTTCGGTGGCGCGACGCCAGCAACATCCGACACCATCGGTGCTACTAACAGCAGACGTAACGGTGCGGTTTTCCTTGCTTTTTCTGATCGCCCTCCCTCTTGGCGCCTCTGGTTCGTTCTTCAGCGCCTCTCACTTCTTTTTTTTGTCTACCGTTGTTCGCCCGTGCTCTTAGTTTCGTAGATTTCGCATTTTCACCTTGCAGCGTCTTCCCCCTCCCCTCCCCACAGCACTGTCCTTCTCTCCGTCCCTCTCTTGGTTGTTGTGCACTTGCTTGTGTCTGCCGTTGTCCCCTGTGCCATTGTTCGCTTTTCACTCGTAGCTCTCTCTCTCTCTCTCTGTCTGCACTTTGTGTGGTGTACACGTGCGTGTATCTCCTCAGGTTAGATGTGCAGCAGTCGTAATAACAGAAAATAATTATAGTAAAACTACGGGCGTATCTCGTTTCCACGTGCACACCGGCCCAGAGAGGGGAGGGCGGCACCTGCACCGGGAGAGGAGCCGTATAGAAGACGACTAAGCGAGTCTGAGAAGGTCAGACCGTAAATCGACGTGAAGGGGCTTCTTCAAGAAGAAAAGAGAATGGCAGGTGACTTCTTCATGTCTTGTAGCACGGATGAAAGCGCCTTTATGCCAGAGATCCGTGTCGTGGTGCTGGGGGACGCGAAGGTCGGCAAGACAGCGTTGCTGCGGCAGTACCTCCACCACGAACAGCCTTCCCGGTCGACCGGTCATGAGTCGACGCTGCTAGATTCTTACACCCACATCGACTACTGTGGTATGCAGCCGTATCGACTGATCTTCACAGATTGCAGCAGCGCTCCATCCTTTCACGAGCATCGCGCTGCATATCTGGCCAAGTGCGACGTCGTCATTCTTGTCTACTCGGTGCGTCATCGCAAGACGCTGCTGAATTTGCGCCACTGGATGGAGGAGGTGCTGGAGGCACGCGGCTTGACCCGGCCGGCGCGGTGTGCCTCCACCACCGGCGACTTCGGCGAGGTACCCATCTTCGTTGTAGGGACACACTACGGGGAAAAGGACTCATTGGAGGCGACGAACCCGACAGGCACGGACGAGGCGGAGAGCATCACGAAGGAGTGCCTCCAGTCTGCCGGCTATTTCATCAACGAGAACGACGCCGACACTGAGGAGGCGCTCCGCTCGAACTCGGCGCGGCCACAGAAAGCGCGGCAACGACATCAGCAGCGACAGGGGCCAAAGGAGAAACGCTCTCCTCGCACTTTCCACGACTTGTTGCACAAACTCTTCCACATCAACGCGGACGGCGAGGGCAGAGACGCAGGAGCTCTGAAGAAGCCAACATCCGACGAGGTGACGGCTTTTCAGCAGCGTCAGCCAGCATCTGCCGTCCGCAACAACGGCTGCCTTTCGCTAGCGTCATCGACTCCGATGCTGCTGCAGCCCAAATCCGACACCACCAACAACAAAACCAAGTCGAGCAACGCCAAATCAACGCTGCGTATCCCTCCCGGCGCGTCGACGCGCTTGCCGCTCTTTCAGCTCTCCAACACAGATGGCAAAGCGGTCGACATGGCGGTGCGCGCTTCTCTCACACTGTATCTTTGGCTGCAGAGACATGAGGGCGACAGTGTGGCGCTATCTGCGGCGCATACTCCACAAAGCAGCTTCGCGACTGCCTCTAAGCCCGAAGACGCTGCTGCGCAAAGTGCCCCGCCGCACGAAAGCAGCAAGAGTGCGGACGATGGCGCCGGCGCCGCCACTGAGAGCACTGCCGCGCCGTTGACGGTGTTGTCTGCGACTCTGCGCGCACACGCCATCTCGAGGGCCTTGCATGCGTCCTACGTTAACGAGCGCTCTGTTGCGTCCTTCATACCGCCCATGCTTGCCTTGTACAACCTCGGTGTCAGTGGCTCTGTCTGTGGCGAGTCAACGGAGAGCCAGGCGCTCAGGCACAGTCGAGGTGCTTTCTACGTGATGCAGACGGCCGGCAGCTCGGCTCCGGCAGCGCAGCAGCCACTGCAGGCTAACAGCATCACAGAGCCATCACATGAGACCGCCTTCTCCTGCTGTGGTAACGGCAGCAGCGAAGTCACTGTCGGTGCAAGAAATGATGTAAAGACGACTGACCAGACGGCCTTCGGTGAAGTCTGCAGCCAAGCCCGTGCGCGCCGTGGCAAGAGGACAGAGGATAGGGCACCGTCGTATTCATCCAACGTCAACTCGGTACGCAAAGAGGGAAAGAAAGATGATGCAGCGCACTCGGGTTATCTGCAGACGTCGATGCCGAAAACGGCCGAGCCAGTGTCCTCACCCGAGCTAGGCGACACCGCGGTGTCGGGCGCATCGATAAAGGCGGGCGAGCTCATGAAGGGAAAGACGCACGGCTGTCTTTCCTCACCGGGCACAAACCCAGCAGCAGCGCCTAACGCGGACTCCAGGGAGGTCAACAGCGCGGCTGGTAAGGCGGGTGGCGAGCTCTCGACCATTTCCGGCCCCATGATGCCAGACGGTGCGTTGCCCTTATCAACGGCGCCCAGCGTCGCTACGAGGTCGCGCGGAGACGCTGTCACAGGCGGTGGTATCGTTGCCGCTTCGCAGCAGCCGACGTTGCGAGTGCGGAAGGAGATGGGCGTTGGCAAGGAAGGTGATGGCGCCGGCACAGACTACCGTGGCGACCTACCGACAAGGAAGTCTGAACCTGTAACCAAGTTGCCCGTGGAGTGCGAGCCCGATAGAGACCCCAGCTCGTTTCCCATATTGCGACAGAGTAGAGAAAATGACAGCGCTGGAGTATCGGCAGTGCGCGCGGCGTCTGCGGGGCCGCTGGCTTCGCCAGCACACACACCCAACAGCCACAACCACGCCCCGTTCGCTGCGAAGCTGTCTCCGATGGACGAATGCGTGCCTTCAAGGTCTCCATCTTCGACTGCGAACACAGGCATAGGAACTGACAAGAGTGAGGCAGTCAGCAACAAGTCAGCGCAAGAGCGAGAGCCCGTCACGGTGTCTTGGCCACCGCGGTCCAGTTCGGCGGCGCGCGAACCACAGGCATCACAGTCGGAGCCCCGCCGACCGCAGAAAAGCCGCCAGGCGAAGTTGAACGGCACAAGGAACCCCAAGCATTGGAGAAGGCCTGTCATTTCGATCCGCATACTCATCGGGCGGCAGCAGAAGCAAAAGACAACTCAGTGCACCGTGGGCGGTTGCGCCGGCATGTAAGTCACGATCCTTCTCCGCCCCCTTTCTCAAAAAAAGGAAAATGACTGTTGTGCGTCTCCTCGCGACCACGGCGATTCACACCGCTTCAGGGGAACACAATTCACGTTGCTGAGACGAATGATAGACTGCCATTGCTGACCTTCCTGGGCACAGCAATGCCCCCACAAGCAAAGAGATGATGGACATCCGCAGACTTCAGCAAGGCCGCGTATTTTCTGCAGCTTTCTCGCCCCCCCCCTCCCCACACACCCCCTGGGCGTTGTAATTTGAACTTCTGTCTCTTTCTCTGTGTATACGTGTCTCCGTTTCTGGTAGTTTCTGACAGTTTTTGGCAAGCTGATGGATGGTTGTGTGTCGTTGCTTTCTTCCCCCTCGATATATGCATGCATGTATATATATATATATGTTCATGCCTACGCCTGCTTCTCTCTCTCTCTCTGAGTGTGTGCGTGCCGGGCATGCGCCCTGTTAGAGCAACACATGTGGGCGGACGCGAGCTTGCTTTTCACCTTTTTTTTTGCTGAATCGAGCAACACAAAAGTGAAAGCGAGCGACACGTAGGAGGTGGGAGCTGTGAAAGCTGCGGGGCACGGAAGGGGTGAGGGAAAATGATAAGCAGCACCTTCGCACGCATGCATTCGTGGCTTTCTTTTCTTCGTTCGTTTTGTTGCTTTTGTTGCCTGATGGGGTTTCACCGTGTCGAAGCTGTGGATGTGCTGACCACTTCCTCCCCCCTCCCTCATATTACTTGCCTTTCAGCTCTTTGTTGGAGCGCATACGCGCGTCTTTCTTTCTCTCCTCCACTGCAATCTGTACGATTCTGCAGTGTCTCTCGTTAGGTGAGGTGCTACCCCCGTTTTTTCCCCTTTTACCTCTCCGTGCCAGTTTTTGGTGTTCTCCAGTCGCCTAACTTTCTTCATGCGTGTTGCCTCCTCCTTGCTGACATTGCGTGTGAGTGGGTGGTGCACTTTTGTCATCTTTTTCCACGATGCTCTTCCACATCAGTCTCGTCTTCTCGTAGCACTTTTCTTTTCTGCTGCTGACTTCTGCGTGTTCTCTCTCACCGCCCTCCGGTGATGTCATTCTACTACTCTCGGCTGCCTTGCCACCTTCATCTCTCTCGCGTTTTATTCGCCTTTTCCACTCTTCGAAAGACGAAAATCGTTATCATCCGTGCCCTCTCCCTCTTGGATGGTCCTGCCCATCCGTCTCCTCAATCTCTCAGAAAATCTCCCCCACCATTATTCACTTTTGCGGACATATATATTCCTCGCCTCGTTGCTGCTTAGATGATTTTCACGCGTGCCGCTACACCTCCCCTCTCCACACACTGCTGCTACTGAGTCGGAGACGAACGCTATACAACCTCGAGTGGAGTCGTCGTAATGTGCGATCATCGGTGTTGTACCCTTCTGCGTATGTATATGGGCAGTATGTTATAGGTGTGTGTGCGCGTGTTTTGCGCACGGGCTTTTCTCTCTTCGTACGTTTGCCGACGTGCTCCACAATCATAGTCCTTACCATTTTTCCGCTTGTCTCCCGCCTTGCTGCTCTTCGCATGACGAGTGATGTGTGTGTGTGCGGGACATAAAGAAGAGATTCGCGGGAAAGAAGGAAAACGGAGGCACGCGGCAGGTTGTCACACACACCTCGCACCGCGCTTGCCAGCTCGATCGACTTTGCAAGTTTGCGAAGACATGCTTGTGCGCCTGTGTGTGATGAAGCAATGCCGCTCTCTCTCTCTCTCTCTGTTGCCAGGATACGTCGGCAGTTCGCTCCTTCATTGTTTTGCCAAGAGCCATCGGCTCTGTATGCGTTCTTGGGTGTTCCTGTCTGGGTTTTGTGGCAGGAGAAGGCGATGAAGCTGACGCGCTGCACAGTTTCCCGAAAGTCCGCTGAAGTAAGGGGCCGATATGCACGACAGAAAATGTGCGAGGTAAAAACAAAAGGTCAACACGCGGATTCGACAAGCCTCGCATTTTGCTGCCGTGATCCCTCCACGCATGCTGCGCACTGCCGCGACCAGTTTCGATGCTTGCAAGCGCTGTGGGTCGCAGGAATTTCTGGCGGGCTTCACTTTTGGTGTGCTCGCCCCCCTCCTCCCCCTTCTGTGGTGCCGCACATGTGTGAGAGCACACCCCTTGAGCCACCATAACGCCAATGCGGGGCTGATGTCGCATCGCTGTTTCCAGTCCAAATAATTTCTGTCCAACTCTCCCCCTCCTTTTATTTTCGGTTGTTGCGTTGCGATTGGCTCGCCGGCTGTACCTCTCCGCACTCTTCGCCTGGGCTGCGCCGCGATGCACGTGTCGGCAACACACAACACCCCCACACACTTTCTCGCATCACGGCAAAAGAGCCACAGAGCACACTCGTGCTCGCGGGTCGCGCACGATTCGTTGTTTTCTCGTTGGGGCACTCCATGGCCCACTCTCGCACACTCACACCGACGCAAACGTGCCAATCCATTAACGAAACCCACTTCTGGAACATCCACAAGAGAAGGAGAAGACCAACAACAACTGCGAACGCCTGGAAAGTCGCTCGCAAGTGCTTGCTGATTCGTTGAGCAGCTGCAACTTCACTGGTGCCACCTCCAGGTGGCAATGTCCACCACAACAGCGCGCCCGGCGACGTCGTCGTCGCGTTCGCGCCTCATGAACATGTCTGCCCCACTCGGCTCGCAGCCAACCATGGTTGACCCGAGCAACCCTTTCCCAGTAAATGGCAAGGTCGGCGCGCAGCACTCTGTCTCGTACTTCTCTGTTGCGCTCACCCAGCCAGCTCTCGTTGTCATCCGCATGAAGGAGGGCAATACAGCTAGCCGGTGTGCGCTCTTTTTGAGTTGTTTCTACCCCAAGCCGGACGCGAACAACGCGGCGTGGCGCCTCATCTCTCCGGAGCCAGTTAAGCAGATTGTCCTGCACCCTGCCGATCCTGCCTACTGTGTTGACACGCTTCACATCGCTGTCCACTACCTTGAACCGAGCGGGCAGTCGAACTTCCAACTGCAGGTGAGGGTGCAGCGAGAGTTCTTCGCGATGTGGCTGCGGACCAACGAGGAGACCCGGGCCGCTACCGGCGCTGCAGCCGTGGATCACATGACTGCAGTCAAAACACTTCCGTCTCCCGGCGCTTCAGCCTCTGGCAAGTGGGCGACGGCCAATGCAGCCACTCTGCCTGCGGTACCGACGTTGCACACGATGCTGGCTGCCTCGGCAGCGCGGCTGTCGGGCAGCGCTGCAAACTCGGCTGGTGCGCCGTTCACTTCCCTCTACGTGGGCGACTGGCGCGGCGACCAGCGGGATGGATTGGGCTTGCAGTACTACGCCGCACCCGAAGAGATGCTGTCGATGACGACACTAACCAAGAACAACGCGACGGACTTCGAACATAGTCTCGCCGGCCACACGGACGGCATGGACTGGGACGCCATCTGCACCTCCACTTCCCAGCAAGCGGTCACAGTGGGTGGTGTGGATGTAGCACAGCCTCTGATGCTGCTTCGTGCCTTCAGTGAGCGGCACAACTTGCCGTGGTCTGCGTGGAGCATTCCCGACACGCTTACTCCGGAAGAGCTGGCGCGGCTGGGCTTTGGCTTCTGCTTTCATTCCACCTCTCGTGCGAGAGGCGGCGCCGCCGCGACTGGTTCGACGTCAGACCACGCGGCTGTGTCAGGCAAAGGTGCAGCAGCTCCAAGCCCGACGGGCGACTCCTCGCTCGCAGGGACCGTGGCACTGTCGTCAACGCCGCCGGTCGCGCCTTGCTCCACCACGGCTGAGGGGATGGCGGCTCTTGGCGGCGTCATCAGCGCTTTCCTCGTGGGTGAGATCACGAGTGATGAGGCGGATGCCTGGAAGGTGCTGCCGGTGCAGCCTGGCGTGGAGGTGTACGCAGGCGAGTGGGTGGCGAACCAGAAGGAGGGCAGGGGCGCCTACCAGTGGCTTGACCGCTCCTACGTCGGGGAATGGGTGGGTGGACGCCGCGAAGGGCACGGTTTTCTTCGCCGGCAAGACGGGAGGTGGTACCGTGGGCAGTGGGAGCGGCACGTCCCGCACGGCCATGGCGAGGCACGCCTCACCCCAGAAGGCCTCTTGTACAAGGGGGAGTGGCGAGACGGTCGACGCCACGGCTCGGGTGCTCTCACGTACCCGAACGGCATGACGGTGCATGGGATGTGGGTCGGCGACGAGCTGCAGCCACGCGTACGCGTCGTGTATAAGGACGGGAGCACATACGATGGCTTGTGGGATCCGGAGGAGGCGTGCCGCCAAGGGCAGGGCACGTGGACGGACACGCAGGGGTGCGAGCACACGCACGAGTGGCAACACGACATCCGCGTCGGTGCTGGTCAGGAGGTTTACCCGAATGGTGTCGTGCTGCATGGCGTCTGGCGCGCGGGCGAGCTTGTCGACGGCACCTATGTGTTCCCGAACGGAGACCGGCACGTTGGTTCCTTGGATGCGGTACGGCACGTCCGCGAGGGAGCCGGCACCACAGTCTCGGCAGACGGCGCCTCCGTCTACACAGGCGCGTGGCACGAGGACAAGCGCAGCGGGTACGGCGTGCAAACTGTGCAGAGGCCGCCGCGGGCGTGCAAGCCGGGCGAGCCCGCCGCGAGTCCAAGTGTGGAGCGGTACGAAGGAGAGTGGCTCGACGACTTGCGCAGTGGGCAGGGCCGGCTGACAGACGGCGACGGCATCTACGAAGGCGAATTCGCGCGCGACTACCGCGACGGCAACGGCGTGCAGCGCAACACGCGCACCGGGTCCTTCTACGAGGGCAGCTGGAAGGCGAATCGTCGCTGCGGCGCTGGCACCTACTACAGTGCTACGCAGGGCATCACGTACGAGGGCATTTTTATGCACGACCGCTTGACGAGCATTGGGACGGCGACGAACACCGCCTTAGCGGAGCAGTACACCGGCAGCTGGTTGGACGGACTTCAGCAAGGGCACGGGTCACTGCAACTTGCAAACGGGGACGTGCTGCGCGGCGCGTGGCACCGCGGTGTCCCTGATGCCACTGCCACGATAGAGTACATTGATGCAGACCCGTCAGCGGATGGCCCGCGCCGCGCCGTGGCGGCTGTGTCGCGGTACGTGGGAGGGTGGCAAGGTGGGGCACGTGAGGGTACGGGCACACAAGTTTTCCGCGACGGCAGCGTGTACGAGGGCACGTGGCACGCGAACAAACAGCACGGTTGCGGCCGCCTCACCACCGCGTCTGGCGAGGCGGTGGAGTGTCAGTGGCGAGACGGGTGCATCGTTGACGGCTGCATCGGCGATGCCCACTTCGCCGACGGGAGCGTTTACCACGGTCACGTGAACGTCGCCGGTGCGCCGCACGGAGCAGGTGTGTTGACGTACCCAGACAGCACCGTCTTTGACGGACAGTTTTTCAACGGGGTTTATCAGCTTTGAGGTGGTCTTGTGCAGACGTGCACGCGCGTGCCTGTTGGTGTGGGCTTGCGTGCCCAGTGGTGCTGTGTACAAGACTCCATGTGTGACATATTCAGGGAAGGAGGGCGGGAAAAGGGGCCCGCAGTTACTTTATCTCTGTTCCTTGCCCACCAGCAAAGCCACGCAGCTGGATGGGGGCTCATGTACATACCAAACGCCCACAAAAGCGAAACAGATGCTCATCGTAGCCCCACTTGAGGCCTCTTGCGCTCGTTTGCCTTCCCATGGTCTCTCGCGGCGTTCCAATGCCCGTCCACGTAGATTTGTGCACTCAACGCCTACCCGCATTATCATCGAGTGTACTAGAGGCGGAAGCGGCAGGTGTGCGTGTGTGTGTGTGTGTGTGGAGGGCTTCGAGGACGGTGTAGTGGGGCCCGTGCAGAGGAGCTTGGGGAAAAGGCGTGTCTGGGAGTGTTGAGGCATGCACGCTGCAGGTGGAGAGGCGAGTAAGCAAAGTGCAGCACTGCACGATGGATGCCTCAACACGTGCTGCCTGCTTGTGACGGCTCAAGAACCGGCTTCTATGAAGCTGATAGCTGAGCCAAGGGGAGGCGCGTCTGTGACTTGACAACGATACTGACAGCTTCATCTGTGCGCAAGTGTCGCGCTTTCATATTCTGCGGTGCCCTTGGGCACTGTGCAGAGGATGCAGCGCAGGTGGCCGGTGCACAGAGACGTGTCAAGGTCAAGTCATGCTCGTTTCGCATACTCGAGTACTTGTCTCCTTGGCGTACGCAGACACAAATGGATGCATGCGCGAGGGCTGCTCTGGGTCACCGCTCTCGCTCTTTTTTTCGTTCTCTTTTACACCGCTTTCTGTCCCCCTCCCTTCTGTGCGCCTTGCATCCATAGGCTGCCCTAACACCCACCCACCCACTCACTCACTCGTGAGCAAGCGCCTCACGGGTGCTGAGAGTCTCGTCCTGCGCACAAATCAAGGACGACCCCGCTTCGACAAGTGGCAGCAGCGCACTGTCAGATACACGAACACACGGCTAGTAAGCGCACTCCTGAGATTCCTTCCTTCATTGCGCGCATTTTCCGCCGTTCCCAACCCCCTAAGGAGGCATAGACACACACCTTTCTGCATCGCTCATGTGTGCAGCGTTTCCATCTTTTCACGTGTCGTCCCCTCGCCGCACTTCGCTGCCCATGGCGGGCAAACCGCGTAGCCTTGGTTCCTCGCCAGTGTCTGGGATCACTCCACCCGAGCACAGAACCACCGCGATGACCGTCCGCACGCATGCGGA
Organism: Leishmania major strain Friedlin; assembly: GCF_000002725.2. Classification (NCBI taxonomy): domain Eukaryota; phylum Euglenozoa; class Kinetoplastea; order Trypanosomatida; family Trypanosomatidae; genus Leishmania; species Leishmania major. The sequence continues at coordinate 713,974 of NC_007287.2, read as the reverse complement.
TGAGCACCTTCCTCTTTGCGTGGTTCAGACTTCCAACACTCTGTCTTCGTCCGCGGAAGCCTCCTCCACACGCCTCAAAGCGTTCTTTGTAAATCCCGCCTGTGCCGTCAGCGCGACTGCGATCATGTCGGAAAACGTTGCTGCGGCGCAGCGGCGCTGGCAGGCTGGCATGCATGAGGTGGAGGCCTATCTCAACGCGCTGGACTCGGCCCGCGCGGACAGCGCGAAAGCGGGGCTCTACCACCGAGCGCAGCAGTGCATGCAGCACATGGAGAAGATCATTCGCCTGCTCGCCAAGCGAATCGCGAGAGAGGCGAACATTATGGCAGAGCGCGCGCGGCAGGCGTTGACAGAGCAGCAGCGACTGTTGCAGCGGAACCTCCGCAAGCGCTGGAAGACCAAGATGCTGGTGTACGAGGAGAATGCCTCAGCGATGCTAGCGGCTGCGGAGCAGCATCACTACGCGGAGCGCGTGCGGGAGGATGAGCGCGCGCACGAGGAGCTGCGCAGCGTGCGAGCGGGTGGTTCCATGGCGCATTCCAGGTCCTCAAAGGTGCAACACCTGCAAAGCGAAATCCAGCTGTACCTGAGGCAGCATCGCTATCGTGAAGCGGAGCGGGCGCAGGCGCAGCTAAGCCGATTTGAGAAGCAAGAGCAACAGTCGCAGCAGAGGAACCTCACCCATCTTCAGGAGCAGCGGCTGCAAGCGATGCGAATGAAACAAGAAGAGCAGCTGGCCAAAATGAAGGCGGCATATCAACAAGAAAAGCAAGAGATAACCCGCACTTGCCGCGCAGAGCTGGATGCTATGACTCGTCAACACGAGGTTGCCCTACAAGCGGTGGAGGAACGACGCCTATTTCTCCACGAAAGGGTTCAGGCGATCTTGAAGGCGTACAACGACGCCGACACGCTGGACCCGCGGGCAGCAGGGCAAAAACTGATACGGATTTCACAGCTATTGTGGACATCTCGCGAGGTGCAGCAGTCGAGTAAGCGCATTTGACGAAGCGTTGTGCCGCGCATAATCGAGTAGCAGACGAAAGAGATGAGTGGCACTCATGGCATTCATGACAGAGGTGGGCGGAGGGCAGAAGTGGGGATGCGCTTTGCACGGCCGCGTGATGCTGTCTGATTTCTCTGCTGGGGAATGTTGTCCACTCTCCGCCGTGCCTACTTACCACCCTCCCCCCTTTTTCGTGCGCTTCGCCCACCTCGCCGGCGAATCTCTTTTGCCTCCGCCTCTGCCGTTTTGTCCGTCTGTGATTGTAGTCCGCTGCTTATCTTTGCCTGTACATCGTCCCCCCCCCCCCACCAGTGTCTTCTCCGCCTTGGACGTTTCGCACACACTCTCAGCACCCTCTGAGTTCCTTTGCTTCCTCCGCCTCTTTGCTCCTATCTTCTGCTTGCGTTTTCTCTCCTTTTCGTTTTCAGCCACTACACGTTAAATTAGAGCGCTGCGGCAGGACCCACTCGGGGCTGCCGGTGCTCGGAGGGGTGGGTTGATGGTGCGCTGTCGGCACGTGAACACACCCCAAACGGCACAACCTCAACAACAAGAAATAAATACCGTGGCGAGCATGCCTATTCGAAAGTGCGTCGGCCCTTGACGTGCTCTCTTCGACTCCGCTGCGATCCTGTCTAGCGTTGTGGAGAGTGCGCATGGGGCTCGATCCATCTTACCCGCGCATGCCTGCCCCCTCTCGCTCGTGAGTCCGCCACTCCTGTCACATCTATGTTTTGTGTTCCTTTGCTTCCTCCGTTCTCCTTGCCTATCCGTGTCTCTCTCCCTATGGGAGGCGGCTCGCCTTGTGTCGTGCGCATTGCTCTTCTTTTCCCCTCTTCTCCCCTCTTCTTCATCTCTCTGCTCACTCGCGCACAAAGCACAACATTGCCTTTGAAGGGAGGTCCACTACGCGCAGGCGCGCACCTGTGGTCCCTCTCTTCGCCTGGGGCGACTACACTACAGAATACGGAGGGCCGCGCATCTGTCACCCTGGTCTCCCCTGTCGTGCACACCAAGATTCGCAGCACATCACACCACACACTCCGAGTCACACGTACTCGCCGATACGTTCTCGAAGGGGCCACGCGACGTGCTCCATAGGTAGCCCCCCTTTTCCTCTTCCTGCTACTCCCACTCCCGCTGCCTCGTACACAATCACACACACACACACACACACACACGCAAATACAAATCGATAGACTGCGACGCGTGTTCAGCAAGCATGGGCATTGCTGGGTTCTTTTTGTGGCTGCAGCGATGGTACGGCGACTGCATCGACAACATCCCACAGGATGTGGTAGATGCTGCCTTCAAGGGTCAGGCGCTTCCGCACAGTCATGCCAGTGCGTACTCGTACGACAACTTTTATGTGGACATGAACGGGTTGATTCACCCTTGCTGCCACGATACGGCGCCGCTGCCGGAGCCAGAGAACGAGGAGGAGATGTTTGAGCGCATGTTTGACCAGCTTGACCTCCTCGTCAGGGTGGTGCGTCCGAAGAAGTGCCTTGTGCTGTGCGTCGACGGCGTCGCTCCACGTAGCAAGATGAATCAACAGCGCAGCCGTCGCTTCCGCGCCGCAGACGAGCGCCTGGAGAGCGACGCCATCTCGAACGCCTGCGCAGACAGCATCGTCTCCGAGTATCACCTTCCCCGGCCCCGCGTCCGGGAACGCTGGGACCACAACGTCATAACCCCGTCCACGGCGTTCATGGAGCGCGTTGCCCTCGCGCTTGAGTGGTACATTATGAAGAAGCTGAACGAGGACGCCGCATGGCGCCATTTGACGGTCGTCTTCTCGGACGCGCACGTTCCGGGCGAGGGCGAGCACAAGATCATGCAATACATCCGCGGCCTGCGCTCGCAGCCCGGCTATGACTACAACACTAGCCACGTCATTCACGGCATGGATGCCGACCTCATCTGCCTCGGGCTGTCGACGCACGAGAAACATGTCTGCATCTTGCGCAACCAGCTCACCGAGACCTTCCAGCCAGATCACAATCGGTTCTGCTACTTCAACCTAAGCACGTACCGCGAGAAGCTCATGCAGGACTTTGCGAACATCGAGGGCATGCAGTTCGAGCGCGTCGTTGACGACTTCATCTTTCTCTGCTTCTTCGTCGGCAACGATTTCTTGCCGCACGTGCCGCTCGTGTCCATCAAGACGCGTGGCATCGAGATGCTCCTCGACCACTACGTGCGCGACTTCGCGCTGCACGGCTACTTGACCCAGCTCGGCGAGGTGGACTACGCCCACCTGCACATCTTCCTCATGAACTTCACCTCCAAATGCATGATGAAGTTGACGAAGGAGTACTACGGCGTCGTCCGCGCTAAGGAGCGCGCGAAGCAGCACGTCGAGGAGCGCGTCACCAAGACGGAGGCGCAAGTATCGGAGGTGCTGGGGACCTTGCTGCCAGATCGCAGCAACGCACAAGAGGTCAGTGACGCGTTACTGGGGCTCATGTCATCTGCGCGGAAAGAGCGCACCCGCTTCGTCGTGGACAAGCAGCCGCTGGGGTTCTCCTACCTCGACAAGACGTACCGCGACGCGTATTACCAGCACAAGTTCGGCTGGGACCCGTCGACCAACCGTGCCGCCTTCGAGAGCCAAATTCGGCTCTGCTGTGCCGAGTACCTGCGTGGGATGCAGTGGGTGATGCGCTACTACACGAAGGGGTGCCCATCGTGGGAGTGGTACTTTCCGTACCACTACGCCCCGCTACTGCAGGACTTGGCGGCGTTCACGGCGACGGTGAACGTCGAAATGCGCATGAGCGCCCCTCTTCACCCAGTAGAGCAGCTGCTGGCGGTGCTGCCGCGGCTGAGCGTGCACGCCCTGCCTGAGGAGCTGCACGAGGCCGTGAACGACCCCAAGTCCGTCCTGGGTAAGTTCTACCCCGCCATCGTCGATGTCGACTTTAGCGAAGCCAACTTCTCGTACCAAGGGGTACTGCGTATTCCTTTCATCAACTGCGAGGCCCTCAGCAAGGCGTGCCGACAGCTGGTTGAGTTGGAGGAGGACTTTGGCAGCACATTCCTCTACTGCCATGAGTCCACCTCACTGGCGAAGCAGCTAGACGCTCTGACTGGGCCAAGCAACAGCGCATTACCGCTGGCGACCGGCTTGGCGCCGCCGGTGGTGCCGATCCCCTCCTCGGTGGCATCGACGATGCCGATTGCCGGCCGAATGGGACGCTATGAGGCGGAGTGGCCTCGACACGAGGAGCTGCAGTGCCCCGACCCGGGCATGGCCAAGTCCACGCGCTACGGTGGACGCATCCAGTCGAACCGGGTGAACCAGTACCGTTACGAGCTCAGCACACAGGCCGACTACCGTCCCGTGCTCATGGGCGAGGAGAACGCGACCAAAAACGGGGCGGCGGCGGCCGCATCGAAGCCGTCCAAGCGACTGGAAAAGGAACAGTCACCACCGCGGCACCGCAAGCGGGGTCGCGATGCAGACCACGTCGCCAACAGTAACGACGCTAAACGCAAGAGAGGCTCCAGCCGGCACGATGACGACGGCAGGGACAGGCGTGAGCGCCACCGCAGCAACGGCGAGAGGGAGCAGAATGGCGAGAGCCGGCGCCGCAGCAAGGACGGCAACACGTGTGAGGCCTCTTCCTCCTCGCGTCACACCTCATCTTCCAAGCATTGCTCGGGCCACGATGACGACGCTCGGCGCAGCAGCGAGTTGAGGCATCGCTCCAAGGAGGGGAAGAAGAGGAGCTCGCAGCACCAGACTCGATCTCGCGAGAGTAAAAGCGAGGCTCAACCCGCACCCTCGTCTTCGTCATCTCGACGCGCCAAGAAGAGCCGCGAAACGAAGAAGGTACCGCGGCCGTCCGAAAAGATGGCGTCGACCAAGCCGTCGCGGCACGGTCATCGACAGCAGCGCGCGTGAGAGAGGAGGTGTGCTTGAGAGTCACTCCACAAAGAAGTAGCTGTGCTTTGCCGCGCGTGTGTGTCAGCCATGCATGTGCAGAGAAGCTCGCATGTGTGCACGGCGCCGTGGATGCTTGTCAATTGCTTCCGGCGCCTTTGCACGTTTACTCCTCCGATACCCAGCATCGCTTCGCGCGCCGAGGTGCGTGCACAAGCACGTGTGCAAGCTGTGCTGTCACTGCTGCGCTTCGGCGCTCCAAGTAGTTTGTGTTGTCGTCGCGCTCGTTCCGCACAATTCTCCCTCATTGCAGCATCATTGCATCCCTGCCATTTCGTGCCTGCCCCTCTTTCCTCGCGTGCATCATGAGTAACCAACATCGAAACGAAGAGCGACAACAATGATGCGCGACACGAATCGTGTCGCGCAGCAAATAACGCTGAGCACCATGGGCGGAGGTGCCGCAGATCTCGCTAAAGCCACCTTTGCAACGCTGCCCCCCTCCCCCCGACACCACGGGCTTTGCGCGCGTGCACCTATCATTGCGGTGTAGGCGCCACGTCTACACAATGGCACTTTCAGCCAGGGCCGTCGTCGTGTGGCGCGCGCGACGGGGCTGCTCATTAGCTACTCCCCAATCCAAGGCGTTGCAGCCTTCGTCTCAGCCTCATCAGCCCACCTCGTCCCTCATTCTTCGTCCCCGCTACGCATTTCTCTTCTCCACGCGGCTATTATCTTTTTCTCTCTCTCCTCATTCCCGCGTTACTGCGTGCTTTCCGTGTGCGCTTCAAGTCGATTGCAGCTGGTTGGGTGCCGAAGACCGTAGGCCGACAGCTGCACAGGCACACACACACACACACACACACACACACACACACACACACACACACACACACACACACACACACACACGCACAATTGTACGCAAAGACGCTCACGCCCGCACACGCTCACTCGAACGCACCTCGTCTTCTTGTATCGTGTTTCTTCGTATGCGTTTTTCCCTTGCATCGAGGTGCGTTCCCCACCCCTTCCTCGCCCGCAGCTCGTCTTCGGGATTGCCGGAGACACGGAGGGAACGACGATGAGCGGACCTTCGCTCGTTTGCGCTCGCTCCTTTGTCCACGGTCATCATTGTCGGCGTGGCGATGCCGCTGCTGCCTCTCTCTTCCACGCTCACGAGTGGAGCGTGGGGAAACCCCACTTCGTCCATCACTGCCTTCAAGGTGCGCGAGAAGCATGAGGCGGGCATGCGCCTGCTACAAGGCGGGCTCGTCTATGAGGCAATCCAGATCTTCCAGGAAGCGTCCTTCTTTGACGCCGAAAACGTACGGCCCATCGTGGCGCTCGCTGAGTGCTACGTCTTCCTGTGCGACCTGCGGTCCGCCGTTCGCTGCTACCGGCGGGCACTGTTGTCGCTGCACAAGCAAGATCTGGATGACTACTGCCGCCGTGCTAACGAAACCCCGACCGACGCTGTCGATGAGGTTTCTGCCACAAACAACTGTCGCGTCGTCGCGTCGAACTCACCCGAGAGGACGTGGCGGAATAGTGGTGGCGAAATGCACCCCTCTGACGTTCCAGATGATGAGAGAGGGTCACGGGAGGCTCGCCTGGAGACGGCACAGGACCCCGCGCCTGCGTCCTTCCAGTCTGTCGGAGGTAGCAGTCCGCCAGACCACTCTATACAAGGCCTTGCGGACAGTCTACAGTCAGCGGAGATGGCCGCGCGCTTCTCCATGTACCAGCCTTCTCAAGCTAAATCAGTCGACTCGGCTGCGAGCGAGGTTCCCGCGACGACGCCGAGCCTACCTGCACCAGGTGCTGCACCCACCGTGAAGGACATACGCGCGCGCCTTGCGGGAGTGCTCGACGCCCTGGGACTGTCTCTGTATCAGCTCGGCAGCGTCGACCAAGCTCTGCGTTGCACCACCGAGGCCCTGGAGATGCTGGACGCCGCCGCACAGGTGGGCGAGGGTGAGGACAAGGACGTGTCCTCGAGCAAGTTGCCACAGTTCCTGGCCGACCCGACGATTGCGCTGCATCGCGGCGTGTACCTCATGGCGCTGCAACGCGACGAGGAAGCAGAGGCGCTGCTTGAGGATCACTTCGCCATCTTTCCGCACTGGCGTCCTCAGACAGCCGCGCTTCTGGTTCAGCTCTACTGCAACCGTCAAGCCTTCCGCAAGGCGCGAGTGCTGCTGGAGGCGCAGGAGGAGAAGGAGGCGTGTAACACGGACTCGAGCAAGGCGCCGACCGAAGCCCACGGCAACGTCGATGAGGGACTGTGTAGCGCACGACGGAGTACTCTGGCCCCGTCGCTGCCGTCCAGCACGGACGCACTGGGGTCGCTGGCGGTCGCCAAATACCTCTTCACCGAGCTGTATGCGCGCTACCGCACGGCAGCGCTCGCGAGCAACGATGAGGCCAGCATCACCCGCTGCCTCAGCATTTACTCGAATGACTTTGACCTGCTGTTCCGTCGAGCGCAGCTGAGCGTCGCGGCGGGGAAGTACAAGCAGAGCGTTAAGGACCTGTTCCGCTGCGTGCGAGAGACGAACGGTGAACACAAGGAGGCGATCGAGGTGATGACGACGGTGCTCTTCAAGATTGGCTCCTCCTTGAACGGCGAGGCCGAGGTTCAGGATGCGGTTACCTACTACTCTGAGTCGCTCAAGTGGCGCCCGGACAACGTGCTCGTGCTGTTGGCGCGTGGCGACTGTTATACCAAAATAGAGTGCTTTGAGGAGGCGCTCGCGGACTACGAGGCGGTCCTGGGCCTGGAGCCAGACCAGCGTGACGCGCGACAGCGAATCGCCTCGTTGCACGACCTGTGGGGCTGCAAGCTCTTCGCCCAAAACCAGCCGGTGCAGGCGGAGGCGGAGTTCACCAACGCTATCAAGACGGACGGTCGGAACCCGCAGTTTTACTATCACCGTGCCCTCTGCCGCCTCAAGCTCGATCAGGGACGCTACGCGTTGCGCGATGTGCTCTCCTGCAAGGAGCTCCACCCTACCACACCGCATCTTCGCGCCTTTATTGCGCGGTACCTGGAGCCGGTGCAGCCGCCGGAGGCCAGCCAACGCCGCAACACACCGCAGGCTCCCAAGAGGCGAGTCGTGGCGGCCTCCGTGTGCGAGGCTCGCACGCCGCCACCACTTGGTGACTGCGATGAACCGCCCGCGTTGCAGCGGAGGCGTGATAGGGACACGGACGACACCTTGTCGCACCCCGCCAACGGTGGTGCCTCGACAGCAACTGGGGTGCTCCCCAGGATCCAGCGCCGGGCATCGTTGCAAAAACGCTCTGCCGTCGTGGGGTGGGTGCAAGGCTGTCAAACGATGCTTCACCAACGCGAGACAGGGGCGCATGCCCCCGTGAAATAGGATGCATGCGTGCGCTGTTTTTTGTGTGTGCGACCCTGTTTTGCGCTGTTTCAAGGATAGGGAGAGAAGGGGCAACCCTCCTCTCCCCCTCTCGCCCTCTCTCCCCTTCCCCTCGTGCGCGCAACTGTGAACACCACGATGACGAAGAGGTGAGCCGAGAGGTGGTCCCTACAGTGTGCCCCTTGTGCGTCTACCCCCACCCCGCCTGTCTTCTCGCGTGGAATGTACAGTGTGAGTAGTAGCGGCGTGGACCTTCTTTGTGTTTCTCATCTCTTACCTTTGCATCCACTTGGAACCGAATCTGTTCTGTTTCTTTGTGTGTGTGTGTGCTCTCTCTTCCTGCAGTGCACACGGCTGCGGATGTTTGCTGCTCTCCTCATCCGCTGCACCTCCGTCACTGGTGCGCCCAATGGGCACGCGCACAAAGGAGCAGTGAAGAGCGCTTGCTGTGGCAAAGAGAAGAGCGACACCTCACCATCGCCCTTGCGCTGTGCCTGCCTCGACTACTTCGTGTTGCGGAATCAGCGGCACGGTAGCGCGCTGCAGTGGACCCACCGGATGGCGCGCGACGAATGCGCGTCGTCTTTTTCAGTCTCTTTCACCCACAAACTTACCTCAAGGATGCGTATCGCCGCCGGAATCGGTCCGAGGACGTTGTGACGGCGGTCCTGCTCCCTCCTCCTCTTGTCTTACGCCCGCCATGTCGTTGACGGCCTCATCTACTCTTCTTCTGCCACCTCGCTTCGATGTCCATGCTGTCCAACACACACACACACACACACACACACACACACACCTGGCGCGCATTGCACCGCGTGCTACTCATATCAACGACAACGACGACAGCATGCAAACGACATACGAGATCGTCGTGTATTACCTCTTCTCCCTCTCTCTCCACTGTGGCGGTCGCAAACGTGACATCGAACGCGCACTCGCTGTCGTTTAAAGTGCGCTTCCTATCTTTTCAAGTGCCTTGTGCCGTGCACGACAGACTTTCCAACAAGGCAGAGGAACAACAGCAAAAAGAAAATGTTCCGCCGTGCCTTAGGAGCATCTGCGGCGCGCAGCCTTTCTAGCATCTCTGCGGTGGTGTCTCGCCGCAGCTACACGGAGCTGTCGCACATGAAGTTTCCGGTGTATTACGGCGCTGTCGGTGTCGTTCTCGGGTATTTTGTAGTGATGTGGATTATCTTCCTGCGCATGGGCAGCAAGCACACCGCCCGCTCCGAGTACAAGAACGACTACCTGCGTGTGTGGCGCCGCAGGCTCGGCACCGGCTACCAGTGGGCCGATGCGTGGGGTCCGCAGATGGACACTTTCTTCAAGGACCTTCCGGAGGAGGTCGAGTAAGAAGCGGATGCGAGGCTTCAAAATTAGCACTTGTGTTCGGGGGCCCGACAAGAGCTGACGACAGGAAGACGACTTTCGTGCTCGCTAATATCAGAAGTATTGCTGCTTCAGCATCTATCACGCGCAGCCTCACTGGCCTCTGCCTTCTCTGCGCAACGCCTCACGTGCTGCCTCTGCGGCTAGGAAGGGTGCTGTAGGTGATGACGGTGTGTGTGGTTATTCCGTGGGCCAGAGAATCCTTCAAGTGGTCTGTGTGGCGCCCTGATCGTGCATTCTTCTTCGCTTCCTGGCGACTCCATGAAAGGAAAACACACACACACACACACACACACGTCGCTCGGTCTTGTTGCGCGTTCCTGACACCGGTGCGTCGGTGTGGATGCGTATGGGGTGAGGTGGTGTGCCTGCTTGCGTTTCTCGAGGAAATGTGCGCATGCACCCTATTCCTTGTCACGCGTCCGTGCGCACGGGCGCGCTCGCACACATGCTGTGGGTAGGAAGTGGACAGATGCAGGCCCCGCTCACTCGTGCTCTTCTTGTAGTAGTAGACAGTATAAAACAGAAACATGCAAAAAGAGGGAGCGTGCGAAAGGTGCAAAGTTGTGGGGAGGGGTGGGTCGGAGAGAGCCGTGGCCCTTTTTTGTTGTTGCGTTGGCGTCGTTAGTGCTTGTGCATTTTCTATGATGATGTGGGCACAGTTGTACGTGTGTCTGTGTGTGTGTGTGTGTGTGTGTGTGTGTGTGTGTGCGAGCGAGGTGCGGTGTACGTCGCGGTGCTCCTCTCTTCTCCCTCCTTTGCTTTCCTCCACTTGCACGGCTTTCTCGGTTTATGTAAAAACGGACGAAGAAAAAACAGCAGAAACCGTAATAGTAGCGTTCTCAACAGCCAACGATGCTTGTGTGTGTGTGTGTGTGTCTTTGTATTTGCCTACTCCTTGCGTATGCCTGTCTGCCAGTGTATACCTCCCTTTTCTTATAGCGAACTGCGCCGACTCGAACATGGACTCCGTTGCTGACGCACGTGCACAACATCATGCAGACGCTTCAACCCCTCACCCAGCTGAGGGGGCGAGTAATGTCCCCTCCTTTTTGTGCACGCAACGCCGCGGGCATACGTAGACATAGACACACGCACAGTGGGATTTGGAGAGTTGTTGAGCTGGGTACGGATCCGTAAAAGTTTTCTATCTTTGTGCCGTCTTTGTTTCCTCTCTGTGCTTATCTCTCCCTCACTGTGTGTGTGTGTGTGTGTGTGAGTGTGTGGTCTTGGCGGCCTTCTCCCTCGTGTGACGCAACTCTTTCTCATCCATTCATCAAAAAAAACAAAACAAAAACGGCGCACGAGCGACGCGGACGGACACATCGCACGGCATCGCATAAAAGAGGCACTAAGGGCAACGAAAAGGAACGAAAACAAAGTGCCGCATCACAGCACGTTAAGGAGGTGGTGGGTTGGCTCTGAAAGACGCGTCTCTCGTGACTGTCGCGCTGCACTTCCTGGTTCATATCACGCTCCTCTTTCTTCTGTGAGGGCGTTGCCCGATGCATGCTCACGTGGGACAACTTCAGAGGCACAAACGAAAAAGAATCGAAACGGAGACGTGTTGCATGCCCCCCTCCCTCTTATCCCAGTCCACTGCACCCGCAGCTCCATCAAGAAGTGGAGCATGGCAGACACGGTGAAAGAAAGGTAGTGTGGCTGTGCTGAAAGCCCCCTTTCGTTCCTCTCGGACGGCAGCTGCCTCTGCACCGGCGTGTCTTCCTCGCTTGCTCCGTTAGGGCTAAAGGATGCACACTCCCGTCGTTCTTGTTCCTCTGTTTTCGTCGTTTTTTTTTTGCTTCTTGACTGTTGAACTCTTATCCACTCCGCCGCTCCATCTTTGTGGTGGCTTCTCTCTGCCCGCTTGTGAAGTGCGACAGACACGTGCTCCTTTCTCTCTCTCTCTCTCTCCGTTACCAGTCGGCAAAAATACAAAATAAAACGAAAACAGCGCTCCGGGGTGCTCTTCGCTCTCGAGCTTGCTACCAGGACGGTGGAGGAGGGGGGCAAGAACGGCTCTTTTCGCTTTCTCTCCCCTGTATATCCTTCCATCGGCCACCGCTTCAGAGCGGTGTACGCAGACGAGGGGTGCACTTACCAAAGGGAAGCTCACATCTGTGATTGCGGGTGCGGTTCTCTGTACTGGTACACATTTCAGAGGACACTCCTTGGCCACCCTACCCTCCCCCCTCCCACATGGACTGCTACCACAACCAAAGAAAAGCACTTGGGCTCCCACTCGTGCATCACCAATGTCGAAGCTGTTCCGCACAGTTGGTGCCAAGGGTTTCCAGCCCTTCGATTGGGCTAACGCGGCGCAGTACGCCTCGGGTACCACGCCCATGATGAAGGAGCCGGCGTGCTACATCAACGGCGCGTGGGTAGCAAGCGCGCTCTCCGACAAGACGGTGACCGTCGAGGATCCGTGTACAAACCAGATCATCGGGGCTATTCCATGCATGGGCTACGCGGAGACGACGGCCGCTATCGAGGCGGCCAGGGCTGTGTTTGAGCGCTGGAAAGAAGTTATGCCGCGTCAGCGCGCCGGAGCGGTGCGGCGTTGGGGAGAGCTCATGCGGAAGCACTGTGACGTCGTTGCAAACATTCTCTCTCGCGAATCCGGCAAGGTCGTCGCGGAGGGAAAGGGCGAGGTGCTGTACGCGCAAGGGTACGCGGACTGGTACGCCGGCGAGGCGGAGCGGATCTACGGCGACATCATCCCCGGTCCTCGCCCAGGTGTGCAGACGACTGTCTTCCGGGAGCCGGTCGGCGTTGTGGGCATCATTACCCCGTGGAACTTCCCGGCAGCGATGATCATGCGTGCCGCCTGCGGTGCCATCGCAGCTGGGTGTACCGTCGTGCTCAAACCTGCCGAGCTCACCCCGTTCACGGCCATGGCGCTTGCCCAGCTCGCAGACGAGGCCGGCATCCCGCCGGGCGTCTTCAACGTCGTCGCCGGTGATGCCCCCAAGATCGGCGACGCACTCGTCGAGTCCTTCGACGTGCGCAAGGTCTCTTTCACCGGCTCCACCCGCGTCGGCCAGCACCTCTACCGTCGGTGCTCCGAGACGATGAAGAAAGTCACCATGGAGCTTGGCGGCAACGCACCGTGTATCGTCTTTGAGGATGCGGATCTGCCTCGTGCCGCTGATCAGCTCATCGCCGCAAAGTTCCGCAACGCGGGCCAAACGTGCATCTGCGTGAACCGCGCGCTCGTGCAGGCGAGTGTCTATGACGAGTTCAAGAGCCTCGTGGCCGACCGGGTGCGCGCGCTGAAGGTGGGCAGTAGTTTTGACCCCGCCGTGAAGGTAGGTGCTGTGATAGGAAGTGCCACGCTAGAGCGCATGACTCGCATGGTGGAGGATGCTGTGGAGAAGGGGGCCACGCTGATGGTGGGCGGAAAGGCTGTGGAGGGCGGTGGCTACTTCTTCGAGCCGACGCTGCTCACTAACGTGCCGCACGACACAACGCTGTGCTGTCGCAACGAGCTCTTCGGTCCTGTTCTGCCCCTTGTGCCCTTCGACACGGAAGACGTTGCCGTAAAGATGGCCAACGACACTCAAGCCGGCCTGGCCTCGTACTTCTTCACCAATGATTACCGTCGCCAGCACCGCGTTGCGCGGGCCTTGCGCTACGGCATGGTGGGTGTCAACGACAGCGCCCTTTCCAGTCCAGCGGCGCCGTTTGGCGGGGTCAAGGAGAGTGGGCTCGGCCGGGACGGGTCCAAGTATGGCATTGAATCCTTTGTCGACATCAAGTACGTCCTCTTCTCGACTGTCTAGGGGGCAGGCGTGTCCAGGCGAAGGGAAAGGGCAGGGGCGAGGGGTTTCGTGCAGCTCACGTCGCGCATTCTTGCTCTTGCTTCCTTTGCAGGGAGCGCACCCTCGCGTCCGCTATCCTTCCACTGATGTCGTGCACACTGCACGTTTTGGACGCACTCGCACACCATATCCCTGCTCCACGGCGCTTGACTCTTCCTCATCTTCAGAGTCGATTCCGTGCATCTGTGATGGTTGCCGACCGGAGGGACACGCGGCTAGGCATCCGCGCGCGCCCGTCCTTTCCCTCCTGCCTCTTGTGCGTATCGCTGGCCGCTCCTCCCTTTGTCTTCCACTTTTTTTTTCGTATTGCTTGTCTGCCCTATTTCGCATCCCCTATCGTCTGCCCTCTTCGAGTGACTTCGTCGCGCACTTCTGCCTCCACCACCCGGTTGTCATCGCCTTCATCGGACGTTGTCGCACGGCGAACCACCACCACTTCTCCCCCCCTGCTCGAGCTCGCTCTCCCCTGTAAAAGAGCGAGCGAGTTGCTCTCTCAGCCTTGTGCGGGAGTACCGCATATGCCATCTCTCGCTCTCAAGCACACAAACACACTTCCGTACGGCCCCCAACGCTGCGTTTTTGGGGCGCTGCGGGCCGCCGGCTTCTTTTGTGCCAGTAGGCCCAAACAGCGCCGCGGCGAGGTTAGGCAACACATACAAGCGTCTTGCAGTTCACCGTCGCTACTGCCCATCCACTTCTCCTCCCACGTGCGCCTCGCAAGCCCTGTGTATGACGTGGTTTAATTCCATCACAGTCTTGCTCTCTCTCTCTTGCTCTGCCGTTCGCTGGATGTGCTTCTTCCCGGTGAAAGCCTGCTGTTCTACTACTGCTCCTCATTCGATCATCGTCTTCTCACCTCGGTGCTGTAGAGTTTTCTCCCCTCACGCGCTCGGCCTCGCACGAATCACTGCATCATCACACTGCCCTTAGTATCACGGTGCTTCCTATCGCCCTCCAACTGCTCGTTCTTGCCCTCTGATTCTTCGCATTTGCAGCTCTTTCGCCCAATGGGCGTGTGCGCTCCCGAGCATCGACGCTCCCGCTTACTCGCTTCCCTCTTTTTGCGGTCTCGCCCTCTCCCGGCGACATCGTTGTTTCACGCAAGGCAGCCCCCTCTTTTGTACCTCTCTCCGTGTGTGTGCCACGCCTCTATCGCTCTTGTATCCATGACTTTCACCTGACTTTGTTATCTTTCCATTCTCTGCAGTGCTGTGGTACTTATCCTCGTTTCTCTTTTAGAGCTGCACACTGGTGCGCGAGCGAGCAAGATGCCTCCAAGCTCATCGCACTCCGTGGTGACGCTGGCTGCAGCGCTGCTGCTGGCGATGTTTGCCTGCAGCCACTCGGGCCACGCGCTATGCCCCTCTAACGGGAACACCCACACCATCTACGTCACGTCTAATATGGGCGATGACATTTGGTCCTTTGACACTCTCGGCAATTACCTCGGCCCGGTGCTCAACAAAGCCTCTTTCCCACCCGGCGTGCAGGTCGACAAGCTCCGCTCCATGCGCTTTGGCCCGGAGGGCCACCTCTACGTGTCCAGCGCTCGCGGTTCCTACAGCCGCGTCTTCGCCGTCAGCGGCAACGGCCTGCTGAACGGCACGATGGAGGAAAACTGTACCCGTGACTACCTCTTCACCGTGGTTGAGCAGGACAAGAAGAACCCGTTTCTTGATCACCCGTACGACATCACCTTCCACCCAGCGACCGAGGACATGTACGTGTCAAACCAAAACTCGGTGACCGTCACGCGGTACACGCGCGACCGGACCGCGGACGTGATGCCGAAGGCCGGCGCCAGCGGATCGCAGCGCGCCTTCTATCCGGCCTGGAAGCCGGCCAAGAACGTCAAGGCCGCCGTGGAGGCCAACGAGGAGACGGTATCGGGGGAAGAGACGGTGGTCGCGCCGAAGAACATCCCAGACAGCTCCGGTCTCTTCGCCTCGTCGTGGAGCTCGTCCTACTCGATGAGCTCCGTGCGTGGCCTCACCATCTCGCCGCTGCTGCCGCGCGCGCTGGTCGAGGGCGGCGCCCCCTCCGGCGTCTTCGCTGTGACAAACGAGTCGACGATGTACTACCTGCTCGTGTGTGACGTGTCGAGCAACACCGTGCACGTTTTCGACCCCGAGAGCGGCGAGCGCCTCTTTGGCTTAAATGTGCCGTCCCCGATTCAAGTGATGTTTCCGAGCCGCTACTACATCGGTGACTCGTCGTCGCTGTCCGTCTCCGCTGCCGGCGTCCCCACGCAGCGCTTCGACGTGCCGTACATTTACGTCACGAGCAAGGAGGACGGCATGGCGTACATGGTGCGCTTCTCCACCCGCCAGGGAAACACAAACAACAACGGCATGCAGGGCGGCGTCTTTGGCGAGGACTTCATCCGGGCACATCACCTCTACGCCATCAACCACCCCACCCCACTACACGCGGCGAGCGGCATCTACGAGAATTCCGCCCGTGATGTGCTGCTCATCGCTGACCGCAACGGCCGCCGCATCTACTCCTACGCGTCTCCGTTTCTGACCGACTACACAAGCGGCTACGGCCCTTCTCCGTTCCTTGGCTTCTTTGTGAAGCATCTGCCAGATCAGCCGGAGTTCATCCTGTTGACGCTGCTGGAGCACCAGGAAAACATCCCGTTTTGCTATGAGCTAAACAAGGACGGAAAGCTCCGCTACGTTGCGCTGTGCACAGCGGCGTCGATCTGGTCCGTCGCGCTCGCACTCGTTCTCATCCTGGTGCCGTCCTTCATCGCGTACCGCCAAATCCAGCACTGCATGCACGGGCAAGGGCAGCAGCGACGCCAGCGCTATCTGGATGAAGATGCGAGTGCCCTGTTTGAGAGCGGCAGTAGCTCGCCGCTACTCGGAGGCCGGGCGCCCAACTACGGCTCTGCCTAGTGACCCCGGCCCTCGTGGCGAGAAGTGGCAGAGAGAGGAGGGAAAGGGAAGAGGAAAGGGAAAGATGAGTCGCTGTGCAGTGCGCGCTCGCTGGCTGGCGACTCTTCGTCTCTCTCTCTCTCTCTCTCGCTCTCTATCCCCCGCCAGCACAACCCCGCCAAAAGAAGCGCTTCACTCTTTTCGAATAAGGGGGAGATATAGAGAAGAGATGGCAGCGCCCGTGAGGAGGAACATGTGGCAACGATATGATAGGGGATTCGGGAAGGACTCCCGCGCGCGCGCCCGTGCAGGGGCTTGTGCATCCCATATATTGCCTGCCTTCCCCCGTCTCTCTGCCAGTCCCGCGCTGATCATCGCGCATCACGTTCTCTACTCAAGCAGCACGTCTTTCTCTCTCCCTCCCTCTGCACGCACAGCCACAGCGAGAGAGCAGAACCACGGAAAAGGGAACGTGGTGGTGGTGGTGGGGGAGCCTGAAACCAAGCGCGCGCATATAAACGGGATAACTTTCTTTTTGTGTGTGGGAAGCTCAGACGACGCCAAAGCAACGCGAGTGCCAACGTCGTATTGAAGCTTGATGAGGGACGGCTGCTGTTCGCGGCGCCAGTGGTGACCTTCTTTCTCGAATTGTGTGCGTTTACTGTTATCGGTGTCTGTTTGTCCGTGCGCGTGTGCGTGTCTCTGTCGGTGTTGAGCTGAACAGCCTTGTGGCCTTTGACCGTTGCGCCCTTCACTTCCACTAATTCGTTGCCCTTGTGTGCACGTGTGTGCGTCTTTACAACTTTCGTTACGTGCACGCTTCTCCCTCCTCTTTTCTTTCCAATTCACCTGCTTTCGCACGTCTCCGTTGCAGAGACAAGCGGGAAGGACGGCAAGCAGACAACACAGCCAAAAGAAACGAGAAGTTGCACATACAAGTGGGTTGTGTGGGTGGGTGGGGTGGTGGTGGTGGTGGTGGTGGTGGTGGTGGTGGTGTGTGTGTGTGGGGGGGGGGGTGGCAAAGCAGGCCAGCCAAAGGCAGAACAGCACGCTTTTCTGTCCTTCTCCTTCTTGTGCCCTTGCTGCACCCCACATGGGCATCTGTTCACGTGCGATGCTGCGTGAATGCGCGGCAAGCATGGGCGTCACCTCCCCTCCTCTCCTGTCTCTCTCTCTCTCTCTCCAGCTGGTGGCGACCGTCAGTGCCGTTCTGTTTTGCCTTCTTCCTATCTCCAGCTTCAGGACAGTCACTCACGTTGCATGGGCCATGAACCCATGGACGCTTCGCTCTCTCTTCCTCCCTCGATCTGCGTTTCTACCGTCTATCGTTGTCGAACCGATTTCTCTCGCTCTTTTTTCTGGTTTCTGTCACTTTGTGCGGTCGCACTCGTTGCCCTTCTCGTATTCTGCAACTGCGCGACACACCTCACTACTCTGCTTCCACGATACAATGCGTACGCGCGCAACACTACCTTCGAGCAAGTGTGAGGAAGGAAGGAAAAACGAGGGGCACAATAAGCCGCCCACCCACGCTCGCGCGAAAGAGAGCAGAGAGGGACAACCACACCCCGCCGTACGTCACTCGTCCACAAGGAACAGGGAGATTGCCGACGGAGCGTGCGCGCGTGTGCTCCCGACAGTGCCCTTGCAAGGGCGGCAGCCGCAATGAACCGTTCCTCAGTGCGTCTGTTCGGGAACTACTCCCGAACGTCTGGCGCTCAACAGCACTCGCAGGCAGCACACACGTCGTCTTTGTCGAGCACTCGTTCTTCTTCTGTTCTCGGTTCGTTGGTGCGTATGCGGAACCAGTTCCATCGACTGCGACACGCCCAACAGCAGCAGGCGATCGCAGCTGTGTTGGCGCGGTACCGACTGCAGCCAGCACTGAGGACGCCTGCAGCCTCCACTTCTCGGGCAGCAGGTCAGATCGATGGGGACGATTCGGTCGGTCAAGAGGGCAGCGGCGAAGCTGGCGGCTCGGCCGCTTCGTCTGTTCTTCAAACCGCCATCATTCTCTGCACCGAGGCGCTGCGGCTTCTTAACGGTGAGGTGCGCTGCCGTGATAATCTTTCGGATGTGCCGAAGAGCTCCCCCATGTACGGGTCAGAGGTCGGCAAGTTACTCAACATTGCCGCAGCCTTCGGCGCCTCGACTACCTTCCCTCGCGTGCAGCACGCCCTTCATTGGATCAAGCTCAACAAGGAGTCGTTGCACACTCCTCGGCAGGTGATGTCGCTGTGCATGCCCTTGCTCAGCTTGGCCGATGGACGGACGGCTGGGGTGGCGTTTGTGCTCGAGGAGCTTTACGAGCCTCTCCTGCTTGCGCTGCAAGATGTGGCCTCCACCTCACCTGAGTCAGCAGCAGAGTCGGCAGACAACGCCCCCAGCGATGCCACGGCTGCCGTGCAGCAGCATCTGGTGGCCATTACGTCCGCTATGGGTATGGTGGCGAAGTGGTCTAGTCTGCGGCTTGGCAGCAAGTCGAAGGGTTCGCTCTCATCATCGCCTTCGGAGGTGCTCGCGGCAGCGAAGTCAGATGCGACGGCCGAAGAACTGGATAAGATGCTGAGGATTGCCGAGACGTGCGCGGCGGCGCTCAGACGCCAGAGCGACCGCTGCCGTGGCACCGGTCCCGATGAGGCTTTTGTGGCGATGGCGCACCTGTCCCCGTCTGACGTGCTGCAGTGGATCCAGTGCCTCCATGGGCTCGAAAAGATGTACGCGTTGGTAGCCCCCACGCTGGGGGTCTCTCGTGCCCAAGCAGAGGCCGCATCGCGGCGCCTTCTCCTGTGCTACCGTGCCTTGCTGCCCTTGACGCAGCGCACCCTGGAGCTGCCCGGCGGAGGTGGCGGCGCGACTGTCGCTGCTGCGAGCAGTGCCACCTTCGCAACAGGGGCGACTGCCACAAGCGTGCGAGTGGCAGATGTGGTGGAGCTCATTCAGGCGGGCTTGCAGACCAGCATTGAACCCACCCATGTGGACCTAGCGCTTTCCTACGGCCTGCAGGCACTGCCCGGGGCACTGGCCTCAGCCACGGTCAAAGATCTCAGCGATGCCGCCCAAGTCGTGAACAAGGTGCGACAGAAGCGGCCGTCCGCGCTCCCGGCACCACTGCTGCTCTCTATTCAAGCTGCCTTTCGTCCCGCTTTGTTTCTCTTGCGTGAGACGCACGCCCTGCAGTTCCGCGCGTCTGACTGTGGCGTTCTTCTTTCGAGCCTTTCTCGCTGGGAGGAGGTTCCGGGGGTGACGGTCAGCGCCGACATAGTCGAGCTTCTGTCCCAGCGCTTCGTGGAGCAAATGCACGTCGTTGGCGCAAGCCATCTCGTGCCCTTCGTGGCGTCCCTTGCTCGTTTCGAGGAGCGGAAGCGGCCGCCGCAGCGTGGCGGCGCTGCAGGTCAGGCAGTCAAAAATGCCGCCGTGCTTGGCGAGGATCTGGCGGGTGAAAGTGCTCAACTGGCCTACTCAGGCGTCGCATGGAAGACATCAGAGGGCCGAGCAGACCGTCTCACGTCCCCACCGGTTCTCGGAGCACGCACCCGCGGCGCTGAAGGGGTGCGGTACCGCTTCTGCACGACTTCACGTGTTGTGTCGCAGTGCGTCCAGCGCGCCATTGTCCTGGCCGGCGACACGGAGACCCCTGGTGATCCAGCGGCACCCCCGCGTCTTTCCACCGCGGATGCAGCGCAGCTGCTGACCTACTTTGTGCAGCTATCCGCACCGCAGTGCGCGGACTTCTTCAACAAGGTCGAGCCACTGCTCGCGCCGGCCATCCACGGCAGCGCTGCCACGCCGTCCCCCGCCTCAGCAGCGATCCGCCTGCGTGTAGTGACGGGAGATGCCGTCCAACGGTTTGTGCGGTACGCTGCTGAGCAGCGTGAGCACACGTGGGCACAGTGCACAAATCCCACCGCGCAGGAGACACGGAAGGAGGCTTCTGTCGTCGAAGTGCGACGCGCCACTGCCTTGCTAAGGGGTATGTCACGTGGTCTCACCAAGCTCGTCCGCGAGGCTGCTAGTCCGAAGGATTTGGTGCTGGTGTGCTCGCTGTTGCGCCGTCGGCTGCTGGACAAAGGTGCAGCGGCTGGTGTCGCAGTCGAAGGCGGCGAGGGAGCACTGAAGAAGCTAAAGAGCGCTAAGCCGACCACCGCCGTCGCGCGCGCGCGAACGCGGGCGTGGACGCGTAAGGAGCTGGAGCTGGCTACCGTCTTCGCCGCACAGGCGTCGAAAATGGCCCCCGAATGCAAGGGCGTAGAGCTGGGTGCGCTTGCCAGCGTCACGTCTTCCCTGTGCACTGCAGGCGTGCTGCCCCATCCAGTGGCACAGCAGTTCATGCGCGCCGTGTGGGCCCGCTGCGCAGCCGGGCTTGCTGTCGCCTCGAGGGGCGAGGCCGTGGGACCAGAGGCTGCTGCAGCGCTTACGCTCAGCCTGGAGAACTGCAAAACCATCATGGATGCGTCTCGCTCGGCCCACCTGACGCGGACCGTGCCGCCGGTCATTTTTTTGGAGGCCTTTGCCGCCCAGTGCAGTGAGCTCCTGGAGGAGAGCTCGGGCGCGGCCGGTGGGGAGGGGTCGCCCTCAACCGCGCGCGGGACGGCACGAGCGTACGCCGAGGCGGTCACGAAGCTGCGCCGCACCGCGGACTTGGGGCGGTCGCTCGTGTCCTACTTCGGATCGCTGCGGCCGTCTCGCGGCGCGGCGGAGGGTGACGCGGCGATGGAGAGCACAACTTGGCGAGAGGCCCAGGTAAGTGCGCTAGAGTCCTACCTCGAAGTTGCCCATTCTGTGGTGGAAGCTTACGCGACGGAGGCCACGCTCTCCGAAACATGGTGGGCCGAGTTGGATGGCGGCAACCCGCCACCGATGCCGCTGGAGCTGCTCAGCACAACCGCCAACGTGATGGCACAGATTTATCGACTGGTGCACCGCGGCGTCGGCTCGACGAAGCGAGTCAGCAGCATACCCGCAACGGCGCCGACCGTCCCCGACGAAGTGCCGGACGCAGAGGGCGATGTTCTGGACGGCAGCTTGACGGCGGTGGATGGCGCCGGAGTAGCGGTCCGGTCCGAGTTGGAGAGCAAAGCGCTCGAGGATGATGTGGAGCCATCGCCTCTCCTCTACCACTCGCCGGCAAACCTTTCCACTGTCACTCTTGACCAAGCAGTCCGTGACACTCTAGGACTGCTGGGCGACACGATTGTGGCTCTCGCCAGACAGCAACAGCAGCAGCTCTCTTCGAGCGTCTCTGCAAATGTGTCGGGCGAGACAGCCACAGAGGACTACGGGCGGCTCACAACTGCGCCAGGTCATGCCTTGGTGCAGAACCCAAAGCACCTTCTGATGCTCTTGCGGGCCTTCGAGACAGTCGAGCACCCGCACCCGGAGATGCTGTACAGCGTGTTGCCGGAGCTGCGCGGCTGCGCTGACCGGCTCGACCCATTGGAACTGTCACTGCTCATTCGCGCCTTAACGCAGCTAGGCGCGTGGAACAGCCGCCTGCTGAGCGCGCTTGCCACCGCCGTGGCGTCGAAGATGAATCAGTGCAAGTTGCGGCAGTGCTACACACTGCTGCACGGGCTGTGCTGGTCTGGCTGCACCAGTCCAGACACGTATGTGGAGCTGCGGTCGACACCGCGCAGGGACGGGGATTCTGGCCGCGGCGGTGCCGCGAACAAGGCGGCGGCGCAGGAACCGTTGCAGCGTTTGGCGGAGAGCACGCTGCTCCGCCTGGACGCATTCGTGCGCACCAAGGACGCGTTTATGTCGTTGGCGCGGACGGCCGCGGTGGCGGACTTGGTGGGTGTGGTGAAGGTCCTGCGCTTCTTTCACGCGCCGCCGGCAGCGACGTACGACGCTTTCGTGGTACTCGCCGTTCGCAGACTCGCCTCTCAGGCGAAGCGTCTGTCGCTCGGAACGGTTGTGCAGCACACTATGGTGCTGCTCAACGCCGTATCGGAGCTTAGGCAGCCGGAGCAGCAACGTGTGTCGGCGCAGGCGTTGTGGACGGTGCTGCGCCGCGCGTTCGCGTCGTCGACGGAAGCCGGTTCACCAGGCGCGTTGACTGCAGCCGCGGGGGATGCGTTCGGTGGTGTGCTGCACCTGCCCGCGTGCTGGGAACTCACCCGATTTGCCGCTTTGCATTCCCTGCAATACGGCCGAGAGGCGACGCGGGATTTCTTTGTACCCATCGTCGCCTCAACCACGGAGCAGCGAGCGGTCAGTTGCGCACGTCTGACTCAGACGCGTCTTGCGAGGTTTATCGAAACGCACGCGTCGGACCTCGCGGCCGACGCACGCTCACCTTTGCCTTTCTTGACGGCCGCCGAGCGGGCTGCTCTCCGTCGATACGCGCTTCACGCCTCACCGTGCCTGGTGCGCGGCGATCGCGAGCTTGACGCCTACATGTGCGCACCCCTGAAGCTTGCTCGCTTGATCGCGGACGGCGACCCAACCACACTCGTGCACGCTGCCACTACGGCCGCTCCGGCAGCTCAAGCGAGGCGGTGCATACGGCTTCTTGCGTGTCTCCTCCGCACCGACCTGTGGCCTCCCTCAATCTCGGCTGCGACGGCCGACACGCAAATGCTGGTCGCTGCGCTGCTGCGACTATGGACGGCGGCGGAGCTTGACGGCCTCCTTCGCCATTCGCCAGGCGCCTTCTCGACGGAGGAATTGCTGGTGCTGGCGGCTGCTGCCGATCGTGTGCACCAGTACAGCATGGATGCCGGCAACTTGCAGGACGACTTTGCCGTGGCCGTGCGCCAGCTGTGTGCTGCCACGACGGAGTGGCGCCTGCCTGCTGCCGTGGATGCATGGATGCTGTTCGCCATGCCCTTTATGGCGAGCTCGTCGATACCGGCGGCCGCGCTGCCGAACGACAGCGACGAGCTCTTCGTGATGCTAGTGGCGAGCGGTGACGTGCTTGTAACGAGGTTCGCGCACGCACAACAGTCATGGACGACGAGTGGGGCACGAATGCTGCCGGAGCTGCTGCGTCTGTTTCGCGGTCCTGGCCAGCTGGATGTGGCCATGTTGCAATCGAGGGCTGTCGGTGTCGACACGCTGTCTTCCGCGCTTCCCCACCCTGCCGCCGACGCCCCGGCCGCACGGGTACGCTTTGTAGAGATCTACAGAGAGCTGCTCCGCTGCTTTACGGTGTGCCTCACTTGAACTCATGGAGCTGTGTCTGGGTAAGCGCTCGTGCGCGTTCTCGTGTGCGGTGGCGCTGTTGGCTGTTGCCGTGCGCGCGTGCGGGTGTGTATGTGGGGGTGGGGGCTTTTTTTTTCCTCGTCTCCTGTGTTTCGCATTGTCCCCCTTCGTTCACCGTCTTGCGCGGTATGCGAGCCCCCCGGGACGCGCGCGCTTCACATCATAAAGCGGTGCGCACATACGGGATGCAGGCGGTGGAGAAGGCAGGAAAACGAGGCAATGACTGCCGTCTTCGTTGTCCTCCCTCCCTCGCACCTTTTCATTCACCATCGATGCACCGCATCTCTCTCTCTCTCTCTGGATAGTTTGGCTGTGCCTGCGGTGCGCACCCACGCCGCACGGTGTTCGATGATGCGCAGACGACCGTCTGGTGCCTACACCTCTTTAGCGCACATTCGTGCTTTCCTCAGCCGTGCGCATTAACTCATGCTTCGCCGTGCACGGTAAGTGTCCTCCTTCTCTCCCTCTCTGCCTCATGC
The DNA here is from genome assembly GCF_000002725.2 of Leishmania major strain Friedlin. NCBI lineage: Eukaryota > Euglenozoa > Kinetoplastea > Trypanosomatida > Trypanosomatidae > Leishmania > Leishmania major. The sequence continues at coordinate 689,913 of NC_007287.2, read as the reverse complement.
TTCTCGCGCGTTTCTGCCTTCCCTTCTTGACCCCCTCGCCCCTCCCCCCCCCAAAAAAAAACAACCTTTTGCCTGCCATCTCCGCTGCGTGCGGTGGCACGAAGGGAAAAAAGAAGCGGTGCACTTCTGTCTTTAGTACTCTTACGCCTCCCCTCCCACCCCCTCCCTCTGCCGTGCACCGTTACGGTGTCTCTCTCCATCTCTCTTTCCCCTCCCTCCTCCTTGCAGTCCCATGTGTGGTTCGTTTTGTCTCTCACCCCTTCTCCGGATCGAGAGCCGAAAACGGCACTAAAAAAGGAAAAAGAGCCGACGTCACACGCGCTCTTACTCTCATGGCGGCCAAGCCAACGTCATGCGACGCAGGCGAGAAGTCATCGCTCATGCGCCAGCTGGAGCTGCTGCTGGTGCCACTGCACCACCGCTTCCGCTATCCGCTCCCGGTGCCGACTCACTTCACGGCGGGCGAGGGGGACGGCGCCTCGATTGCTGCTGCTCTCACGCATGCGCCTGGGTCGCCTGCGCTTGCTGTCGCCGGGGCGACAGGTTCGTCATATGCCGATCCGGCAGGCACCGCGGCGTCGCACTTCGCTGGCGACTCAGCACAGCTCAGCGAGCAACAGCAGGATGAGCGACTTTATCGTTCTGCTATGCGAGTGGTGGAGGAGCATGTGCCCGATTTGCTAACGTGGCAGGCGCGGGTGCAGCGCGGCGCCACGCAGGCGGGAAATTGCTATCGGGTGCTGGAGCGCGTGCGGAACAGCGTGTCTGCGATGCAGCGCGTGACGGAGTCGGTGCAGAAGCAGAGCGATCATCTCAGCCACAACGCCTCTGCCATGATGGTGCGCAAGGCGAAGCTGGAGCTTGTCCGCGATTCCTTGGAGCAGAACTTGGCGCACTTCACGCACATCGATGACCTGTGCAGGGAGGCAGGAAACCCCTTTTTGAAGGCCGGCTCGGCGCGCTTCTCTACACTGCTACAGGACATCGCCAAGGAGATGGAGTTCCTCTGCACCAACACGCAGTACAAATCTGCCAAGCCGTACGCTATGAAGCTCGCCGTGGCGCAGCAGACGGTCAGCGCAATATTGAAGGACGCGGTGCGGGCGTCGTTTCGCACCATGGAGGCCGAAACGCTGGCCTCGCCCGCCTTTGAAGCCGCCACGCAGGTGTTGCAGGAGGACAGCGCGATCCTCAGCGACAGCCCTCTTACCAGAGCCTCCACGTCGCCGTCGATGGTTTCGATGTCCGCGACAGCAGCGCCGCCGCTGCAGCTGCGCCCGCATGACGTGGCTGGTTCTTTCGAAGAGTTCCTTGCTGCCGTGAACGACGTATTTGTGAAGTCTGGGGACGGCTTCACGTCACTGCGGCGCATGGCCGAGCTGCGGCAGGGCGGCTTCGGCTACTCCGGGGCGGAGGCTTTTGGGGAGGAGATGTTGACCGCTGGCGGCCGACTGGAGGCGGATCCTGGGATGCGGGAGGTGATGGACTCCTACTGCGAAGCGCGCGTTGGCGTGGTGGTGCCGCTCCTGCGCTACTGGCTCACGCTGTGGTATTACCTTGATGCGCAGCAGAACTCGCAGGCCGACGCGAAAACTGCCGGCAGCGTCGCGGCTGCGGTTGCCGCTGTGGGGGCGGCATCGCCGGCCGACACCGGCGCCGGTTGGGATCAGCTCTCTGGCGTGGCGGAGGCGCACACACTTCCGCAGTTGGCCGAGCACATCTGTAGACTGCTTCAGCACTCCCTGGCTGCGGAGTCGGATGTGCTCGCGCGGCTGTGGTTGAGGGACGACATCGTCTCCCACCTTCTGCCGAGGCTTGTGCCCAGCATTGCCGAGGAGGTGTACTACATGTTTCGCTCTCGGCTGCTGTGCGTCGACGACGTCGGGGAGCTGTCCCGCACAGTCGAGAGCATTCAGCGTGTGAGCCTGCTCCACAACAATGACGTGCAGGACTCGGAAGTCGTGTCGGACCTGTGGGTGCGTATGATTCAGGACACTCAGGAGCGTCTCGTTTTCCGCACGAGCGTGTACCTGCGACAAACGGTGTCACGCTGCACCCCGACGCGCGAGATCGCCAGCGTCTACCTCCGCTGCGGCACCGACGCGTACAACGCCGAGCCAGCAGCGTCCACCGGAGACGCCGCCCAGACGCGAATGTTTTACATTCCTGTTGTCGTGCATGCGCTCAAGCTGCTCGACTGGCTGTACCCGACCCTGGAGTTCTCTGTCTTCTCAGTGTTTGCGGAGGAGGCGGTGCACCACAGCCTCGACATCATCCGGCAACTGATGAGGCTGATGCGGCAAATGGACTCGAGCGACACGTTGCGAGACTCAAAGGCGTTCCTGTGTCAGCTGGCCCACCTCCAGCACCTGCAAGTGACGCTGTCCCACGTCGATGCGAACATCACTGTGGTGGAGAAACACATCAGCTTAGCAGCGCTGCGCAACCGGCGGCTGGAGCTGGAGCAGTCCTCGCGGGAGTCGAAGAAGGAGGTTGAGATGGACCTGCTCAAGTGCAGCGAGCACCTCACGACGGCCATGTTTGCGTTGGTGACACAGCCCGTGTCCGGTGCGGCGAAGAAGAGCGAGGCAGAGCGCATTCAGCTCGTTTCGGAGATGAAAGGGCGCGCTGCGGGGATGGAGCGCATGATTGCCTTCTACGTGGAGCACGAGGAGACGCAGCAAGACTTGATGCATTTGTTGCGTGAGCGCGTTGTAGAGCTCGCGGCCGAGATGAGTGTGGATGTGCACGCGGTTCCAGCGGCGCCAGTAAAGACGGCAAAGTTGGAAACCGAATCTGCCGCGCAAAACGCTCCACAACGCTCTGCGACGGAGGTGGCTGTAGCACCTCTGCCACCAGCGTCAGCGCTGCAACCCGCAAGTACGGCCGCAGGTGGCAGTGCCGATTCGCACCACGCTCCTCTGCAGTCTTCGGCAGCACCAGCAGGGGCAGCTCAGCCCGCGGCGAGCGCACCGGTAGCATCTGTCGGCGCTACCGATCAGTTTACCGCGTTGCCAACCCACGCCCCGAGGGCCCCTCCAGAGTTTCCGAGCCCTCCCACGGAGCGCGTGACGTACGCGTCGGCCCCGCCTGCCACGACACTCTGTCATCAGCCGCCGTTGCAGGACTACGCAGCACCGACAGCTGGAGCACGTCCCAGCAGTCAAGACGACACGGACATTATCTGAACGGTCGCGTCCGCGCCCGCAGCTGTGAAGGCTAGGGGAAGGGGAAGGGGGAGGGGAGAGCCACGGTGGCATTCAAACGGCCTTCTTTTACGACCACTACTTGCTCTATGTGTCTGCGTGCGCGCGTGCGTGTGCGTTGCGCCGGTGCGCTTTGTGCGAGCCGCGGCCACCTTCTCAGGTGCTTTCTGGTCATGTCTGTCTGCCGCTGTTGGCGGTTTTGCGTATTCATGTCACCCTTTCTCTGCCTATGCGTGCGCGGAGGTCGCTTCCGCAGCCCAACCAAGGAAACTTTTACGCAGAGGTGTGGGTGTCTCGCTCACTCTTCCCCGTCGCGCTGGTGCCAACGAGGTAGTGGGGCAGCATGTCCCGGAGTTCACGCGCGAGAACGGCACATGGCCTCTTTTTTTTAAAGGGGTTGAGAAGCGCGGGAAGCCTCCCTTGTCGTCACGTCTCTTTCTTGCCCATCTCTTCTGCATCACATCGCACACTTTCGCTGCCTCTTCGCCCGCATCCCCCGCCTGGCGCGGTTTTCTTCGTCTCACACTTCCTCTTTCTCGTTACACTCGTCTTTTCATCTCTCTCTCTCTCTCTCTCTGATTCTCTCTCTTTATTCCTCGGGCGTGCCTCACAGCCTCTGGTCCTTGCAGAGGTCACAGCCTCGCCTTTGAGGTCGCGCGGTGCCGTTCCTTCGTCTCTCCTGTACGCATCGAGTTTGACAGGTGCACTTCTCTTTCTCATTCCTTCGCATCGTTGTGTTTTGGTGTGCTTGCTATTTCACGGGGTCCGTCTTGCCTTTCACTAGGGTGGGGGGCTCGAACTAAACGACAGGCATACACGACGACACCAGCAAAGAACTTCTCCTCCCTTCTCCCTCCCCCCTCCTCCCTCCCCCTTAAAAGAAGGTTGCCTCTCCGTCTTCTAGAACCCGCGACGCGTGTTTGGGGCGACGCTGGTGGCGAAAGGCACGCTTGCACGCACACAGCTGCGAACGTGCAACCGGCTCACAAACGGAAGCATCGTTCCTCTTTCTCTTTTTCGAATTCTTGCCCCTCATCTCAGTCTCTCTCCAACTGACGTATCACTGCTGCTCCCCTTTCTATTTCTTGTTGCCTCTCTCTCTCTCTCGTTTCTCTGCCACCCTCCTCGCACACGCGAACAGATACTCCGTGGGTGTTCCAGCGTCTCTCTCTATCTGAGCGGGCGTGCGTGTGGCTCGGTTCCCGCGTGCGACATCAGAGCGAGCTCCTCTTCCCCTTCTCCCTCCTCAAAAAAAAAGTGCCCCGCTCGTTGCTGCCTTGGACTTCCCTACCTAATCCCTTTCCTCTTGGGCCCTCTCCTGAAGCCACTCCCCTCTGTGTTTTCTCTCTCTCTCTCATCACTAGCAGCAGTGAATTGCAGTCGACCTCCTTCCCGCCGCACTCATTCCCGCACCGTCACACCGCCCCACGTTTTCTTTTTCTGTCTGCTTTTTTTCCCCACCTTTTTGTTTTCGCTTCGCGCACCGTCTCGCGACTGTTCACGCTGGCAGGAGGTCCCACGTCTTGTCCCCAGCCTCTCACCCACTTCTCTTTCACTGTTTCACTCTTCTTTCCTCTGGGTTGACCTGTGGAGGCGCGGTGCGAGGACTCTATACATATAGAAGGCGCGACCTACGCGCGAGTGCTGCGAGGCCATCCAGCGATACCTCCGCTTGTCCACACCCGTTCCCACCCCAACACCCAGGGCAGCCCGCCATCTTCCCGGAAAGAACGCAGGGTGACGAGACTGGTGCTTCCTACCTGCTTCGCTCGTTTCAAAGGCGAGGCACAGGCTCAATCAACATAGACCTCTTGCATAACCCGGTGCCTTCATCGACTCGCTCCTCGTTGAAGTGCCCCGCTTCACAAGCACAGAAAGGCTTATTCACACACACACACACACACACACACAGACACAGACACGTGCAGTTGGGTATGTCCTACTTGTCACCCCCCCCCCTTCTTCACCTCTTGCTCTCTCTTTCTCTCTCTCTTTGCTTGTGCACACCGTCGTAGGTGTCCCCGCACGGCGATCTTTAGCATCTGGCGGCAGGAGAGTCGTCCGCAAGGGGAAGGGCGCTGCTCCCCATCGTCCCCCAGGGGGTGTGAGGTGCACTTGGAGATACAAGCGAGCTCATCGTCGATCCGCGAGTACGCATGTATCACTACTTGGTGAATGCGCTCAAAGGAAAACCCGGCAAGGCGGACGGGCTCGTCGCTCGCAGCGATCCCGCTATCACGGACTCCGAAGCGGCACGCAGCGCACGTCTCAGAGAGGAAGAGCAAGCTCAGCGGGTGCTGCGCGAGCGCCGACGCGCCTACTCTGATTTCATGACCCGCACGCCACTTGGTCATGTGCTGTCGGAACAGATGCCGGCAGTGGAGAGCATGACCACTACACCCGCCACCGCATTTTCGGTTTGCCAGACGTCTGCGGTTTTAGACACACGAGCCACGGGCACCTCCGTTTCTCTTGCGGCGGGAGGAGAGCGGCCGTCACCGACGGAAACTGGGCTGGCGCACACGAAACTGGAGCTAACCATGTACGAGGTGCTCGCGCCTTGGCTCTCCCGTCGAACAGCCATGATGACACGGCGAGTGCTGGAGCTGGTACCGCACTCGGCGCCTGTAGCGCCTGAAGCCGCGCGTGGCGAGCAGGTAGGCACAATCTTCACTCTTCCTCCTCCTTTCCCTTGCCAGAGGCCGTTTGTCACCCTGGAAGAGGCCAAGGGAGCCCTGCTGCCATTTCTGCTAGTGCTGGTGCAGCTCCGTCATTGGCAAGCGTGCCTGGAATCGCTGTCCGCGACCCTCTCTTCAGAGGCCGCCGCTCGCAGCGAGAGTACCACCACCACCTCGGCTCGACTTGTAAAGGCCCTGCAGCAGCTCAGCCACGTTCTCGTCGCCATAACCTGCGCGACAGAGTTGCAGACGGCGGCTATGCGCAGCCACCTTGACCTTCTCGGTGGTGAAGTGACCGCCTGTGTTGCTACGACGCTGCAATGTCTCCGCCGCCTCACACGCGCGTGTGGGACGCAGGAGTTCTCGCTTTGGTCAGAGAGGGCTCCCGCGGCATCCGCGTCGGCGGCGGAGTCGATGCCGCGAGAAAGCAAGGATGCAATCGGAGGCGGTGACAGGCGAGACGGCACGAGCACGCCGCACCCTGTGTCTGCGGAGGTGGTGGAGATACAAGCCTGTCGCCTCCTCTCTCTTTTCCTCTACTGGTTACACGTGGTACACGACATCTCGACTCCTTGCCTGGCCATCGAGGAGCTTTTCCTCGCCTCTTCCACAGCTCGGTTTAACGCATGCGCTGCGACGGTGGCAACCGCGAAGGGAGCAACCGCGGGTGCTGCAGAGGCGGAGGCGAGGGAGACGCACCGATGCACCGGCCTAAGCAATGCGGCCCTCCTCCGTCATACCGACCCCGTGCCCTCTTGTGTTCCGCTCGCAATGCTGTTGCTGTCGGGGAGCGACGCGAGCAGTGGCAGTGGGGAAGACAAGTCCCCAGGCGAGGGCTCCTCGCCTCCCCTCGCATCCTCCAGCGACGTCGCAAGCTCCTTGACTGCTCTTCTTCTGTTCGCGTCAAAGGGTGTCTTCGAACACGCACAACCGAGCAGTGAAGCGCACACGGTGATCGAGGGGTTGGCAGTTGAGGAGGACTCCGACCTCGGCCTCATCGTAGTGCTGACCTCCCGCCTACTGCGCTACATGTTTGTTGCTGGTGCCTCACCACACTTGGTGCAGGTGACACAAGCGGCTGGCCCGCTGCAGAGCGCCCTTAGCCTCCTCCTCGCTCGCTTCATCGCTGGTGACCGGAACGCGTCGGCTCTACGCGCTGTGGCGGAGAGGACAGAGGCATCGCAGTCCACGAGCCTTCGAAGCTGCGGCGCGCAACCGCACCTCGACGCGGCCGCGGACTTCAGCTTCCCGAGAAGCAGCTCGCTTGCCTCCACGTCGCAGCCACCGTCACCTGCGCGTAGCTGCTGCAGCAGCAGAGCTCCGGTTCCCTCAGAGCAATCGGGGCGTCTGACGCGGCAGCTGCGTCTACTTGGGCAGCTTTCGTGCGGCCTCGTGCTGCTGAAGACGCTTTTTCAGCAGAGTGCGACGACCGTTTTGGACATCATGGACCACTCCTTCTTCTTCGACGCACTTGTGACGGCGCTACAGGTGGTGGGCTCTCGTTTCACGGAGCCTTCACGGCAGGGAGCGATGGCGGCGAGGGTCTTAGACGCCGCCGGCCGGCGAGACTCAGATGCGTGGGCGGATTGGGTGCGTGGTGTCGAGACCGTCGCGGCGCAAGGGACGGTTGCGGAGGGCATGTCAGTCCTCCTTAACCACGCGCTCGGGTGCCCGTTGCAGTTTTCCTTGACCGTGCTCTCGAGCGACCCGTATGTGGATGAGTTTCTGCATGCTTACCTTGGTTTGCTGGCTGCATGCCGTGTTGTACGCTCGACTCCCTTGGCATTTATTGCACCGCCGCCGCAAGGCATGCTACTAGGCAGCAATGGCGCCATCACCGCGTCGGCGCGTGAAAGTCGTGCGCTTGACACCCTCGACCAGCTGGAGCTCACCCTCTTAAAGACGTTCTTAACCGCGTACGGCACGCCGACCGAGGACACCGCTCCTGCTGCCGCTGCTGCCTCCGCCGCCATGGAGTTCTCCATCACGCTCCCACCGTGTCCAGAGCAGCACCCCGTTGACTCAGAAGCCACTGATGCGTTCCACCTGAGTGGTGACATGGACGGCACGGGCTCCTTGACGTTTCCTTTGGCGTCCTGCATCTACAACCTTCTTCTTAAGCACGTACTGTGGTGCGTTGGCGAGCGAGAACGACGCTGCGGCCAGCCCCTACCGCCGCCCCCACCACCTTTAACGCCACCTCAGGCGCCAGCGCCACCGCAGCAGCACCATCTCGCGCTTCCGCTGCTTCAGTCGTCCGTGTCGTCGGCCGCACTGCGCCTGTCCCCCGACACCCCCGCCTCCACGGCGACGAACACGCCGCGGCTGGTAGCGCAGGCACCGCCCACGCATCCACCCGTCTCCCCAACATTATCAATGTCCATCATCACGCCCGCAAACCTGCCGCAAAGCGCTGCAACCACGCTTCCGGGCCACAGCAGTCTTGCCGCTATCACGGGCACCGGCAGCAGCGACGATGATCCGCTCGTTCTTTTTTTGGTGCGCCACGGCCTCTTCCGCATCCTGCTCCACGACGAGCACTTTGCATCTGCCTTCGCCTTGGCCGAGTCGACGGCGGCCGTCGACTCGGCCGACTCTCCTCTGGGGCGCAGCCGCGATGAAGAGGCGGCAGACAGGCCCGCTACGACTCGGCAACGCTCCTACCTTGTCCTGTACCTGCTCTCGCACTTCCTGCAGCTGCGCCCGTGTGACGCTGGCTCTAGCGACGGTGAACCGATTGCACAGCTCGCCGGTGCGCAGGAGGGGGGCGGCGCTTCTGCGGATCCGAATGTTTCACGCCGTGGTGCTTGCAGCCGTAGTAGCAGCAACACGGCGCTCTCCGCTGATGAGCGGCAGCTGGCACAGGAAACGACGGAGGCGTTGATGACGGTCTTGCGGGTATCCACGGCGTCGGTTTCATCTCCCTGCTGCGCGGTTGTGCGCTGTCGGCGTCGCCGCTGGTGCAACTGCCTTCTCGCACTCTTAAGTGCGGCAACAGCGGCGCCCGGCGCGGCTGCCTTTGCTCCCATCCATGTGGGAGAGGAGCTCCGCGCGGGCATCGAGATCGGCGCACCGAGCGCGGCGGATGCGAAGACGACACCAGCCGCGGCGGCAGCGGTATGTGAGGCGCTTGCTCGGGCTGGAGGCGTCGAGTATCTTCTACGCGCTGCCGCCGTCGCGGCTGATGCGGGCGCCGCAGGCCAGCCTGCCAACACCGTCTCTTGCGCCTGGGCGATGCAGGCGGCTCGAAGTCTCGCCAAGGACTCGACGGCTTCTGTTCGCATGGCAACGAAGTGCGCAGAGTCGCTGCTGCTGCCGCTGCTGTGGCATCCTTTGCTGCGCTCGGATGGGCAGCGGCTGCTGGAGGCCCTCTTGTGTCGACCGCTTGTCGGCTCGGGCACGGCCGTGGACATCAATGTGAACATGAGGGAGTTGTCATTGTCGATGGTGTCGTCCACCGGGAAAGTCGGCAGCGACAGCGCTGCAACCGATGTGCACGCAGTGCCGCCGCACTGCCGGAAGCTCTGCGAGGGTGTCTGGCGAACGCTATGCGACTGCGTGAACGGCTCTGCAGTGGGGGGCAGTGGCGTTGAGATGCCGGACGCCGTCACATCTGGGACGCGCGCCGTTTCCGCGACGAACGCCGATGAAGGGGCGCGGCAGGCTGTTCTGCGTGCTGTGCTCGGAGCAGTGGGGACGGCGTTTCGAACACTGAGTGAACAGCGATTCTCTGACGCCGGCGAGCATTCCGGAGAGTTGCTGCCGCTTCGCACGTTGCAGAGGGCCCTGTTCGAGGCGAGCAAAGCCGATGGGCAGAACATATACGAGCTCCTGCTGCATCAACTCGCCCAGTCGTCGAAAGCGGTGGATAACCCTGGCACATCACCACGACCGTCTCCGCTGAACACAGCCGATGTAGCGGAGGTGGCGTTTTCGCCTCCTTTTCCGGTTCCCTTTCTCATCGCGGCATCCGGCGCGCCCAACGCGCCAGACACCTCGCCAGCGGAGGCCATGGAGGCATCAACAGACACTGTCGCCGCCTGTCGTGCCGCACGCGAGATGGTGCGGTTGATCGTCATCGCGCTCGTCGGCATGACAGTAGCCAACCCGTCGCAGCGCGAGGTTCTGTACCGCGCCACCGTCGACGAAGAGGCTCTGGTGAGCTGCATCGTTAACGCGTGGGGCACGACAGGTGGCAGCCAGGCACTTCCATTTTCCTGCTCGATGGGCGAAGGTGACGCGTGTGGAATTGTGCGGGTGTGCTCGTACCTAATTTACGAATCGGTGGACGCCGTGGATGCTTTCTTCGATAACGATGATGAAAGCGGCTCACAGGACGCAGCGCCGCGGCGCCGCCGCTGCAGCGATGATGCGTCATGGGCGTGGTCTCTGCAGAATCCGATGCTGTTGGCTGCCGTGCTGCGCTGCTTCACTCGCCTGGCGTCGTTGACGGTTGATCAGCAGGTGGCGCTGCGCAAGTTGCTGGTCTCGCTCACCCGCACAGTAGAGAGCTGCTACGTCAGTCTCTACCTGGCTGCCAGCTCAGCCGTGCACGATGTGCTGGCGCAGCTGCTGCCGGTGGTTGCGCTTCTGCCAGAGCCTGCAGCACTGCGGTTTTCCTCCTCTGTCGAAACGGAGGCCGCGCTTCCCCGGCTCGACGCCGTGCTCGTCCGCCTCCTTGCTGCGCTTGCCCACTGTCACGTCGACGCGCGGCAGCTGAAGCAGCTGCTGCTGTTGGTGATTCACTCAAGACACCAGCGCGACCGCAGAGCGCTCGTGCCACTGGTTTTGCAGGTGTTGAGCGAGGCTGTCCAGCCGCCCCTCAATATGACACTTTTGCACGCGGCCCGCCGCGACCCACAGCACTTCGTCAGCCTCCACCGCGGGCGCGGTCCTGCTGGGTTCTGTGCTGCACTGCCCGACTTCCCTCTTGAGGGCTATTCGGCATTCCTGAACGTGCGGTGGGAGAGCGACGTGTCCTCGCAGGATGTGGCAGGGCAGACTGCTGGTGGAAACACGACGTTGCGCCAGTACGACGCCTGTGCCTGCATCTTCTGCCTCCGTACCGCCGATCGCGCAACGCTGCTGGCGTTCATGGTGGAGCGACGCACGGGGCGCCTCTTCGTGCAGTATCGTAATCTGCAGCAGCAGAAGCTTCGCGTGTACCTCGCGGCGTCGCTGCTGCCGCGAAAGTGGACACATCTATGCATATCTCATCGAGCGGCGGCTTTCTTGACGGCAACGGCCGGCGGCCAGCTCACGCTGTTTGTGAACGGTGCCGAGGCGGCAGTGATTCCGCAGGTGGCCTACCCTCTCATGTCACGCGGGTATCTCTACGTGGGGTGCCTCGGCCACGAGGTGGACAGACTCAGTGTGGCGCACGCTTTTTACGGGCAGGTGTCCACAGTGTACTTCTTCCCCTACGTGCTGCCTGAGCGCGAACGTGAGGTTTTGCAGACGACAGTGGGTGTGGCGGACACAGCGGCGTGGATGTTGTCGTCGTCAAACGCCGCGATTCCGCCGCTGCGCCCCGTCTCATTCGCACCTGGGCGTCGTCCTGGCTCATCCGCGTCGGAGAGCGCCGCCGACGTGGACGGCACCGAGCAGTGGCTGGCTGGCCGAGCCGTCGTCTGCGTTGACACGCGGCTGAGTGACCGGGGTCACCTCTACAATCTATCTGCCGTGTTGCGTGGCCGCACGGGCCGTGAAAGTCGCTTGCTCACTCTGGAGGGGTCCCTTGTATGCAGTACGCAGCGCCTAATAGACTCGATGGGGGTGCTGGGGGCGCTAACAAGCGTGCTGATGCCACTCTGCGTCTTGTTAGTGAATCCAAATCTCCCCATCTCCTCTCGCAGCTTGGCTGCGGCCGCGCCGATTGGCAGCCTTGCCCACAGAAAGCCAGGCCTACCGCCCTTCTCGTCGCTCGGCGCGGCCGCCGTCAGTGCTAGCAGCGCAAGCGACACGATCAATGCTACCGTGCTGCGAGTGCTGGACTTGGTGCCGCCGCTGGCTGCTGCAGAGGCGATTCGCACCGAAATGGCGGAGGCACGTTTTTTTGTTTTCCTTGGCCAGGTACTGCAGCTACTAGGTCCCGCGTTGCAGGTGGTGGTGCCGGCCGCTTTCGTGCAGCTACTCGAGGCTCTCGCCCCGTTCCCGCGACTCTTCGAAGACGCCTTGACAAACTTGTTTCTCTCTGCCGACGTGATCCGGGCCTCCCCGCGCGCGGTGCAGCTGACCTGGGTGAAAGTGCAGCGCTTTTTTCTGAGTGCACACCCTGATGCGTTGCCCTGCCTGCGCACCCTAGGCACATCCATGTTTGTCGCGGCGGAGCTGCTGCGCGTAACGGCGGAGGAGGCGAAGGAGGAAGAGTTGACGCAGGAAGACACCCTGGTGCCGGCCCAAACACAGGATGTTGTGACGCACCCGTTACTCTCGCCCTCCTCGTCCACCTCGCGTCCCATCTCGGTCGTTGCTAGCGATGTGTCTGGGGCGCCCTCGTCCGCCACGATCTCCCCTTTCTCGCCCTCTTCAACGCCACCGCCACCGCCATCGCTGCCTTCGTGCTCGCTGCAGGACCTGGAGAACCAGTGGATGGCCTACTTCGAGGCACTTACCGTTGCTCCCGTCACCCTTGGTGATGCGGAGGCTCTGCAGTACTTTGTCGGGAATTTGCACTTGACGTGCCCCAAGGCTTCTGTTCAGTTGCGCCTCCTGCGTCGCGTGCGCCAACTTCTCGTGACGAGCAACACACCGTATCTGGTCCAGCTACTGGGGCGCAGGAACTACGTTGTGAACCTGATGCCATACCTCACCTCCGCGTCCTCCGAGGCAGTCCGGCTTGAGGCGCTCCTGCAGCTTCTCTTCATGGTGTTGCGCTCGAAGCGCACGCAGGAGCTGATGAACCCCGTGCTGTTGGCGAGCAAGGACACAGTCGTGCACGTCGTCGAGGAGGTGTCGCTGTCGTGGTTAAAGGATGTGCTGCAGCGGTTTCCCGTGAACCTGCCGGTGTACCTGGCGCTGCGCTGCGGCTTAGTGGAGCGCTTCGACGTGCTGACCCTTCCTACCCAGTACGTGCCCCTGGATGAGTCGCACACGATCCGGTTTGCGGCGGTGCTTCTGCCACTGCTGATGCTGATGAAGCGCAGTACTGACACAAAGCTCAAGGGACACGTGCTAACCGACATGGCGGTGCTGCTCAAGAGCGACGCCCAGGCGTGGCGACGCGTAATTACGGTTCGCGGCTGGTACGTGTCAGTGGTTGGACTTTTCGCGTCCTCGTGCGCGTCGTCGCCCGTGTCTGCGCCCTCCTCGCTTCAGGAAGCCTGCGCATGCCAGGAGTCGACTGTGCCAGGTGCAGTGAGCTCCCCGACGATCCCTACAGACTCTACCGTGAGCGAACAAGTGCAGTCAGAGGGGTCCGGGCTCGCCTTTGCTACCATCTCCATGATTCTTTCCTACACCATTTACCAGGTGCTGTTGCACGAGGCGTACGGGGCGACGGAGCTGGAGCTTGTGGTGGCGTACCTGCGGGAGCAACGCCTGCATCGCCTCCTGCATCAGGTTCTGTGTAGGGTTGCTGACCGCTACCGCAGCCGCCTGATGGCGCCGTGGCGTGGGGAGCGGCGGGACGCCGCAGGCAACCGCGAAGGTCCGGGCGCCCCACGGCCGTCGAACGGCTGTGCGTTCTTAGGACTTGGCAGCGCCACCGCGGTTGTGAACCTGTGTCATTTCCTTCGCGTGGTTGAGGTTGTTCTCTTCTACGCCGGTTCGGTTCCGAGGCGCAAGGAGGCAATAACGGTCCCCGTGAAGCCCGCCGTGTCCCCGTTCACGCCAGCCGGGGCTGCGTTGAATGGGGAAGAATTCGGCACGCACCTACCTGTTCGTGTCGGGTACACGGAGTGGGAGCAGCTGACGCTGGTGCGGTCAGCAGATGACCCGCCCGGCGGCGTTGCGGAAAGTGACGTGTATTATGCCGGGGAGGTGGACGACCCCCACGGCAACGTGAGGCGCGCTGTTCTCCGTACCCCAGACGACCGATGGCTGCACCTTCCGCTCGCCGTCAAGTGCGCGGAGCTGTTGTGCAGCCACAGCGCCTTGCTGCATCTCGGCAGTAACGGCAACACCACTAGCCACTCTGTTGGTGGTGCCGGCTCGGTCGTTGGGTCGGGCAGCGCCGGGAGTGGCGGGCCAGGGGATCTGCTGTGGTCGGTGGTGCTTGGCGCGTCCGCCGGCACGGGTGTCAGCAAGAGTCCCACTAGCCCCAAGGCCGGTGGGGTAGGTGGGGTCGGGTTCCGCGCGGGTGGCGGGGGCGTCGCTCCAGTGGTACTCAGAGGCGGTATGCTTCGCCTGTTTGGCAGACTCTTCAAAGTGCTTTGCCAAATGACACTGCGCTCCGGCACGGCCCTGAGCAGCGTGGTGGAGCTCACGGACGTGTTTGTGCGCCGCTTAGATCGGGGACAGCGCGGCAGCGGCTTTCTGTTGCTCAAGCGTGCTGTGAACGCCGAGGACGCGCGCGAGCATTCCCCAATCGCGATTACGATGACGCTCATTTACTGCGTGCACAACCTGCTCCTGCGGCGCCTCCACGCTGCCGAGTACGGCAACACTTCAACGCACTTCAACGCCAACGCCGCCCTTGTGGATCGCCTCAAATCGCTCGTGGTGATGTTTCGGTACTCCTTCGAGCAGCTGTCGGCGTTCGCGTCCTCTCCCAGAAGCAGAAGCGGCGCTCACTCATCGGTCTTTCGCCAGTCCTCTCTTCTCGCGACGGCGGCGGCTTGGCTCACAGGTGGGGACCGCGAGGATTCTGCCGGGGACCGCAGCAGCGGCCCCAACAGCACCGCAAGCTGTGCGCGGTCCAACTTGGCTTACCTCGATGACCTCACAGGCGAAACGCTCACAGCTGGCGTGCCTACACTGCAGTGGCTGTGCGACCACCGAGCCAACCCACGCCGCACCGTCGAGGCTTTCGCGGAGGTGGCGTCGCGTGTGGACTACAACGCCTTTGTGGAGCGGTGCCTCCTCGCCGTCGAGCGGGAGCAGTCGACCGACAAGGCGCTAGCCGCCAAGCTCTGGTCAGAGCAGCGGGCTTCTCTCCGTCGGTTGCAGGAGCTCTTTGCGGAGAACAGCATGTCTCGTAGGCTTGTCCATGACAAAATCCAAGCACTCATGGCCGCCTTCAACTCCCCCCCAAAGACGGGCGCCGCTGGCGAGACGGATAGCGACTCTGGTGCCGCGGACCTTGAAGGGCATAGCAGCACGCGCGCCGATGGCTTCGCTCCTGCATCCTTCACGAGTCTCTTCTTGCCGCGTGCCGCGCGGCGGGCCACCGCCGCGGCGCGGGCCAACGCGTGGACGCGCTTTACTTTTGCGCTACGCGACACCGTCTGGTGTGCTGACGCGGCCGGTCTGCACAATACCCTCAAGTACGTGAAGCTGTCCTCACAGGAGCAGCAGTTTCTGGTGCATCGCAAGCTGGTCTACGACCGCGACGGCACAAACTACTGTGGGAGGGCGATGGCCTCCTACTCAGCTCCGAGGTCGCCAGTTTGCGACGACTTGTCGTCTGTCAACGTGACCAGCTTCAGAGCCGTGCCCGCACTCCTGGGAGACGAGGGAGAGAGCGGTGGGGGTCTGGCTTTCGGCGGCAGCGTGAGCGCCAGCACGAGCCGCGCCTCGTACCTCCGTCTCCGCGGAGGCGAAAGCGTGCTGTTGCAAGCGATTGATGACGACGACGTCGGGCTCGAGGAGGACATGATGAACTTTAGCCTCGACGGCAGGGGGGACGTGTCCACCGCAGCGGCGGCCTCGTTCAGCGAGTGTCCACTCCTGTGGGAGGAGGCTGCGCCGGTGTCGAAGGGCGCCGGCCTAGCACCAACTTCTAAGGTCGACAACTTCTCTGCTGCCCCGTCGCTCCTCTCGGTTCCGTGCGAGGTGCCGTACATGATGCACTGCTGGAGCGGCAGCTTCACCGTGCGCGGGTCGGAGGTGATTGTGCTCATCGACGACGACAACAAGGCGTACAACCAAGTGGTCGCTGAGGAGGCGAGGGCGTACGTGCTGCGCCCGCGCCCCTTCAGTTTTCATCTCAGCCACATCACGCAAATCGCTCCGGCCCGCCGCTTCCGCATGCGCCGTACCGCGCTCGAGATTTGGACACGTGACCGGCGCAGCTGCTTTGTCAATTTTTCCGACACCGCCACTATGAACGCGGCGCTGCAGGCGGTGCGATGTGGCGAGCGAAGCAGCTACATGCTTACGGCGCCGTCGTTTCTGCGCGACGCGTCCGGCGCGGCCACCGCGGCGCTGCCAACCCTGCTCCACGAGGGCACCGGCGGCGTCCGCTGGCACAGTGCATACGTGCTCCAGGAGAACCCGCGCCGAGAGCCGCTGCGCTTGCGGGCCACAGCGCTGTGGCGCAACCGCCTGCTGTCGAACTTCGACTACCTCCTCGTGCTGAACCTGTTGGCGGGGCGCACGTTGAACGACATGACGCAGTATCCCGTGTTTCCATGGGTTCTCTCCGACTACACGAGTGAGACGCTTGACCTGACCAACCCGGAGACGTTCCGCGACTTGTCCATGCCAATGGGCGCCTGCGGCAACCGCGAACGCCGTGAGCTGGTTCGGCAGCGCTACATGGAAATGCGCAGCCTCGGCGACGTCCCGTCTCACTACTTCACGCACTACAGCTCCCCCGCCATCACGCTCTACTTCCTCGTCCGGCTGCCGCCCTTCACGACACTCGCGATTCTCCTGCAGGGCGGTCATTTCGACCACGCGGACCGCATGTTTCACTCCATGCAGGCCACCTTTAGGGCCGTCATGACGAGCACCCAGGATGTGCGGGAGCTGATTCCAGAGCTCTACTACTTGCCGGAGTTGTGCATCAATGAGAACCACATCGACTTTGGGCGGCGGCAGGACCGCACCCCGATGGACGACCTGGAGCTTCCGCCGTGGGCGCACAACGACCCGTTCACGTTTGTCTACCGTATGCGCGAGGCGCTCGAGAGCGCGCACGTGTCGGCCCACCTGCACGAGTGGATCGATCTCATATTTGGGTACAAGCAGCGCGGCAAGGACGCAATCGACGCGCTGAACGTGTTCAACTGGCACTCCTACGAGGAGCTTGACCGCAACCGGGAGGCCGGCTCCGTTGATCAGCTGCTCCTCGTCGACTCACTTGATAACATTGGCCAAACTCCCATTCAGCTCTTCCGTCGCCCTCACCAGCCGCGACTGCCGTTGGAGTGGGCCGATCCGCTGCAGCTCCCGATCCGAGTGAAGGTCATGACACTGCGCTGGGGCTGCGCACGAGTGGCGCGGACGACAGTGGTGTCGACGGACAGAGTGCTGGTGGTGGCCGGAAGTGGTGCCGCTGCCTCGCTGCGCATGCACCTGACCCCGATTCGCCAATCGTCGGTTCTGCAGAGGGCGGCAGCGACTCCTCCTGCGGCGTCACCGCCTCACGCTGCCGCATCGACCGCCGCGGCGTCGCAGTTGCGCTGTGCGCCCGTCGGGGACGGCGTCGCCGCCTCCGCCCCATCGCAGAACGAGATGACTGCTACGCACGCGTCTAGTCATGTGAACGCCACCGCGGCTGCAGTGCCAGGCCACCCGGCGACCCCGGTGGCGGTGACGCCCGTCACGAATCATCCCGCGCCACCCGCCATGGATAGCGGCAGCTTCGACGTCCGTGATGAGTACGAGCGGAGCCTCGCGCCCATTCCAGCCGGTGTCATTCCGAACGACTCGGCATACGCGGACGGCTCCTGCACGGAGGCGAGCACTGCCTTGCTGTGCTACGACAGCGAAGTGTTCCTGGTGCTTGGCGGCCTCTTTGACAACTCTGTCGTGGTTCGCGCTCTCTCGGGTGCGGGTCGCGACGTGCGACTGCGTGCGCACCGCGGGCGAGTCGTCTTTGTCGCACGCAGCGAGGACAGCCGCTATCTCGTGACAGGTGCCGAGGACACCACCTTCGCTGTGTGGTCCTGCCACCTTCAACCGGCGCGGCAGCGGTTGGAGATGACGATGCTCTTCACGATCTACGGCCACGAGGGCATGCCGTCCGCGGTGGACGTGAGTAGCACGCTGGACGTCGTCGCCACTGCCTCTCTCAACGGCACCCTAATGCTGCACTCACTGAGCACCGGCGGGCTGGACCGCGTCATTCGACACCCGCACGGTGCCCCCATCCACCGCGTGCTGCTGCAAACGACGTGCTACGTGCCAAACATCCTCTTCCTCTCGCACCAAGATGAGAAAGTTTACCAGTGCAGTCTGAACGGCGCTGCGCTGCGCACTTTTTCGCCACCCGGCCGAGTGGTGACGTGGGCCACGACAGCGAGCCAGTGTCTTCTGCTTGCGTGTCAGCCCCTTGCTAGCGTGCACGGCGGCGGTCCGCAAGATGGCGATCAGACATCATGCATTTTGTACCTGCACTCCTTTTTCTTGGAGGTGCTGAAGACGGTACCGGTGCGAGCCGAGGACGTCGTGTCCAGCGTCTCGGCACACCCATCCAACCCGCAGGTGGTGGTGGCGGGGACGGAGTCCGGGCGACTGCTGCTGCTGCGCTCCGTCCTGGTGTAGCACGTGCGCGCCGATGCAGATCCCCCCTCCCCGCGTTCCATCTCTCCTTCCCACCGCTCCGCGCCCATCGCTGTCAGGCGAAAGCGTGTGATTGGGCGGTGCTCGGGAGGAGGCGACGGGGAATGAGGGCGTGTGGAGAAAGGAGAGAAAGAAGACGGCGATCGGTTCAGCGACATTGACGCGATACTTCTCGCAGCAGTGCGCGCACGCACAGCTGCATCCCCTCTCCCAAAGCAAGCGTGAACGACTTTGAGACGCGTGTGCGGTATGCCGTGGTGGCACCGTGCAGAGCCAAGCGACAACAAAAACCTCCTGCAAAGCCGCCTACTCGACATTTTCTGTTCTATCAGATCGCTGGTGGCCACCCTGGTGAAAGGGAGGGGGAGGGGTGGACGCATGGGAAGGAAAGGTGGTGTGCGTGAGCGGCGCAAACCTTGGGCAGGGCTGATGCACCAGAAGCCACACACACAAAAAAAAAACAAAAAAGACGGACATCACTTATTTGTTTGTCGCCCTTTTTTTTGGAGGGGCGGTCAGGGGCCAACACACACGCCATCTCGCGCTGTGCCCTTTGGTTCTCTGTTCTGTGGTGTAGGGCGGCCGTTGTGAATGCCCCTCCCTTCCCCTCTGCAGCACCGACATGCCTCGCTTTACGCTTCTCTTTCCTCGTCTCGAAATGCCGTTTTTTTTTTTGTTCTTTCACTGGCAACACCACACAGTACCAACACGGTGCCCCTCTGTCTCCCCCCTCTGTGCGCAGGGTACTTTCCAGACAAACGTCCCCCCCTTCCATTTAGCGCATAGCCATACATACGCAGACACACGCAAGCACACAGGCGTAGTGACTGAAAGAAGAGGGTCACATCTCTCGCCGCTCCCCCTCCCCCTGCCTCGTTTCCCAACTCACCTCACCCCTTCACCGCCGCTCTGCCCCCCTTTTCCCAGAGCGAGCAGCGCTTTGCACTCATCAGCTTCGCGTGTTTCTGCTGGGCTCATCGTTGTGATTCACGGCGTGCGCCTTCCACCCCGGCTCCCTCTTCCTGTCCCACACCATGTCACGGTCGTTCTCCTCTAGCGAGTCGCTCGCCTCATCGCAGCAGCGTCTCGAGGCGGCTCGCTACGCGGCATCGACGGAGGAGGAGAGCAGTTTGCCGGAAAGCGGAGACTACGATCGTCGCTCGCAGGAGACAAGGCACTACAGCTCACATCCGGACCATCTTCAGCGCGTTCCGTCTAAACAGATTACCAGCGTTAGCCCGTTGTGGCGTAAGGTGCTCTACGAGCGACAGCCTTTTGAGGACAACTACGTGGACCCGCAGCAGTTCTTGGAAGAGTTGAGTCATAACAAGGACATCAAGAACTACGAGTACGCGACCGTCGTCATCAACACCCTCGCCATCACACAGGAGATCTCCATCGTGGTCCTCTTCTGCCACGCCTTCATGGGTGTCTTCACGAACTCCATCGGCAAGTACTCGCTCCTGTGGATTGACGTGCTGAGCGTGCTAGCCGCGCTTGTGTGCTACGTGTTTTACCAGTGCCACCAAGACGCCTGCAAGGAGACGGTGGAGCGACCCGCCAGCCTGAGCACGCGCTGTTCACCGCCGCCGCGGCAGCCGTCGCGGTGGCTCTTTCACGCGTGGAACTTTGGCCGACAGGTTGTCAGCCTCGTCACAATGCTCGCCCTGCTCAGCCCCATCTTCAGCACCCTCACCGTCACCTACAGCGACGACACCATCGTGACGCTGTCCATCCTCACCATGTCCCTGCACGTGCTGTTGACGGACTACAGCTATCTGAACGCCTACACCCAGCGCTTCGACCCTAACTTGTCTGTTAACATGGCTATCTACTGTGTGACCCTCATGGCATCGCGCATCTCCAGCCCTCTAGCGAGCGGGGCCCTCATCTGCTTTGGCATCATGTGCTTCTCGCTCTCCCCGATCGTCCGTCACCTCGTTAAGCACTACTCCTTCACTGCCCACGTCGCCATCACATTCGGCCTCGTTGGCCTGGCGATCGGATGCCTGACCCAGATCCGTATCCTGGCCATCTTGTACACCGTGACAGTGCTTATGATCTCGTTTGGCATTCCGTGGCTCTTTGTACGCATGCACAGCAGCGTCAAGACCCAAATCAATGGCCCCTGGGACGAGGCGAAGCCCACCAACAGCGCCGCCGCCGCGGAGTGGGCCAACTCTGGCTTCTTGGCGTGAGCAGCTAGCGCTGCGAATCATCTGACAGAGTTTAGACTGCGTGCCGGCGGTGTGTGACGAGATTTGCGCTGTCGATTTTCTTCTTGTATGGATGTCTACGTTGGCGTCTGTCGCTTGAGCTGCTACCTTCTTTTTGTCGTTATTGTTGGCGTGCCCCCTCGCCCCCCGCAGTGTTTTAGCCTCGTCACCGTGACCCCTGCGCGTAGAGGATAAGCCGCGAAGCAACACTAGAAACAACAGCAAAAAAAGACGCGCACCAGATGCTTGAGGGAGGCTCTTCCATGCATGTGGATTGCTCACTAGGACCGCGACTTTTCCGTCGTTGCCACTCCCAGAAGCGATGATTTTTCATCGAAAGCGTTTTGGCTCTCTCTCTGTCTCTCGCTTGCTAGCCAACCAATCTTCGTGCGTATGCTATCCCGTACGACATGTGTGGAGCCACATGGCGTGGAGCGGGGGAGGGGGGGGGGTCAATGCCGCGAAGCATTCCCTGCAAGCGCTCTCGCTCACCGTGTGCCTCTTTCAAATGAGTGTCACGACTGTCCTCTCACTTCTCTCTCGCTCGTTTTCTACCATCTCCGCGATGCCTACCACAACTTCTTTTCCTTAGTCATCGAAGCATTCACGTGCGGCAACCGAGCGCACACCACGGTAGCCGGGTAATTCTTCACTCCTCCTCACGCGTCTTTATTTTCTTTGCTGTTTCTTGTGTTTCGACGCTTCTTCCACAGCCGTCCCTCCCCTCCTCACAGACCCACCACACACGCTCCATTTTTTTTCCCACCGCTGTGCTTTCCTTTCTAGGGTTTCCTCACTCAACAAGGACCAGCCGAAGACAAACAAAGAAGGAAGGAAGAGACACAGCGAGAGAGGAGAGAAGGCACAGACTTTACGCACTTCTCCTCCACCGTATCTCCTTCATCTCTGTCTCTCTCTCTCTGTGTGTGTGTGTGCGTGTGCGTGTGTGGCCTTTTCTCTCTTGAGATCTTCTCTTTTCAGCACACCCACACACAAACACAAAACCCTGTCTTCCGCTGCACGTGCGTGCTTACGCGCACAAAGTCAGCGAAGGAGACGGCATACACGCACGTACAAGTTTAGCTGACGACACGCAAAGAGGGAGGCGCATTCGCGAACAACGTGCCGTGCAACTTCCGGGTTTGCGTCGGCGTGTGTACATCAGTGTTTAGGTAGGGAAACGTAGGTAGAGGTACCACCGAGTATACGAGAACGAGGACGAAAAAAAGGGGAGCGGCATAAAAAAAACAAAGACTTAATCTCAAGCCCATTCCCCGTAAAGTAGTAGTCGCTTCGTCGTGACATATTTGGCTCCTCTTTCTTTCTTTTTTTTTTTGAACACGTGAGCACGTGCGTGTGCGTGTGCGTACCTGTGGTGATTTCTTTCCCGTTTTCTCTGTCTGTTTTTCCCTTTGTGGCTTCTCGTTTCCGGTCTCGTTTCACCTCGTTTTTTGTTGTGTGCTTCGCTGTTGTTTTTCTCCAATCTTTGTTTCGTTGGTGCTCCTCCATCATCTCCGTCTCGCTTGGTCTTTATTATTATTATTGTTCGCGGAGCGCCCTCCCCCCCCTGCTGACATTGGCACCCTCGGCGATTTCCGTCGTCCTTGCCACTCTCTCTCTTTCTCCTCCTCGCGTTTTGTTTATTCGCTAGTCTGTTGCCCCTCCCCCCTCCCCTCGTCACCCTTTCCTTTTACCTCCCCCCCCCATCTCGCCGTTTTTCTCTGCGCCTCTCGTTACCCCCCCCCCCCCCCCACCTCCGTTGTGTGTCTGTCCTTTTGGAAGCAGGCAAGCTTGTCAGCATAATGCTTTCCGATAACGACCTGACCTTTCACATCCCCTCCGCGGGACTAAGGAGAATGGACGCGTGGACTGCGCCGAACCCTAGCGTCTTTTCTCACCTGCACCTTGTCGGCAACCCGGACTGGATGTCCTCGTTTTCTGCAAGCCCGCAGGTGGCCGCGGCACGCCCCGCTCTTGCACCACCGGCGCCGGTGGCCATCGAGCCTTCCGCCCCTCGGCCTCTCGCGGCACCGGCAGCCATTGATGCGCCTGCGCCAGCAACCAAAAAGAGCTTCCTCAGCATGTTTTACCGCGGCTCTTCGAACACAGTTTCGTCGTCGGTGATGCCACCAAAGACGAGCAGTGCGAGCTTTGCGCCCATGTCTGCGCCGCCCAAGGCATTAGATGCCTTCGACACCCCAATGCAGCGCGCCCTCCCTGTGGATGCGCAGCTGTCCGTGGAGCACCTTTCCAAGCTGGATGCGGTGGACGCTACCATCTCCGCGGCCCCCCGCCGTGAGCCGCCGCATCCTATGGCACTCGGCAGCGACACATGGAACGCGCTGAGCAGCGTGCCTGTGCCGGCAAAGACGGCGGCGGGATCGGCGCGGCTGCTGGCCCCACCCGCCTCCATCGACGCCGTCTTCAGCCGCGACTCGAAGCCGCTCTGGAGCGATCTCTCCTTTGCCTCTCGCTTCCGCAGCACTGCGCCAACGCTCGAGGCTTTCCGAAACGCGCCGCCCGCGCCGATTCTGTCGACCCCACCACGCAGCCCGCAGCACCAGGCCACCTCCTCGACAGCGACGGTGGCCACAGCATTCATCCCAGTGCCGCCCAAGCCGGTCACGGCAAGTCCACTACGCGACACTGCGGTGAGCAGTGTCGAGGCCGCGGCACCCGCAACGATGCCGGCCGCGCGCCGCGAACCGAGGGCAATGGCGCATCCGCTGGTACCAGTTGGTGAGGACGCGCCTGCGGTAGTTACGCCGCTGCTGAAGCCGGTGCAGGAGATACCCATGGTGTCGAGCAAGTCTGCGAACCTCGCGCCGAGCACCGTGAATGCCACGCCCCCAGTCTGGGGACCGGAGCCTCTCAGTCTCGCCAGCAGGGAGCCGGAGCCTTCGGCGTTGGCGTTGCCGACCGAGTTTGCCAAGTCCATCTCGAGGCCGACCATGCAAGAGGCACAGAGGGACGAGGCGCGCGCAGCGGCCAATGTGCGCAACTTCATCAGCACGCTGTTCAGCGGTAGCGGCAGTGATGAGATGGACTCGTCCACAGCAGGGAACAGGAAGGCGGACGGGTTCAACGCACTGGAGTTTGTGACGAATCGCCGCGGCGCCCAGGCGAAGGCGTCCCAGCCGGTGGACTATAGCACCTTCTTCAATACCTCTCTCTTCGAAGACGACCACGACGAGGACAGCGAGGAAGGCCTTGAGAAGTTGCGCCGCGTTGTTCTCATGGTGATGCAGTCGGCAAAGAACAGCGAAGGCACTTGCGTCTCTCAGCCGACTAGTCAAAGTTGTCGTCGTGGTGGTGGTGTTGACGCTACCGGGGTGGCGGCGCTGACAACGTTTCCTAGCAAGTACACGGAATTTTCCGCGTCGTACCAGACCGCCAATAACAACAACGCAGACGACAACGAATGGATGCAGTTCGCGCGCTGATGTGCATAGAAAGAGGAGTACTGCGTCTGACGTAGCAGAGGTTCAGAGGAGAAGGCCCCCCTCCCCACGCGCGAAAAAAAAACGTGCGTATCATCGACGAGTGAGAGAGGCGGTGACCAGGGCCCCTCCGTTCTATGGCACATGCCCTTTGGCTGACGCGCGGCGCTGCTTATCCCTCCCCACTTTTGAGTGTGGTTCTCCCGTAGCCGCACCGCACGCACACGGAGCTCCGCGTTGGTGCGTTTGCTTGTCACTGTTCGTAGTCTCCCTCTTTTTAATGTGGCTTTGCTGCTTTTGAATCGATCGTTTTCTTTTCACGCGTGTTCCTGCGTGCGCGTATTCTGCGGCTTTACATATCGCCCTTGCAGGTAGCGTATAGGCAAAGCAGGCTGCAGAGCCTCATTCCCTGCTCTTCCAAGTATGTGTTTTTTTTTTGTCTGTCTACGTGTGTGCTGGCGCCTGCCATGGCTTACCCTCCTCTTCCTCCCCCGTCGTTGCCTCTTTCATCCCTTCCTTTACCGTTTTTTACTTTGCTTCTTCCGCTGATGTGCGGGTCTTTGTCTGTCTGTCGGTCATCAGTGCCTTTGATGTTCCGTGTATTTCTATTTGTTTTGTTTATGTGTATTTCATTTTGTTGGTGCGGGGTGTTCTGCTTTGATATATTTGGGAGGATGGGCCTACACCAAGACACAGGCTTGCGCCCGTCTACGTTGAGCCAGCGACGAGGAGGTAATGCGTGCTGCTTTGCTTCCTTTTTCTTCTGCCTTGATGCTCACCCGGTTTCATTGACGCGGGGTGGCAAAGGGATGGGATCAGTGAGCGACTCGATCGATGTACTCAGCACGAGCGCAAGTGGCGCAGCGCGCCGAACGCCGCGCCGTTAGAGTCACACACGCATACGAGCACCTTTTTCTTCTTTCCTCGTCCTCTTCTCTTGTGTGTCTCTCTCATTCTGTCCCCTCCTCCTCTTCTTCTTGGGTATGCGTGCGCCTTGTGCTTTCCACTTTCATATCCAGACGGCAAACACACAACGCAGAGACAAAAGCAAGCAACCATGACGGTGCGAAAAGAAAAACGAAAATGAACAGCACGCACATCCGTGAAGCAAACAAAAGGAAGCGACACAGCGCCACTACAGGCTCAGATAATTCTGCCATCTGACCACGGGTCGGTGAACGTGTCGCTGTAGTGTTGTGTGCCTCTAGTGGAGCGGAATGGGGATAGAGCAGCTTTTGAGGTTTGCATGTACGACACCTTCGTCTCGGCCGCCTGCGCCACTCGCATCCAAGAAACAATACTCATATACACAAACCCGCGAGCAAGTCTGACCCGCTTACGCGGCACTGAGCAAGTCGAGCATGTCAGCGGTGGCAGTAGGAGTTACAGACTACTTTTCATGTTATTTTGGTGCCTTAGTGGGAGAATAGTCCATCGTGTGTTTCCACGTGCTTTGCGGCGCGTGAGCGTGTGTGTGTGTGGGGGGGGGAGGGCACGCTTCCACGTGTACGTGTACGCGCTTATCGACAGTGTACTTCTCTTTTGTGTGTTCCGGTTGTGGTATTTTTTTTTTTTCTTGCTTCGGTTGCTCCGCTGACTGCCCTTCTCTCGTCCTCTCTTGTTGTTGCCTTTTCTGTTGCTGGTTGTTTCGTGTCGTCGGTAACATCGGGTTCATCGTCTCTTGCACTTTTTTTTCGTGCTGTCCGTTGTTTCGTTTCGTTTGTGACGTTGTTTAGTTTTTTTTTGGTGCGTTGTTGTTGTTGCGTTTTCATGCTGTGCTCACGCGTTTTGGTGGCGTGATGTCGCTGGTGTGTTTTGCGCGTGTGCGTGCGGTGTCTTCTTCTCTGTTCCTCATTCGTCCTCCTCGTGCGTGCTTTTCTTTTTGTTGTTGTTGTTGTTGTTGTTTTCAGGTTTCACTGCCGTTGCTCCCGCAAACTACTCTCCTTTTGTTGGTGTCAGCTCACGTGCGCGTTTTGTTGTGTTTTTGTTGTTTTTGTTGCGTGCACATGCACTGTTGATGTGGACGATCTATCCACGTGCTATCAACGCCCTCCCTCGTCCTCCACCGCCCACAACTCTCTTTTTTCTCTGCGACGAAGAAGGGAACATCATCTCCAGATGTTGCTCACCCCCTTTTTTTTTACTGACATAACCGACATGTGTGCGGGCACCAGCTTCACCGCAAGCTCCTTTTCAGATGAAAACAACGCACACCAAAAAGAACCAAAAAAAAAAGAAAGACGCGCTAGCTCCACTCCAGCAGCGACTGAAGCGTAAAAGGCGTCAACCAGCTCTTACCACCCCTGTGCCTGTGCAGTTTGTTCTGTGTGCTCGGTGGACACACCCACATTCACACACACACACACATACACACACACACACACACACACACACACACACACACGGACACCCACCATGACTGCCGAGCTGTCGGGCCACTGCTTCTGAAGCACGCCACGACAAAAAGGTGACAGCGATAAGAACCAAACGAAACGAGATACCTATGGTTCATTTTTTTTCCTCTGTGTCTGCCTACTGCTCCTCTCTCTTCTGGCCACCGCCGTGTCCACGACTTCCCAAACCGTCTGCGTATCACCGGGCTCTTGGATCTCGCGCCCTCTTCCTCTCTCCACCCCTCGTGCTCTTGTGAAACGCGGCTCGTTTCACTTTTTGTGCGTTTCTTTTCGTTTTCCTCTCTCCTGCGGCTGCTTGCTCAACGCATTTTCGTACCACTCCGAGTAGGCCCAACACACGCCCCTTGCCCCTGTCGAGGCTCATATGGGCTCGCTCTCCTCGTCCTCGTCCTCCTCCGCGGCAACTGGTGCTGGTGCAGCGGCGTCGCAAACAGACGCACAGGAGGTGACGCCCGTCGACTCGCTCTGGAGCCCGCACGATGTCTGCGAGGCCGCCGTAGACTACGTTTTGCGCCACGTGAATACGGTTCAGTACATGATTCAGAGCATTGAAGAGATCACCGGCAAGCCCTTCCTGCGCGACCGCATCAAGTGTCTGCCCGCTGTCCCACGTGATGAGGCCTCTCGTAACCCCACAATGGGACTTACCCCAGATCGGGTGTTTGCGGGGTATATGTGGCGCAGTGCTCGCTCCGACTGCCAGGCGAAAGATGTCGTGCTACTGGAGGATCACATCGCCCGTCTTTTTAACACGAAGCACGCAACGGCATTCTTAAAGAAAGACAAGGGTGTCAACGAGCGCGCGGCCTCGCCACCGACGACATCCGATGCCGCTGCGACGGCGGCATCTTCACTGTCCACCACCGCCACGCAATCGCAGCTGCAGCGCCTCCTCGCGGGATCGCAGCTGCCGGTGTTGGAGCAGGTGGAGCGCAACATACGCCATGAGCTTGTCCATGCCTTCGATGATGCTCGAGGTGCGATCGAAAGCTCCGACTGCGTGCATCAGGCCTGCAGCGAGATTCGCGCGGCACGTCTTAGCGGTGACTGTTTTGTCGGCCAAGAGATGCGGAAGGGGCGCTTCAACTTCTTTGAGGGTGGGCAGAAGTGTGTTCGCCGCCGTGCCGTCATGGCGGTGGATCGCAATCCGGTGTGCCGTGGCTTCTCTGAGCGCGCGGTGGACACGGTGTTTCAGAAGTGCTACTCTGACTACGAACCGTTCGCAGCACCCATCTATGCCCTCGGGAGCTACGGCGATAGCCAGTTTGCAAATGGCACGCTGAAGCTATGAGGGGTATGTGTGCAGAGTGAGTGCCTTTTTGTGGAGTGCTGGTAGACGGGCTGCAGGTAATGTGCGCGTCTGTGTGTGCGTGTGTGTGTGTGTGTGCCTGTGTGTGCCTGTGTGAGAGCATAGGCTTCGTGTGTATTTGTGTGTGGCTGTCTCTGGAGCGAACACCGTCGCTTTCTTCGCAACGTCATTAACTCGAGACGATCATACGATGCTTCGCAGACGAGGTTGGACTCGTGCGATGCGGTGCTTCCTGTGCAGTGCGCACACATGCTTGTCCCGTCCCGGGCGGTTTGGTGAGCTGCATGTGGATGCCAAGCCGAAGCGCAAGCGAACTAACGGGGCGTTTTGAGCTTCGAAGAAATGTGCGTCTCTCTCTCTTTCTCTCTCTGTACGCGTGCTCGAATTGCTTGTGCGCGAGAGCTCCCCCTTTCAGCCAAGAGGCCGTGTTGATCGTGCAGCGTGCGTCTGTCGCCTGCTTATATGTCCACCTTGCCTTTTCCCTTCTCCTTCTCCACGCTTGTCGAGCCCAGCAGACCAAGGACAAGGCTTGCGGCCTTCGCGGGACCTCCAACCGCTATCCAGCACGCGTGCTCGCGCAATCCTTGCTGTAATCACGGAGCCGCGAATGACTTGATGTCGTCTTTGGCTGTAGCTGCTTCCCGGCCTCCAGAAAAGATCCTCGCTAGCAGAGACGGCTCTTCGAAGCGCCAGCAGCTCCGCAATCGCACCTCAAATGAGCAATGCCGTAGCTCTCTGCACGCCACCGTGGCGGCGATCGCTTCATCGCCGCGGCCGTCGGAGATGCCTGGAGCCACCTCGGAAGCCGCCTCAGCTCACTTGCGCGCAGGTCAGCACTCGAAAAAGGCGCCTCGTCATGAACGGAAAAACGCAGACGCAGCGTCTTCTCGCTCTCACAAATCGACAAAGACAAATTCGGCTGCCCGTGGCCGTCGTGGCACTGCGTCTGCCTTGCCCTCGGCCCGCCGCCACGCCTCCTCTTCCGCCACAGCCCGTGGTGGGCCAGCGGTGTCAATCACCGCTCTGCGACATGCAACGCACGCTTCGTGCTCGGTGCGCCGCATTTCTGAAGAGGTCGCGCTGAATCGTGTGCAGCGCGCTGTGCGCTGGTTCTTGATGCAGCGGTATCTCCAGCGGACTGTCCCTGTGGCGCCCCTGCGCCTGAGCATCTCTGGCAACTCGAGCACTGAAGGTGTGCATGCCGACGCTGCCCCTCTGTTAGAGTCGAGGTTCTTGCGCCGCCTTCGTGCGGAGGTCGACCGCGAAGCGCGGGCTGAGCAACTCTGTAAAGGCACAGCCGCACGGGCCATACAGCAGGCTTTCAGGCGCTGGGCACAGACGCGCCAGCTTCAACACCGGCATCTTTCCATCCATGGCATTGTACGGCCACGCTGCGAGTTCGATCCCATTCGCGCCGCCGAGCTGGATGCAGCTCTCTGCTCCATTCAAGCGTCGCTGCGCGTGTGGGCGAGCAGTCGCCTTGTCGAGGCGCGCCGATTGAAGCTGCTTCAGCAGATCACCTCTAGCGTGCTCGACCCGGCATGCCGGACAACGTTGCGCTGCGCCGCATCGATTCGGCACATTAACGACCGACAACTGCGCGAGGTGCTGTGCCGTCAGGAGGCCGTGGAGCGTCGGGATCTGCTACGGCGGCACTTTGTCTTCTTGGTCTGCTGTCACCAGGCCTTCTTTAACGACCCGCGTATGTGGGACGCTGGCATGTCGATTCGGCGTATTCCTCTGTACACGCACCACGGTCTGTTGTCGGCCGAGACGTTGCCCGTGATCTGGGGTACTAGGACGTCGTCATCAACACTGAATAGCGCCACAGAAGATTCTGTTGCGCTGCGCGGTGACGCTGTGGCGTCACCGCTGCCACCAGAGTCGTCGTCGTTCTCGGTGACCGCCACCGTTGACGGGTGCATCAAGGGCTGGGGCTCACCAGCGGAACCGGGCTCGAGCCTTTTGGAGGCTGTCGGTAGCGACTGGCTTGTTGGCAAGGAGGAGGATGGCGGCGGCTTTGACATCGACGCGGCTCTGCGTCTAGGCGAGTACCGCCTCTTATTTTCGCCAGAGGAGTGGCGCCTTCTCAAGAAGCTGAAGGCGTCGTCTCCGCACCCTGCCTCGCCCCTCCTCAGCAGCGGCGCAGATGGGCGACGCGCAGCACGCGACGCCGCTGGACTTCCGGAGGCCGAGGCGGGTGCACTTGCCGCGCCTCGAGGCCAGCTGCAGATGGCGCCGACCGAGGCTGCAGCCAAAAGTGCCTGCTCGCTGAGCTACGCCAAGGCCTTCGCGTCGGCCTTGACATTTCTGCGACAACCGCGTATGGTCGATCCAAGTGTGCGCTGCACCGTGCAGCGCTTAAACGACATCCGCAGCAGCACCCTGGAAATGCAACAGGAGCTGCGCGTGCACGGCTACCTCTTTGCAGCGCAAGTGGCACCACTTCTGATCCTCGGGTTCCACTACCAAGGGCTAGCACGAGGGGACGCCGACTTGTCCTGCTTTACCACCACCTCAGCCATGAAAACGTGCAGGCCTCTTGTGGCCGGACGCGTAGCGTGCGCGGCGACCGAGCTGCGTCGATGCCTTATTGGAGCGGTGCACTACAGCGGCGGTGCGGCGGAATCGGTGCTACCTGTGGCGCTGGAGGAGCACAAATGCAGCGGTAAGGCTGCAGCGCGGACGCTAAGTCAGAGGCTGCCACCGGCGGGTGTTTCGAGGTCAATGCTGTTGCCGCCGCGTGCAGCCCCCACGGCGGGACTCATGCGCGACGGCTTCGCGAACCCCGGAACTGAGGCTCTCTACCATGCTCCCGCCAAGACGACGCGGCGCGCTGGTGGCGCTGATCCTAGGTGCGGGTCATCACACACGGCGTCAAGGCACGGTAGCGCGATACGCGTTGCCCTCGCTGCGGAGTGGAGCCGACGGCTGGCCTCCAGTGCAGATGAGGTTGGCCCCTACTGGTGTGAGTTTCTCTCGTCGACGGGACTCGACGGGCTTGTGACCGCCGCTGGCAGGCGGGGCGAGACGCCTGGTGAAGCCGACGCGGCGTACCAGACTCGCGCCTCGTTGCCGTCACCACCACTGCCGACGCGGGTGAGACGGGGTCTCGAATCACACCTTGTTCATGGCGGCTCGTCCTATCTCTTGCAGGATTTTATGCCATCGCTAATGCGACGACGCGCACACAGCCGCGCTGGTCCACAGCCTCTCGATGCAGCCACCGGCTCTGTCGTTGTCGCCGTCGCGTGTGCAGGAGCCTCTCCGTCAACTTCGGTGTCTACCTCCACGTGCGGAATGGTGCATGCTGGGGAGTGGTGGGATGCCGTGGAGCGGTTGCTGCTGCGAGAGTACACGAATCGCAGAGAGCTCTTGACCAACGAGGCTGTGCAGAGAAGCTCCATCGACATACTGCGCTGCACGGCTCACCCATCTGCGGATGAGTCCGTCGCGGGGGTGTAGAGGACGACGCGCTCCATCTCCCCCCTCCCCTCCCCTCGCTCATCTCCAGGCACCGCCCCCCCCCCCCCGCTCCGTATGCATTAGTAGCGGGATCAGAGGGGCGTCGACGGGGAAGCAGAAAGGAACGCAAACATATATATATATAATACGAGCGCAGTCATCAATGTACAGCATCTCTCTTCATATGTGTTTTCTCTTTCCCTTCTCCTTGCTCGCTTCCCGTCACCTCTGCGTCCGCACCTCCCGCCGTCGGCTGCATGGGTAACCAAGTACCCACCAATCCACGGAGACCTAGTCGCCGGCACAGAGAGCGAGAGGTAGAGGTAGACAGCGAGAGCGCCCCGTGAGCGTTGTATGTGTTCACGAATTATACTCTGGCTCGCTGAACACCGTGCGAGTGGCTGCTCTCAATGTTGGCCTCTATGGCTGACATCACCACCACCCAAATTCCTCCTGCCAAGCTGTTTTCTTTGCATGCCGTGTGCATCAGGTTGCACCGCTTTCTGTGCGCGCGTGTGTGTGCACGTCGCAGCCCCTTCAAGGCGGCTTTCACGGATGATTCTTCTCTCGTGCGAACTTGCTTCCCTCATCTCCATTCCCTCCGCGCAATCTTTCCCTTTTCTTCTTCCGCTCAAAGCAAAAGCAGGAGGGAGGCCGCCCTCCCGATTGCACCCTCCCGCCGCCTCGCTATCCTCTGTCTCGGCTCCCATCCCCCAAATGGCGCACAGCGCGCCTCCTTCTTACACGGGTGAGTCTGTGCGCAGCTCCATTTGCCGTCTCTACGGCCAGCGCTCCGACCTACCTCTCACCGTTCTGCACGCCACCGTGCCACCGGTGGCGGCAAGCCTCGTCCAACAGCGTTCGCACGTCCTCGATGCCATCTTTGACTGCATTCACGACCAGCTGTACCCCAAGGACTCAGCCGTGGGCGAAAATGCGGACACGCGCTCTTCCGCGATAACGAACCACTGGCTGCGGAGCGTGCCCGAGTCGCTGCTGTTTGATGAGGCGGCAGTGGTGAACTACCTTGGTATGGTGGTGGCAATCGACTTCTGCCACTGGGCCGAGGTGCCGTGCAAGGCTGGCAGGACCGCCACCGCTAGCGTAGGAGAGGAGGTGACAGGGTTCGCGGGGTTTTACGCTGCCGTTGATCCGCCAAGCGGGGCGTCGGCAGTGGGGAACGGAGGCACAACTGCCAGTGCTGCGGTCGCAGAGTTATTCGCCGAGCCGCCGAGCGCAGTCGGAAAGGAGCTTGGCACACTGTCAACGGCCGCTGCCGCTGCTCCGACGCTGCTGCGGGGTTCCGCAGCCATGATGTATCTCCTCCGCCGCGCTGTGGAGGTGCACCGCCTTCCGTGGTTTTGCCCTGACTTCCTTCAGCGCTTTCGTGGGGATACGGCGGCGGCAACAAGTGCGCTGCGCGTGTGCTTCCTCGGATGCGAGCAGGATGGCGTCACCCCGCTGTGGATGCCGTGCACTCGCGAGCGCGTCGAGCTGCTGCTGTCGCTGGCCGACGCTTTCGTCGCGCGCCAAACGTCGTACTACAAATTGCTTCGCGCGTGTGGCGGCCTCCTTTTCGCGCCTGACGCAGCGGCGGCTGCCACGGCGCCTTGCGGCTTTGTGCCTACCCTAGTGCGCCTTCACCGACGGTATGCCGACTTTGCGCGTGTGCCTGTGGAAGGGCCTGGCTGCACTGGCGGGAATACAGGCGAGGCCGCCCCAGATGTGTGCATTGTGCCAGTGTTGAAGCTCAGCCAGCTGACGGCGTTGGCGATCGAGCAAGCGCTGCCGGTGTTGTGGCGGTACCAGGCTGCCAGCAGCGTTTCTTCGAAATCTCTGCACTCTAAACTTCCGCCTTCCGCCCCTGCGAATTGCTGGCTGACAGATCGAGCCGCTCGCATCGCGCGCTCCGGTGCCGAGTCCCGCACGGCGGAGCCGGAATCGTCGCTCTCCGGCGTCTTCACCGACAGCGCAAAGCTGTCCATCTGCTGCGATTATCAAATTCCCAAGGCGCTGCGCGCAGCGGGACTGCTAGTCTACGACGACCACCTCGCTCGCATTGTGGACCGGCACGTTCTCCTAATGCCGGGCTCGGCAGAGGAGGTGTCCATCCGCGTGGCAACCTTGATCGCTGCAGAGCGTCTCTTGCAGTTTCTCAACACACCACCACAGCGACAGTCGTCGCTTGCAAGGGAACTTGACGCCACGGCAGCAGGGGTGCCAGGGGCACCGGCGCAGCTACCAGCGAAGAGGCTGTGCAGCGGGATCCACCTCGACTACGCCTTGTGGTACGTGGGACGATATATGCTCCCAAGTGAGGCGCGCCATCATCTGTGCCGAACCATTATGTACTGAGCATGCAAGCCCGCAAGAAAGTGTGGTCGTCGCGCGCGGCGTGGGCAAGGAGGACACGCGAGCGCTCTCTGCCGGCCATCGCAGTTGGCAATAGGATGGCGGTTGCACTTTTTTTTTTCGGATCACGCCCCTGCCTCTATCGCTTCCTCTTTCACTGCCCTCCGCCACTACGCAGGAATACGAGAAGCTGGTGCGCCGCTCGCTTAGCGGTGCAACTCACCAGCAGCGCGCTTTCGTCTCCCTTTCCCTGTCGACTAGCGACGAAACAGGAGGTGAGGAGATGCCCCCCTTTTTCCCACACTTCCCCGAGAAAATGGGGCACACCGTGGGCAACAGGAAACCAGCAAATGCAGGCCAAACAGGAAAGAGGCAGCGCCGGCGTGCTAGTGCTGAGGCGCTGGCTGAGGGAGAGAGAGCGAATGGTCATGGACGGTGCATTCGCGGACACACAAGGCTCTCCCTCTCCCTTTCCGCTCCTCCCCCATCCTCCCAGCAGCGTTAGCTCCGCCAGCGCCCTTCTCCGTCCGCCCGGCTCCTCCTCTCGATGTGTCCCATGAAGCGGCTGTTCCGCGTTCGTTCGTCTGGTTGGTCTATTCATTTTTGTGCAACCCCTCCTTGCCTCTCCGCACCGCCTCTTTCCCTCTACTCCTGTGTCTCTGGTCCTCTCTCTGATTATGCACCGACTCCAAAACGCGCGTTGGCGACGCCGTTGCACGGCCCTTTTTTCGTCCCTTTTTTTTTCATTGGCCCAAGGGCCTGTATGGAATCTGCACACCCCCGCACCCACGCGCACTGCCGTTCTCAGAAGGTGAGGGTGGCTTCGCTGTCTGTGCTTCACGCGTTAGTCTCCTTTCTCCCAGCTCTCATAACAAAGACACTGAAAGTGTGCGTATGCGGTGGTCGCTGCTATCTGCGCTGCTCCCAAGGCAGGCAGCACCTTGCTGCCTCGCAGACCGCCCCGTGTGTCGGTTGCACTTTGGAGGGGCAGCGTCAGTTCGGTGGTGCACTACGAGAGGAGCGGAAACACCTCTCCCAAGCTCCACTGCGCAGACTGCGAGCCCTCGGGACAACGCCACGAACTGCCAGGGAAGCTCGAGTAGCATTGCGGGTGAGCCCCACCGCTCCTCCTCGTCTCAGGAAAGTCGCAGAGAGCGCCGAGGAGGCTCACATCGCCGTCTCTGGAGGCAACGGCGCCCGCCACAGCGTCCCACGACTCGCTCCTCTCCATCGTCGCCACAGCCAGCGGCCCTTCCCGATGTTGATGCAACGACGCTGCCGCACTCGCTCGACATTAGCGCGGCAGAGGACATGGTCGACGTGGAGAAGTACTTTCCTCGTGCAGTGGCGCACCTCAAAGCCGTTTCAGCATCTGCAGAGGCCACCGAGGAGAGTCGTGCTCGCCGCTGGCACGACACAACGCATGAGGTGAACGCCGATGGCATCGTGACGCCAAGGAAGCGTGCGGAGAGGGAGCGGCGGGAGAGCGGACTCGGGTCGTTTTTCGACGAGGGTGGCCTTGACGTGCGTGGCGGCATGGCGGACAAGCTGAAGAGCGGCGCATACGGCAGCGCCCGCGACCCAGTGGAGCGCGACTCCCCAGACATCCTCAAGCTCACCGGTGGCAATGCGCGCCGCCACGGTGGGCTTCGCCTGGCAACAGAGAGCAACGCAGCACCGGCCGACCAAACGATAGAGGGCGACCGCGGCGATGCTGGGGCGTATCGCGAGTTTGGGGACACCCCCGTGCAGCTGACCGACATGCTGCGAGAGCGGCTGATGGAGCTCAAGGCGGGAAAGCTACGAGAGGAGCGCAGCGAGACGTTTCTGCCGCAGCGGCTTCGCCACCGCCCCGCCGAGGAGCTTCTCATGCTGGCTCAGCAAGGCGAAGCCGCGGGGGTGGAGGCTGGCGGTCGAGTTGCAACGTTGCAACCAACGCCGGCCGCCTTGCAGCGCAAAGTTGCACAGGCTCGCAGCCGCGCTGCTGCCAGTACCTTGGCTGATCTGGTGCCGAAGGACGAAGAGGAAGAGGAGAAGGCAGCGCTGCTGGGCGACGCGGCGCGGGACGGCGCACGACGTGGGGCCTGCGACAGGGCCATTCTGCAAGACGGGGTGTCACCTGCTCGGGTTGCCAATGCAATGCAGGCCGTGAGCGGCACCGACGACTCCGTGCCGGGCGCCTCCCTGCACGATCCACTGCGTCGCTTGGCTGCCATCGCCGCCATCACCGGACGTCGTGCCTCAGTTTTCGGGACAGGAGACGGCGCGAGCGTCTCAGCCGAAGGGGTAGAGCGGGTCGGCTTCGTGCACCTGCTGCGCACCTTACCTCGAGCCGGCTTCTGCAGTCGACGCGAGGCGGCTGCCATCATCGCGAGTGGGCAGGTGCGCGTTAACAACGTGACGGAGCGCAACCCATTCCGTCTGGTGCAGGCAGAAGATGACGTGCACGTTGCCGGGCACCAGTCCCGCCTGCGCTTTGCGCCGCCGCGACTGTGGATGTACCACAAGCCAGCCCACGTAATCGTCTCCCGCAGCGATACGGCGGGGCGCACTCTCATCACCAAGCACGCGCGCATCCTCGGCATGGACCACCTGGTCCCGGTCGGCTCGCTGCCCATGCGCGCTCACGGCATCCTCCTCCTCACGAACGATGGTGAGCTTTCGCGCTTCTTGGAGAACCCCAAGTCGATGGTGCAGAGGACCTACCTGCTGCGCGTCCGGCCGGCCTTTGACCCTGTCCTTGTGCACAAGCTCAACACAGAGGGTGTTCACATCAACGGACGCCCCTATCGCAACGCAGAGTTCTTCGTCAACCCTGCCACTAAGTCGCGCTACTCGGTCAAGGTCAAGGTGCGTGGCGAATCGATGCCCATCGCGCACCTGATGCAGCATCTCGGCCGCACGGTGGAGCGTGGCGGACGCATCTCGTTTGGGCCCTTTGCCCTCTCCAACCTCGCCGTCGGCTCCGTTCGCGAGGTGACCATCCCACCCTTCTACTCGCAGCACCTGGGCGCCGTTTGGCAACCGTTCATTGAGCGCGATTGGCCCTACTTTCGCCGCCAGCGAGTTTCGCGGCTTCGCAGACTGTGCAAGCACCGAGAGCTCACGCCAAAGGAGCTGGAGGAGCTTGACAACTACACCTACGAAGAGGTCAAAGATGCGCTGAACTTCGAGTCGAGCGAATTGCAGGCACTGGCGGAGCAGCGGGCACAGCAGCTGCGACGTGCGAGGCACCTGGGTGATGATATGCTTCCTCTTCCAGACGACTTCCCCAAAGAATCGTGCCGCAGGAGTGTGGGGGATGTGGCCGTCGATGGCGCAACCGCACCCTTCGCAGACGCGGATGAGGACGAGGACGAGGACGTAATCGTGGAGGACATCACTTTCCTTCGCTGAGGTGTGCGGGGCTTTGCCAGTGGTGGTCTTCACATCTGTTTTTTTTTGGGGGGCGGGGGGAGAGTTCACGTGACTGGGTGTTGTCTCCTGCGCGCGCCGCGCCGGCCGTCACACCGTTAAGCATCGTCACTTTGCGTGTGCATGTGGCGTAGCCCGTCGCACCCCGCTTCCTTCTCTGCAGGGACTACGTGCCCGCCAGGAGAGGGAACACGGTCTGTAACGGCAACTGTGCAAACTGCCATTGTTACACCTCTCGCGCGTGCTAGCTGTCAGGAAGCGCAGGCGCCGGATAACCAGCTGCACAGACAAGCAGGGAAAAATAATGAATAGGCAAAAGAGGCACCGCTGCCTCTGTGTCACTCTTGTCAAGTGCAGCGACACTCTCTCACACCTCGTCTTCAGTGCACCCCTCCCCCAAAATGCCTCTTCCTGCCGAGTTTCTGTTGAACTGAACTTCCTAGGCGCGTAACGGTGTGCGCATACGTGCTCTCTCTCTCTCTCGCTGCCACCCATTACACTCTCTTTCTCCCCACTCCCTTTTGTTTTCTCACGTGCTTACGTGTGTGCGTGTTTGAATGTGTGGTGCGCGCCTATTGTTTTTCTTTTGTTCGTTTCGGGGCGTCGTCCTCGTTTGTTTTCCTGGACATTGACGACGTTGGTTGCCGTTTTTGTTGTTCTTCGCGTCACTCCTCCTCTCCCCGCTTTCTTCCCCTCTTCTCCTCCGCTCACTGCTTGTGTGTTGCGCGTCTGGATTTGGCCGAGCCCCACACGTGAGCAGCATCAACGCGAACCAAAAGAGGAGCCACGAAGGAAAAAAAAAA
This sequence comes from Leishmania major strain Friedlin, assembly GCF_000002725.2. Taxonomy (NCBI): domain Eukaryota; phylum Euglenozoa; class Kinetoplastea; order Trypanosomatida; family Trypanosomatidae; genus Leishmania; species Leishmania major. The sequence continues at coordinate 652,007 of NC_007287.2, read as the reverse complement.
ACAACGACGACGAGAGCCGCCATACATAGCACAGCAACAGTTTAGTTCTCGATACACACGGTGCCCTCAAGTGCGTGCGTGCCTCCCACGTTTTGCCTCCCCGCTTTGCTCCTCCCACTCGCCCGTCGACCTGACTTGTGTGGTAGTAGCAACTCATCAGCCAGTGGCGTCATGTTCGCTGATTTCGAGTCCGTCATGTTGTCCAACTTCACGTTGGACGACTGCCCGAGGGTGGGTCCCTTTACGTACCACAACATGGATGAGGACACGCTGGAGGAACCGCTGTCGTTGTGCTCCTACCGACGCGCTCCACAGCAGACCACGGAACGATCTCCGGCTTCCTGTGATGCCGTGACGGCCGACCCGCTCGACTCCAGCCGCTACCTCCACGGCGAGAACCGCTGCTGGACGCTGACGGCGTCGTGCCCAGTGCCGCGAGCAATCCCAAAGATTGACATGAAGAAGGGTACGACGACCCTCGCCTTCCGTTTCAACGGCGGCATCATCGTTGCCGTCGACTCGCGTGCGTCGACGGGACAGTACATCGCTTCACAGACGGTGCTGAAGGTTCTGGAGATCAACGACTACCTACTCGGTACGCTTGCTGGTGGTGCGGCCGATTGCCAGTACTGGGAGCGCGTGCTTGGTATGGAGTGCCGCCTGTGGGAGTTGCGCAACGGCAGCCGCATCACTGTCGCGGCGGCGAGCAAGATTCTGGCGAACATCACGTACGCCTACCGCAACCACGGACTTTCGATGGGCACGATGCTGGCCGGCTGGGACGAGTTTGGCCCTTCGCTCTACTACGTGGACGACAAGGGCTCTCGCGTGAAGCAGGACCTCTTCAGTGTCGGCTCCGGCTCCATTTACGCTTACGGCGTGCTTGACACGGGCTACCGCAAGGACCTCTCCGTCGAGGATGCGTGCGACCTGGCACGCCGTTCCATCTTCCACGCGACGTACCGCGATGGCGCCTCGGGCGGTATCGTGACAGTGTACCACGTGCACGAGAAGGGCTGGACCAAGATCTCGCGCGATGACCAGACGAAGCTCTACGACCGCTACTTTCCGTCCCAGTAGAGGGCGACCAACCTGCGCCTGGGTGGACAGGGGGAGGCGGGGGTGCGGAGTTGCTTCCTGTGTGCAGATCGCGTGCTGGCGCCTCCATCCCGCCGCCAGGCGCTCGCGACCCTCGCATTTTGTCCGTCCCCGCTCGAAGCTCTCTCTACTGTAATCATTTTGTGCCCTGCGGCTTCATGGAGGATGACACGCTCTGCGCTCGCCCTCCCCTCTCTCCCCCTCCTCCGGCAATGTTGGTCTGCCTGTCTGTCTTCTCCACTTTGATGGAAGGATGCCGTGATGCTCCTCTGTTTGTTTTCTTTCCTGCGTGGTGACGCGTGTGGGCATTCTCTCACATGTTGTTGTGCCCGTGGAGAGGCAAGGGTATGAAATGTGTGTGTACCGTATTTCTCTTTTCTGACGGTTGATGCAGAGCCTTTCGTGGTCGTGTGTTTGTGTTTGACAGCTGTTCCAAGCGCCACTCTCCCCTCCCCACTCCCCCCAAAAACAACAAGAGGAAACGAGCCTGGTCAACCTCCACAGCATGCGCTTTGTAACCGGCTGGGTGTCGAACATCGTAGGGGTTCGGGTGCGCACACACAAGGGACCCCTCCTGTATGCGCCCTCTTCTTCCCCCCTCCTTCCCTCCCCCTCCGAGGACGTCTCTCCCGCTCTCGGGCTCCTCTACGGCACAGGCTCCATCTGGGCCACCACAGGATGCCTCTCCCTGATGCGTGCATCCGAAGTTGTCAAGTGATCCTCTCCCCTGACTATAAAGACCATATATGCTACGGTGTGCTCTCCGTCTTTCGATATTTTTCTCTCTTCCTTTTCTTTATTCTCCGCGTTAACACCCCCATGCTTGTGACTATGTGGGCTTGCGCTCCCCCCACGCGCTCACACGCCAACGGAACACGCACGCGTTCGTGCAGTAACGTACATCTTTTTTTTTTTAAGTTTTCTCTAGGCTCACCTTCACACTTTCTGTTGCTTCTGCCTTCTGTCTTTCTTCTGAACTCTCTCTCCTCCGTCTGTCATCGAGCACCACCAGTACCACTGCCCCACTTTTCCATCCTACTCGATATCCCGCAATCATGTCCGAAACCGAAGACGTCAAGCGTCCGCGCACCGAGAGCAGCACCAGCTGCCGCAATTGCGGTAAGGAGGGCCACTACGCCCGCGAGTGCCCCGAGGCCGACTCCAAGGGTGACGAGCGCAGCACGACGTGCTTCCGCTGCGGCGAGGAGGGCCACATGAGCCGCGAGTGCCCGAACGAGGCCAGGTCCGGCGCAGCTGGTGCTATGACGTGCTTCCGCTGCGGCGAGGCCGGCCACATGAGCCGTGACTGCCCCAACTCCGCGAAGCCGGGTGCGGCCAAGGGCTTCGAGTGCTACAAGTGCGGTCAGGAGGGTCATCTCAGCCGTGACTGCCCCAGCAGCCAGGGTGGAAGCCGCGGTGGATACGGCCAGAAGCGCGGCCGCAGCGGCGCACAGGGCGGCTACAGTGGCGATCGCACGTGCTACAAGTGCGGTGACGCCGGCCACATCAGCCGTGACTGCCCCAACGGTCAGGGCGGGTACAGCGGCGCGGGTGACCGCACATGCTACAAGTGCGGTGACGCCGGCCACATCAGCCGTGACTGCCCCAACGGTCAGGGCGGGTACAGCGGCGCGGGTGACCGCAAGTGCTACAAGTGCGGCGAGTCGGGCCACATGAGCCGCGAATGCCCCAGCGCCGGGAGCACTGGCAGCAGTGACCGCGCATGCTACAAGTGCGGCAAGCCTGGCCACATCAGCCGCGAGTGCCCGGAGGCCGGTGGCAGCTATGGCGGTTCCCGCGGCGGCGGTGACCGCACGTGCTACAAGTGCGGCGAGGCCGGCCACATCAGCCGTGACTGCCCCAGCAGCTAAAGCGAAACGAAAAAGCTGAAATTATAAACGAAACGGGTGCTCTGAGTGGGATGCAAGAGTTCCACAAGCAGATAAGCTGACGAAGAAGCGTCTGCGGCTGCAAGGGGTGACGTGCAGCCATGAGGGGACGCAAAGGCAGTGATGGCAAAGGCGGAGTGGAGGCAATCCTGAGCAAACTGCGTGCGTGTGTGTGTGGGAGGGGGGGGGGAGGAGGAGGATTGCTGTGTTATATACAAACAGTAGAGCGTGTCATTTAGTGACACACTGTCGCTTGAAAACATGCGAGAGAGCCGCGTATGTGTGCTCGTCTCCCTCACTGTTTTTTTCTGTTGCCTTGCCACGCCTGCTTCCCCTCCCCTTGCTCTCCTCCACCCTCTCTCGCTCTCTGTTACGGGCCTTTGCTGCTGCTGCTGCTTCTTCTCTGCCCCACTTCGAAGCGAGAGATGAAAACGAGAATGAAGCGAACGACGACCGGTGTTCACTGCACCGCCTTCCCCTTTCCGCTCCCCCCACGACCTTTTGATGGCCATTAGATCCACACAACGCCACCGCCGCACGAATAAGACGGGTTTATATAAAGGAAGCGTTTGGGGGTCAATCAGTTTCCTTGTTTCTCTTCTCGCATGTCTCCGTTGTTCTGGGTGCTTTCCACCTATCTGTCTCATTCCACGTGTGCGCGTGTGTGTGTGTCTGTGTGTGTGTGCGTGTGTGTGCAAGATCCACCTAAGGGCTTGCCACGGCAACTAAAGGAGAGCTGATGTTTGTGTTTTTTTGATTTGTATTTTATTTTCGCGCGTCCTTCTCGATGTCCAACGCCGACCATGAAAAAAGGGCAAAAGAGGGCGTATGGGCGGGTAAAAAAAAATAAGCAAACGCAGTCCTTCCATGACGACGACAGGGGGGGGGGAGTTGTTCTGCGTGCGTAACGGCAGAAACAACCTGACTGGACCACGGAAGAAAAAACCACAGCCCTCAAGGGAGGAGCCGACAGGATGGGAAAGAAGAGCGTGGTGGCTTCACAAACCAAACGGAGGCCACAGACTAGGAAGTGAGGAGAATGAAAGAGTGGCGTGCAACACGCTCGCATAGCCCCCTTTTTTGTTTCAACACTTACAGACGTGCCAAGTCTGACTCTCTCTGCGTTCACGGCGTTGCGCCCTTTGCTCTTTTCACAAGAAGCGAAGATCAGACCCCCTCTCCGATCTAAAGCGAAAGCAGGTACGATCACACACGCCCGCGCCCACGTGCAGTTGAACAACAACACCAACACCACCAACAACAACAAAAGCGGCAGTGGCGAGTGTGAGAGGGTGCGGCTTTTTGTTGTTGTTGTTGTTGGTGTTCGATGCAGAGCGTAGGAGAGCAGCAGGCGACTGTCGACTCCAAAGGAACGAACATGTACGGCCCATCAACGCGTGTGAGGCTGCCATCGAAGAAGTCGAGACGACTCTCTCCTGCTCACTGCACCTCTCTCTGCCTCACAGGCAGGGAGGTAGAGAAACACAGTGCTTGTCTGTGTCTGTGTGCGTCTTGCGGCGCATCGCCTCTCTTTTTTTTTCGTTCCGCTTCCCGTCTGCACCGTGAAGTGCTGACAAGCTCTTTCTGACAAGCACAGGCATACACGCGCGTTTATTCATCAGCCTCTCTGTCTCTGTCTGCGTTTCTGTCTTTTTTTTTAAACAAGAGTTTTGCTTTTTTATGATTCTTTTTTTTTGGGTTTGAAAGACCTTCGTTTCTTTTTTTTTTTGTCGACCATCTTTCGCTCTCACTATGGGGATGTGTGTGTGTGTGTGTACATCTCTCGTTTTTACGCTTCTGTGAGATCGAGTAAAGAGCAGCTATAATGTTCTGAAATGAAAAGAATGACAGACACAAAAAGAAACCGTTCTAAAAAAAAAGGTGCTCAAATTCTTGAGCACGTGACCGTCTTCCGTAGATTGGGGTGCGCGTGCGATGCCGCGGGTGTCGCGGCTCAATATGCTGCTTGATAGGTGGGCATGTGTGTCCACTATGGGCGGCCGTGTGTGTGTGTATGTGTGCTACTGCGTTTACGTGGTATTCACTTTTCCTCTCGAAGAGGAATGGGGGGAGAGATACAATGAGAAAACGCGCTGACTGTTGGCGTGCAATGCGGCTGCGAGTGTGCCAGTGATGCGGAGATAGAGAGCGGAAGGATCAGCGTCTGTGTGTGTCTTGCGTGAGACTTGGGAAAGAGAGTCACTGGTGCTGCGAGCGTGATCTCTCCTTTTTCGTCTCTCTCCTGCATCCGGGTGTGTGTCGGTGTACATGTGTGTGGAGGATTTTTTTTTTCGCACGAGCACCATCCCCCCGCTCCATGATATCCAGGTTTTGTTGCTTATACCAAGCACCATCCTCTCCCCCGAGGGCCATTGCACGCCCGCTCACGTAACCACGCATGCTAAAGCCACGGCCCTTAAATACCCTTAATGGGCGTACTCTAGAAGCATCTTCCTTCCGTTCTCCTCATTTTCACTGTTGTTCTGCGACGCGCCTAGCGGCCGGGGAACGTGGGAGAAGGTCAGAGTTGGTGGCGTGGTCCACCTTGTGCGGCACCCGACTCACCCGGTGCCTTCTCCTTTTCTATCTTTAATGCGGAAAGTGATCTGCTGCATGCTAGTGCGATGATGTCGAAAGGCGCAGACGTCACGTACGTCGTGCAAGAAGGGTATGTTAGTCTGTGGTGGTAGTGGTGGTGGTGGTGGTGGGGAGAATAGGCGTGCGGAGCTTAGGCTGCTTGCACGGCCGTTTTCCTTGAGGAGGACAGGAACGTGCCACATCTGCGCGCCCGCGCCATATACGACAAGAGCGACGCGCCGGCGACCTTCGTATGAGTGTACACGAGCACGCGAGAGGGGATAGTGACGGGGCCGTCAGCGGTTTCAAAGACGATGGTGGCGTTTTGGGAGGTGGTGGCAGTGACGGTGGAGGGTTCCACGCGCTGTCTACTTCTCTGACTTGTCTCGCTGATTTGACCAAGTTGTGCAAGTTAACCGGAGGCCGCCTCACGGATGTTTAGGCATTGGAGGTGGAAGGAGCGCACCACATGAGGAGGAGGGGAGATGACAGCGCAGATGGATCGACCTCTTGACGGCGAGCACGTGAAGGAAGCACCCATGACAGGCTGCTGCTCTCGTGGTAGTTTGCTGTTCGCGCAACGGGCGAAGAAACAACAAAGATGAGGTAGGGCGAGGTCCACCCGAACGCTTGAAAGGTCACGGAGAGCGGCTGGCTGGGGTGTCGACATATGGTGCGGTTTCAGGCTCTTTTTTTTTGCGTGTGAGGGTACGGCTTACCACATCGGGACTGTGAAGCCGGAGTGGTAGTTGCACCTCGAGGCAGTCATGGTGACGGCCCACGCGCACGGCGAGACGGTTGTGCACACCGTCGCACGTGTGTTTTTCCTCGATTTTCTGAGCGATGAAACGAAAGTGTGACATGGTCAGCGTAAGACCGGCACGCGATGTGGATGGACCTTCCGTGCGAGAGGCCGTGATGCTGCAAAAGCAGGCGTCTTGGTGGTGGTGGTGTGCTGCTCCGAGATGGGGAAAAGGCGAGAAGGGGGCATAGAACCTCCTGTGTTCAGTGCGGCGGAGGTAGTGCAGAGGCAAGGAAAACAACAACTGCCTTCGCTGATGTCGACAGGGGCACGGACGACTTATGGGACGCGTTTCTTCGAGGCTCGTCATGGATGAGGACGTTTACATTGGGTTTGTCTCTCACCCTCTCTTTTGGTGTTGGAGGGGAGTGTATGGCATGATGGCGGCGCTGGCCGCTTGGCGGCGGCATTCCTGCTCGCTTTTGTCTGCGCTGCTGCTGCTGCTCGTGTGACGAGGCTGCTCTGCTCGGTGCCGAAGTGCACGTTTGCGCGTGGTTCGTGTTTTTCCGCGTTGCAACCCTGCTTTAATATCGCCTCTCTTTTGCGCGAAGAACGCCGTGCGCAACGCCGTCTTTCTCCGATTTCCTGTCGAGAGGACGTCTTGACCCTCGAGACGGGATGGAAGCGAGAAGCAACTACACGTTAGCCGCAAGCAAAGGTACAAGCGCCACAGCATCCGTGAGGCGAAACCGGGCAACCTTGACCGCACGCCGTGATACGTCTGTGGAGGGGCCACAGGTAACAGAAAGGGCAGTTGAAGTGCGTGCGTTTGCGGGAAGCGCATCCGCACGAGGACAAACAAGGGCGTTTTGCACGTGATGGACAGATGCGCGCGGATATGTGCGTAGACGCCGATGATACCATGAGATCCCTGGTGTCCTGTTTTTCCCACCATATGCGGCCCTGCATGCGCATTTGCGTGTGTCTTGCGCTGCGATTCGCGCACAAGCCCAATCTCGCTCCCTCCTTACTCACGCTTTATGGTGCGCTGCTTGTTCTGCGTTTCCTCTCATGCTGTTTTCTCTCTCGCCATCTCTGCTGCTGCTTGCTTTCACGCCTCCGCGGATTCTCTCTCTCGCTTCTCTTGCGTTTTGTGCCACACACACACACACACACACACACACACACGCCCGCGCGTACAGGATATATCTTCTCTCCGTTTTTTGTTTTCAGCTCTCTTTCTTCCCCGCCCTTTTTTCTCTGGCAGTTTCTTGCATCTCTCTGTAATCACTCTCGCGTTTCGACTCACTGTCTCTTCTCTTTTTCACAAGCTACCTTTTAAATTTGAAGATGGTCTGCTATCGCTGCGGTGGTGTCGGTCACCAGAGCCGCGAGTGCACGTCTGCTGCGGACTCTGCCCCGTGCTTTCGCTGTGGCAAGCCCGGCCACGTCGCCAGGGAGTGCGTGAGCACGATCACGGCTGAGGAGGCGCCGTGCTTCTACTGCCAGAAGCCGGGTCACCGCGCGCGCGAATGCCCGGAAGCGCCGCCAAAGTCGGAGACGGTGATTTGCTACAACTGCTCGCAGAAAGGTCACATCGCGAGCGAGTGCACCAACCCCGCACACTGCTACCTTTGCAACGAGGATGGTCACATTGGCAGGTCTTGCCCGACGGCGCCGAAGCGCTCGGTCGCGGACAAGACCTGCCGCAAGTGCGGTAGGAAGGGCCACCTCCGCAAGGACTGTCCGGATGCCTAATAAATCGCCCGGTCATGTTTGTATAGAATGGATGAGAACGCAGCAGGAAAAGGAAGAAGTGAGTGTCTCGGCAAAAAAAAAAACAAAACAAAACAAAAAGGAACAGGAGGGAAGGAAACGACACGAAAAAAAAGGAGCAGTTTTGGGGTTACTGTTTGTTTTTTTCTTCGCTTGTGTGTGCGTGTGTGTGTGTGTGTCTCCTTCTGTTATGGGGCGTTGATGTGTGTGCGCGAGGATGTTCTGCGCATCCATCGATACACCCATCTACTCATCCGTCACCTTCTTTTCCTTTTTGGCGCTCCTTTTCTTCTCTATCTTGGGTTTTATTATTTTTCTCTTGTTCTGTGAGACGCCCACATTTGATGGAGTGAGCGCACTCCTTTTGTTCTTGTGTCTCTTCCTTTGGCTTTTCGGCCCTCGTTTCGAGAGCCGTGGGCCCCTCCCCTCTTCCGGGATGAGTCGCCTCCCTGCGCGCTAACCCTAATCTTGTTCTCGCCTCCTCCTAGCTCGCCGTCGCCGCAACCATACCGGCCACCGCTACTACTCTATTCACGTGCCCTTCCCCTTTCTGGCGTGTCTTCTCCCTTTCCCGAGCCCCCCACCCCCGTCCCCCAGTGTGCAGTGGCTGAGGCATAGACCAAGAAGACATGCTTCATGCAGGGTGAGCGTGAACGCAGGTGCGCGTCTACCGATGCAGCTCATCTTACCCCGCCTCTCTCCCTCTTTCCCCCTCCGAATTCGCTCGCAATTGCTCTCGCCTATGGCGTGGTGACCGTCAAGCGTCGATGCAATAAAGACAGCGCGCCACGAAAAGAAAATGCAATCGATAGAGGGGCACATAGCGGAGAGGGCGACGGAAGGCATCGAGAGGAGGGCAAATGCCTGCTCTCAACAACAGGCATGCCGGTGTTCAGGTGTGTCAGAACCACGGTGTGAAGAGGGCAAAAAGAACGACAAGCGAGGGAGGGGGGAGGGAGGGAGGGAGGCGGACTGGAATAATTAGGAACAGGGATGCTTGTGCTTGTTTCTGTGTGTATTTGCCGTCCTTCTCGCTGTCGGAAAAAAAAAACAGTGGTCGGCAAACCGAAAAGGAAAACGACAAAGAAGGGAAGATAAATAAAGGAATGCATGCTTGCTTTAAGGGTATCAGAAAAGAACGAAGGGTAAGAATCAAGGAACACACGCACGCGCGTGATCGTCAAGAGCCGCGAAAGCAACGAAAAAAAAAGACGAGAAAGAGCGTATGAAGCGAGCCTTCGGACGGAACGCCTCCCCAGCTTTCTTTGTCTGTTGCTCCCCATCCCCTTTACTGCTCGTTTACGTTTTGTTCCTTTTTTTTTGCTCTTTCCAAGGTGTCTGACTGTCTGCTTGTGCGTGTATGCGTCGCAGTGCATAGCCACACAGACGAAGACACACACACACACACACACACACACACACACACACACACACACACACACCTACATGCGAGTCTATGAGCCGCTGCGCACGCGTGTGTGTTTCCTTTTGTTGTTTTCCCCCTCTTTTTCTTCGCTTCGTCGCATGGGCGCTGTGTCTCCGGTTCGGATGCTTCAACAGGAAGGGAAAAGAGAGAGGTGTGAATGAAAGAAAAAAGAAAACAGTAAGAAGCAAGCCCGTCGTTGTTTTTGTTCTCGTGTGCGTGTGCGTGTGCGTGTTTCGCGACGCACACACGAAGCGACCCCTGTCGAGGTGAAGAGTTTCTTTCCGACGGCGATGGTCGGGAAGAACAGAGGCGAAAAAGTCAAAGGGCAAAAGCGAAGGATAAGTGGGCGCGACGGGGAAGAGGCCGTGGAGGCGGTAGATTATGCTTCATGGAACGATCAGCTGTCGTGATCGTCAGGGATGGCTACTCATTCGAACGAAAAAGAATCACTTCGCCTACTCCTCTCAGCTCTTTTCGTCATTGTATGTGTGCTCTTCTTGTCTTTCTCTTTCTTTGGTGCGCGTTTTGTTTTCTCTCTTTTCGCCTCTTTCTCTGTGAGTGCATGCTGAAGTGTGTGTAAGGACTGTTGCCCGCATGTGGGTGCGCTGCAATGCTTGTGTGAGCGCGTTGGTGCACGCTTGGTTGCATGCGTGGCTGCTCAGCATATCTCCTCTGGTTGTCCGAGATTAGCTCTCTTGACAGGTGATCGCTTCTCCTTTTTGGCGTTTGGTTTCTCGCCCATGCGCTCCCTTTTTCACATCTTATCCGTGCTCTTTACTTGTTTGCCGCTTGCGCGTCTTGTGCGCGTGCCTGTACGTGTGAGCGTCCGGTGACTCGCACGTGTGTGTTTTCCATCCACTGCTTTTCTTGTATTGCCACATACCGACCGAAGCGTCTCAGTAGCGAGGAAGTGTGCTTGCGTGCAGCGAAGACTTCGGGCATAACGAGGACCATCACAACAGTGAGCGCGTAGGTGGTCGCGCGGGAACGGAAAAAGCAAGAATTTTCCGACATGACTCCGACGACAGGCACATCAAGCGCTGAAACAGCGGCGAAGCTAAGCGAGGGAAAGTTCCATCCTGTGCCGCTGGTTAGGAGGAGGAAGAGACATCCACAAGAGCAGAAACAATCTGACATCAGCTTCTCCTGTTTGCTCTGGTTTTCATTCGTTTGCCCCCTTTTTTGTCGACCTCTTTCTGTGTTCTATTTTTATGTTTAGCTATTTTTTTTTTCGCGCGCTCTATAAGATTTTGCTTTACGCCTTCTGTTTCGCTTTCATTTTCGCGCGCTCTCACGATTTTTTCCGGTCTTTTGTTGCGTTCATCTCGATGCTGCTCTCCTCCTCTGTATTAGAGCGTTGAGAGGTCACCACCGCCGTTTTAGTGCTCTTGTTCTGTGTCCACAACCGAGCTTCTTCTCTTGGGGTATTTCTTTTCGTTCCGTGTTGTGCGTTTTTATATACCACGAATGCGCTTCTTCTCATCTTCTTCCCTTGTTTCTATGCTTGAAAGTTGATTGACACTCTTTATCAATGTGTTGTGGTGCTTCTGTTTTCTCTTTTTCCTTCCTCGTCTTCCTTTCGCGCTCCCATCTGATCTTGAAACACATTATCAGCTTCCCTTTTTTTTTTCGCCCTTGTTGGCTTTCCTTCTCTAGGTCGTTGTGCGTCTGTGTGTATTTGTATTCGGATGTGAGAGTAGATGGGTGCAGAGAAGAAGGGTTGGTCGGAGCTCTCTGCCTCTGCGCACGCTTCTGTGTCTCTGTGGGCATGCGGGCACGGGCCCGTACTCTAATGTACCGTATGCCTTGATATGCTTCACTCTCCCTCCTTACTTTCGTTCTCCTTGTCTTTCTCACGACGCGTGCGCTTGGTTCGATGCGTGTGTGTCTCCATCTCGAACTCGCAAGCTTCTTTTGGCATATATCTATATCTATCTCTCTCTCTCTATATATATATATCCACCCTCTTCGTTTTTTATGTTTAGTGTACGTGGTCGTCTTCTCCTTTTCGACGACTCTTTTTTTTCGCCCACAACCGTAAGGGCCTTAGACAACGCGCGCGCAAAGACCGAACAAAAAAAAAACGATACACTTTTTTGTGCTCGCCCAGACCCCCTCCCTCCCCCTCCTCCAAAGCACTTTCGAAAGGAGAACGAAGAGCACGACCGTCAACAGAGTACCCCACCCCCTTTCCCTTCCCTTCCCTTTTTTTTTAGGGCATACTCATCTCTCTTTCCCTTTCCATCTTGTATCTGCGCTCTTTTTTTTGTGGTGCTTTTTTCCCGTCTCTCCCATGCTCGTCATCACACGCGTCCGTCTATCGTTCTCTCTGCTCCCGTGGAAGCTAGAGGCTGCGTTTTGCGCGCGTGTGTGCGGACACCTTAGGTGCCTATGGGTGTGTGTGAAGGGGTGCCAACTTTATGTATGTGTTTTGTCTATGCGGGTGTGGGTTTTTGTATTTTGTATATGTGTGTGTTTGTGTGTTTGTGTTTGTGTCGTGAGCAGACAAACAAATAAAAACTGTCGAGGAACATCCTAATAGAGAAGCGAAAACGAGGAGGAAACAACGGTAGAAAGAGAGAACGTCCAACGAGTGAGTTCAGAGGTGGACGAAGAACGCAGAAAAAAACCGCTGAGGATAGAGGTTTGTGTGATGTGCCGATAACTGATTGTAGTCACTGTCTCGAAGAGGTGCAGCAGTGTAAGCGAGCATGCTGGCACTTCTGCAGCTTCGGCACGACTCCGTTTTGTAGAGGCACTCGGAAGGCTTTGTTTTGCTTTGTTCCCCCCCCCTCCTCCATCAGCACTACTAACACTTCCTGTGAGAGAAGCGGTCCTTTTCTTCCCTATGTGACCAGGGGTCCGGTCAGGCGCTAGTGTGTGCGGTGCCGCCTCCTTTTTTTTCATCCTCTCTTGGTTCTCATACCAGAGACACCGACACGCCTAAAGAGGAGCCTTAGACACGAAAATCATCATTTCGCGTGCTGATGTCCCTGTGTTGCTGCTGCCTGCGTGTATAGGTGGTTGCTTCCAGAATCTTTCCCCCTTCTTCCCTCCCTTACTCTTTCCCTCTTTATCTCACCCCATCGTGCAAGTCGCTTGTCGACTGCTGATTGTTGGTGTGTGTGTGTGTACGGTGTGATTGAATGTCTTTGGTTCTTGTGCGTCGATCCGGTATGTTTTTTTTTTGTTGTTTGTATGCCTTTTTTCGAGTTTGTGACGGTGCCGACTTTCTCTACGCACATTGTTTTTCTTTCCTCCGTTCTCTGCTCGTTTCTTTTCCTCCCTCCCTCCCTCCTCTCCCTCTCTCACAACTTCTTAGCACTTCCCTCCTTTGCAATCTAAAGCACTTCGTTGTCTCGCTTCTCATTTCTTTGTTACTGTTTCTTTTTTTTTCTCCTTGTCTTCATGTTTAACTATTAGGTTCGTGTATGCTTCACTCAAGGTGTTTATATATATATATGTGTGTGTGTGTGTATGTGCTGTGTGTACGCGTCGACTTTTGTGTGCCCCTTTTGTTTTTGCGATAGGGGGAGGGGTGGAGGAAAAAAAAAGAGGTCGCGCGAAGGGGAAGGGAAAGGCACACATCTCGAAGGAGTTGGGTCTTCTTTCTTCCTCGTAACCTCGCCTCTTTTTTGTGTGTCCGGTTGTTGTTGCAATTGAATGCTTACCTCTCTCCCTCCCTTTCTCGCTGCTCTCCACTCCTCTGTCTCTTCCCTTATCTTTCATGCGGGCTGGACGTTTTCTGCTGTCGTCTTCCTCCCCTCCCCTCTCTTTTTCTCCTTGCATGACGAGGTTCACCCAGTGAGGACGGAACGGAAGTCAACAAACACGAAAAAAAATAGGAGCCGAGCAGTCAAAAGGTGTGCAGTGGTGCGTGGAAGGGACCAAGAAGAAGACGAGCGAGCGCACGCTAACGTACGCACAGAGAGACGCATACACGCGAAGGTCTTAATGGCATAACCAAGCAAATGAATACGAAACAACAAAAGAAATACACACACACACACACGGACACACAAGGCAGAAAGAGCATAGCAAGGAATCACGCTGTCATTCCGCGGCATCGGAGATCGAAGCATCCGCTTTAGTGCCCTCAAGAAGCGAGAATGGACCGCATTGAGACACTGGAAGGGGAGAGGAGGCCACGCCACAGGCGTGGGGAAGCGACGGATGCGAAACCAGGGGGGGAAGCCAGTCCATGAGGTACGCATTGACAAGAAGGAAGGGTCGACGTCTGCGCGCGAGTTTGTGGCGTACATTGCTTCTCCTCTTTCTTCCTGTTTCCTTCATGCCACAGGCTCCCTCTTTCTTTCTCTCGCTGCGTACCGTTCTCGAGCTTCGTGAGGCCTACCCCCTCTGCCTTACGGTCCATTGTTCTTCACTTCTCTGTTGCTGCGCGACCACATCAGGCACGGCCAAGTGCGCGAACAGCACCAAATGATAGGGAAAAAGGGGCGCATAGTGTGGACGGGTGGCTGTCTCTGAGGCGCTGGCAACAGCCGCCGGCCTCCACCTTTCACGGACTGTGTGCTTGTTGTTTGCCATGTGTGTTCTCAAGCACGGGCATCACCCTGCGTCGACAACATTTTGCGTGTTGTTTTTTTTTTTCGTTGTTGTTGTTGCTGCTCCACGGACGCTGCAGAAGGAAACACTCGAAAAAGGGCCGAAAAAAAAAGAACGCCACATCAATAGCAAAGGACGCAGAGAAGGCCCACCTCCTCTTGGTGGAAGAGAGCGAGACGCCAGTCCTTCTGTGTGTCTGCGTATGTGCACGTGTCGATAACCCGCCATCTCGTTCAAACTTCTCTGCTCTTCCCCTGTGCTCTTTGGTTCTTGCTTCGCACCTACACACACCTACACCCACGCACATGCCAATAAATGATACTTGCACGGCATCGAATAACCACCCTGACCACCATCCACCTCGTCCAGTGTGTAACTCGCACGTGCGCGTTGATCATCAGCCATTTCATTTTGTCGTTGTTGGATTGCTCGTTTCACCTCTCACTGCCTTTGCTTCTGCCTCCGGTGCCTAGTTTTGCCATCGCCACGTGTTGGTTGAGTTGTGTGATCGTCTTGGGCTGGGTGTCAGCGGTACCTCCTTTTGTTTCGCTTTCCTGCGTTCTTTTCGTTATCTTCTCTCTTGTGCGTGCATGGGAGCGAGAAAGAGGGAAACACCTTGTGTCTCACTCACCGCCCCTCTCTGCCCCTACAAAGCATAGCGAGGGGAGCAGCAGAACGAGTACCGCAAACGCCGCGGCATCCACCCCTACCCCCCAAAGCAAAACCATACAGACCTCCTCCTCCTCCCCCCCCCTCTGCACACAGAACAGGCACACACGATTCAGGGCTGACGACGGGGTGACTTCCTTGCTTTCTTTCGACTTCAACGTCTTTTCCCTTTTCGTTGTTCTTCCCCCTCCGCGCGTACGCGTGTGTGTGTGTGCTGCCTTCGCATTCGTTTCGGTTACCTGCTTTGGAGCTTCCAGTGCGCTGTTCCCATCGTGCTCCTTCCCCCTCCCCCACTCCTCTTCCCCGGCTCACACCTACACTCACGCATACAGCGAACAGGGCACGTGCTGCTCCGCAGCAGACCAAACAAGAAAAAAAAGGAAAGGCAAGATGGACTCTCCTTCGATTTCTACGGAGGTCTTTCAGCTCAACTCGGTCTCAGGCGGCCTCCGCCCGGGCTCCATCTCCTTCAAGAATGTCACGTTAGAGAGCGAGAAGTATGTCTGCGTCCGCGATGTTCAGGGCGATGGGCCGACGTCACTCGTCATTGTCGATCTCGAGAAGCGCGAGAGCATTCGAAACAACGTCAAGGATGCGGAGTCGTGCATCATGAACCCCAAGTCGAAGATCCTGGCACTACGCAGCGGCCGCAATCTGCAGGTGTTCGATGTGGATGCCTCGCGGCGGCTCAAGGCGACGCTCTTTCATGAGGATGTTGCGTACTGGCGCTGGATCGACGACCGCACCCTTGGCATTGTGACGGCAAAGGCTGTCTACCACTGGAGCCTCGACACCGCCACCGACGCGCCGCAGCACATCTTCGACCGAAGCGCGGACTACGACAGCAGTGTGCAGATTCTCTCGTACCGCAGTGACGAGCAGAAGAAGTGGCTCGTCGTGACTGGTGTGGCGCGTGACCCATCGGGTACGATGGTGGGCAAGGCGCTGCTGTACAGCGTCGAGAACCGCAGCAGTCGCGTGCTCGACGGTCATGCGTGCTGCTTCATCTCTACCTCCACCCCGTCGGAGCCTCGCAAGTGCAATGTGATGTGCCTCGCCTGGAACAGCCCGCAGCAAGGTGGCCAGGTCATGATCATGGAGCTACCGACCGGCTCCAAGACAGATTTGTCGGTGCTGCGGCGGGTTTACAGCGTACACATTCAGCCCGGCGACTTCCCGGTGGCCATGAACGTCTCGGACCGCCACAAGCTGTTGACCGTGGCGACGAGCCGGGGCAGCTTTGTGCTGATGGACATCTTCACCGGGACCATTTTGGTAGAGCAGCAGTTTTCGAGCTCGGTGGTGTTTTGCGGCGCAGCTGACAACAAGGTCGGCGGCGTCTTGTGCGTCAACAACCAGGGCGCCGTCATGCGCATCGGCCCCAACAACGACGGCATCATCGACTTTGTCAAGAACCGCATGCACAATGCCGAGCTGGCCCTGCGCATCGCTTCCACAGCGAACCTCGGCGGCGTTGATGACCTCTTCAAGGTGCAGCTGGACAACTTCCTGCGCAATGGCAATGTCGAGGAGGCAGTCCGCACGTGCCTGCGTGCGCCGGGGAACTCGCTGCGCACGCGCGAGATTCTCATGCGTTTCATGCAAATGCCGCAGCAACCGGGCCAGCCGCCGGCTATCTCAACCTACTTCAAGATCGCGCTGGCGGAGACAAGCCTGAACGAGTGCGAGTCTGTCGAACTTGCGCGCGCGGTGGTGCCCAAGGGCGGCATCGGCTACGTGAAGCAGCAGTTTGACGAGGGCAAGCTGACGGCCTCCGAGGAGCTGGGCGACCTGGTGCAGCAGGCGGACTCCACCATGGCGCTGAAGATCTTCCACCAGGGCAACGCCCACGCCAAGGTGCTGAACTTGCTGCTACAGCGCAACGAGACACAGAAGGCGGTGGAGTACTGCAAGCGCGCGAGCTTCTCGCCGGATTGGCGTGTCATCATGAACAACTTCATCCGAGTTGCGCCGCAGGACGCTGTCAACCTTGGCTTGATGCTGTACCGTGAGATGGGCGACAGGCCGGTGCTCACGGCGGATGAGGTGGTAGACATGTTCGTGTCGGCCCAGCAGATTCAGCAGGCGACCGAGTTCCTTCTGGAGATCCTCCGCAACCACAATGACGAGTCGACCATGGAGCTGCAAACGAAGCTGCTCGAGATGAACCTCAAGTACTCACATCCATCCGTCGCCGATAAGATCTTCGTCCGCAAGATCTGCCAGTGCTACGATGGCATGAGGCTGGCACCCCTTTGCGAGCGTGCTGGTCTGCACCAGCACGCGATTGACTGCTACATAATGGCGCAGCAGCAGGACTCCGACCTCAACAACCTCGCCAGCATCCGCCGCTGCCTGCAGCAGTTGCAGAACTTCAACCCCGAGTGGATCGTAGACTTTTTCGGCAAGCTCAACAAGCAGGACAGCCTCAAGTGCCTCGAGGATCTCTGCACCGACTCGCGCCAGAACTTCAAGGTTATTGTGCAGGTGGCCACCAAGTACAGTGACGCCCTGGGCGCCGCCGACCTCATCAACCTATTCCTCGAACACAGCCTGTACGACGTCCTCTACTACTACCTCGGGGCCGTGGTGCCGTACACGCGTGATCCCGAGGTGCACTTCCGCTACATCGAGGCCGCTGCTGAGATGGGTCAAATGCAGGAGCTCGAGCGCATGACCCGCGAGAGCCCGTGCTACGACGCCGAGCGGACGAAGAACTACCTCAAGAGCAAGCAACTGACGGACATGTGGCCCTTCATCAACGTGTGCGATCAGCACAACATGGTGAACGAGATGGTGCACTACTTGGTGGAGACGGGCAACGAGAGCTTCATAGAGCAGTACGTGACGCGCCGAAACCCCGGCAAGACGCCGCAGGTGGTTCAGGCCCTCATCGAGTGCAACGTGAGCGAGGAGCGCATCAAGAACATGCTCACGGTGGTTGGGGCGATGTGTCCTATTGAAGAACTCGTTGACCGTGTAGAGGAGGTGGGTCGGCTGCACCTCATCAAGCAGTGGCTTGAGGACCGTCGCAGCGAGAAGAAGACGGACAAGGCGCTGTACAACGCTCTGGCCAAGATCTACGTCGACATTGGCCAGAGCCCCGAGCAGTTCCTGTCGGAAAACGAGTATTACGATGCGCAGGTGGTGGGCAAGTACTGCGAAACGCGCGACCCCAACCTGGCATACATCATCTATTGCTGCGGCCACTGCAGCGAGATGATGATCGACCTCTGCCACCGCAACGGCATGTACAAACAGCTGGCCCGCTACCTGGTGAAGGAGCAGAGCCTTGATCTATGGGCGAGCGTGCTGGGGCAGAACTCGGCGGAGCGGCAGCAGCTTATCGAGTCGGTGCAGCAGATCGCGTTGCCAGAGAGCGAATCGAGCGAGGAGGTGAGCACGACAGTGCGCGCCTTCATGAACGCCAATCTGACGGAGGAGCTCACCTCACTGCTGGGCCAGATTGTGGTGCACGGCCGCTTCCGCAAGAACCGCTTCCTCGAGAATCTTCTGATCATGTCTGCGGTGCGTGCCCGCAAGGACAAGGTGATGGAGTACGTGACGACGCTGGAGGACTACGACGCTAAGGACATTGCGCACGTCGCCTCGGGCGCCGGCATGCATGAGATCGCGTTTGTTGTATACACGCGCCACAACATGCAGAAAGAAGCCATGACGGTGCTCCTGCAGGACATGAACGACATTTCGCGCGGTCGCGCCTTTGCCCAAAAGACGGACACTGCCGTCGTGTGGTCCATGCTAGGTGAGTACCTGGTGAAGCAGGACGAGGTAAACGAGGGTATCGAGTGCCTCATTAGGGCGAAGAACCCCGACCTCGTTGTCGAGGTGACGTCTGCGGCGGAGCGCACGAACCAGTTCGGCGACCTCATCAAGTACCTCACGATGGCCCGCCAATGCTCGCGCGCCAAAGACAACAAGATTGACACGGCGCTCGTCATCACGTACGCCAAGACGGGCCGCCTCGAGGAGCTAGAAGAGTTCCTAAAGCAGACGCACAACGTCAAGATCGGCGCCATTGCCGACAAGTGCTTCCAGGACAAGCTGTACGAGTCGGCGCGCGTGCTGTACACCGTGGCGAACAACTACGCTCGCGTGGCGTCGACGGAGGTGATGCTGAACAACCTGCCCGCCGCCGTAGAGGCGGCCAAGAAGGCCAAGTCGATCCACGCGTACAAGGAGGCCAACCTGGCATGCATCGAGGCTGGGGATCTGAAGCTGGCCGGCGTCTGCGCCGTCCCAGTCGTTCTCAAGGCGGAGGAGGTGAGTGGCATGTGCAACCGCTACGAAAGCCGCGGCCTCTGGGAGGAGCTATTCTCGGTGCTCAGGAATGCCTCTAGCCATCAGGGCGCGCACATGTCCATCTTCACCGAGATGGGCGTCTTGCTGGCCAAGTATCGACCCGAGAAGCTCATGGAGCACGTGATTATGTACGCAAAGAAGATCAACACGCACAAGATGATTACCGTCTGCGAGCAGTATCACCACTGGGTCGTGCTGCGTGTGCTGCACACCAACAACGAGGATTGGCTGGCTGCGACCAACTCCATGATGCAGCACCACGCGGACGCCTTCGACCACGAGATCTTCAAGGACGCGGTGAGCCACCTCGGCGCCAGCGAGCTCCTCTACACCGCGATCGGCTTCTACCTCAAGACGCACCCGGATCAGCTGAACGACTTCCTGTCCTCTATCTTCAAGCGCGTGGATCCGGAGCGGGTGATGGCGGAGACGACGAAGGTGGCGCCAATTCACGTGATTCGCACTTACCTCGAGGCCGCGCAGGAGCGCAACGCCAAGAAGGTGAACGAGGCCCTCAACAACCTCTACATCGAGGAGGACGACTTCAAGGCGCTGCGCCACTCCGTCGAGACGTACAACAACTTCGACTCGGAGGAGCTGTCGTCGCGGCTAGAGAAGATAGAGCTCTTTGAGTTCCGCAAGATCGCTCTGCTGCTGCACCGCAGGAACAAGCGCTATTCGCACGCCATCGCGGTGGCCAAGGCGAACGAGCTGTTCGAGGAGGCTATCGACACGGCAGCCGAGAGCGGCGACAGCGAACTGGTGAACAAGCTGCTGGACTACTTCGCGAAGGACTATCCCGAGTGTTTCGCAGCGTGCCTCTACGCATGCTACGACTTGCTGAAGCCAGCGACGGTGTTGCAGAAGGCGTGGCTGAATCAGCGAACGGAGATGGCGATGCCGTACATGATACAGGTGCTCCAGGACTACTCGAGTAAGATCGAAAAAATGGAGAAGTTGATGATGGACGCACAGACCGCGGCAAAGGACGCGGCTCGTCGCGCCGGTCCGGTGCAGGACCCCCGCTCGGTGCCGCTAATGATCGAGCAGGGTGGCGGCATGCCGATGAACGGGATGCCGCCTCAATTCGGATCTGGCCGGCCTTTCTAGACGTCTCTGTGTGGATATGCATGCATCTGTGTGTGCACTGACCTTGGAGAGACGTGCACGCATCGCTGAGGATGCACCGACAGAGTATCGTTGGCGTTTTTTTTTTCTTTTCCTCTTGCCGACCACGGATTCTGTAAGTGCGTTTCCAGATCCGTATTCTCGCCGTTCTCCTACACGCCCACCTCCCGCTCTTCTTCCGTTCACCGTAACCTTCTCGTTCACGCCTGCATAGGCATACACGTCGCTGCCCTTGTGCATTTCTTCTTTTCGCTTCATAATGTCTCTGCACTTCGTTTCTTTACCGTTAGTTTCCTTCTCGTGTTTTCTCCAGGTTTTTGTTTTATATTGCTCATTTATCGCTGTTGGGCTCATTCGATTCGCTGTTTTTTTTTTTTCGGGGTGGGGGGGGGTGGGGGGTTGTTGGCTGCCTTCGTGTGGATATTTCTGTATGACCTACATACATCATTACATCAATACATCTTTGTATAGATGTATGGAGAGGTATTTCTTGTTGTTTTTTTCTCTGTCTCTTCTTGTTTGTAGTTGGTTTTCTCGGCCTTTAGCGTTACTTGTGACTTCCTTTTGTCGTCTCGTTATCTGCGCTGCCGTTATCTGTTCTTCCTTCCCCCGATGGTTGCTGTTGCTCTCTCTCTATCCCTGTGTTGGAGTGGGGGTCGAGGGCTCGTTGAAACTCGGCCGTAAGCAGCTCTATTCCTATCCGCCTCTTCTTTCTCGACACGATTGCTATTCCACCTACTCTCTCTGGCTCTCTGTCTTTACTGTTTTCTCCCCTCTTCCTATCCTCCTCGTAGTTTGTGGACCGTGGTAGTCGGCATAATGGTCAGCGTGGGCTTGTTCGTTTGTGTACTGACTGGGTGTCGTTTTCTTGATACCCCTGTCGGGGGAACTGCTTCTCGGTCATGCGAATAGAATGCCTGTGTGTCTCTGAGTGGGGAATAGAGATGGAGGGGCAGCAGCAGCAGGCACTGGTTCTAAAGAGTGGGGGTGCGCATGCGTTTCTGTGCATGGTTGTCGGCTACACTCTTCTGTTGGCGGAGTTGATCTTGCGCTCTTTCGTTTGTTTATTTTCGCCTCTTCCTGTTTGTTTTTCCTGTACTGCATCCGTGAGAGGGTCTTTGCGAGTTTCGCTATCGATTTTTTTTTGTTTTCTGTGAGGAGCCCCTGATGACGAGGAGACACCTCAGTGCGCGGCGTCGGAGGGACCAGTGCCCCACGCATTCTGTGTGGAAAAAGCCAAGCAGCCCCTTGCCCCTATCCCCTGCCAGTGCTGAACCGCCTCCGGTGGTGGCCGAGTCCAGCGCCTACGGCGTAGCGGAGCCAGAGCAATGCATCCCCGCTGATGTCGGACGGCCATGTCCTGGTGAGCATGGCTTCGCCGCGCCGGGTGGCCAGCGAACGCGTCTGTGCCGTTCGCATGATGGGCGGAGTGTGGAGGTGGGTGGAAAGGCGGATGCACCGGGTGGCGAGCGGCGCAACGGGCGCTGCTGTGAGGCGGTGTGTGAGCACTGCTCGATGCAGAGGCGGTGCCCAGGTGGCTGGGTCGGCGCACGGCTGCAGGGCTTGCCCTACCGCTGCATCGCAGCATGCGATGGATGCCTGCGACATGCTTTATACTGTAGCGTTTCTCTCCACTTGTATTGCAGTGAAGGGGAACGCAAACAAAAAAAAAATCTCTGCGACGAGAAGACACGGCTGGGCCTGTGGTTGTGCGACGCTGGCAAGGAAAAGAGCTCATCTTTGTAGTGTGCGGTCAGGGGCTCGGACGTGAGTGAGAGCTTGCTTCCGGCGCGCATGCCTCTGTGTGTGTGTGTGTGTGTGTGTGTGCGTGTCGGTGCTCTGATGTGGACTGCCGCGGAAAGCCGAAGCACTTCTCCACTCCTAACGAAGCCAACGAACAGCCTTTTAGCGTTTTACCTTCTTTGTTCTCTCGACCCTCCGTAGGCAGACCAAACACAAAAATGGCAGATGAGATCGACGTCCGCGCGCTCGTTTCCGCCTCTTCGCTTTGAGAGACACGGTGACCGACGCAGGAAGACAGCTGGCCGTGTCTTTCCCCCTCCCCATCTACCCCGACGGGAATCTGGAATTGAGAGTCGCATCTCTGCACACCGTCCCCGTTGGTGTCATGCGATGAGGAGGCGAAACAGGACGACGGGCAGCTGCATCGGCTATGCCGTGCGGTCGTCCAGCGTTTTTCACTCTGGATGGTGTTTCTGCTTCCACACCAGTGACTGTTGAAGGAGAAAATGGTCTGCTGCGTGTGAGGAGGCCGCACCTTCCGTGTTCCTTCGCAGTTGAGTCCACCCAAGAAAGGAAGCTCAACCCTGCCGGGGAGATGCAATGCTTACTGTTGGTGGCTCTGCTTGCGTGCGTAGCAGCTAGGCCTTTTTCAAAGACACCGCGCCCCGTCACCGCACCATTTCCTTCCCCAGATGAAAAGGCACACGTGGACTTCTCCGCAGGTGCTCTTCTCTGCACGTTCCCGTACTCTGCCTCCTCCTTTTTGTTTTTGCATTCTTGGCTTCGCCCTCTTTTCGCGTGACGCGTTACGTGCATTCTCTCTTCTGCTGCACAACATTAACCCCTTGCGCACAAATGCCACACCCCCTTCTTGCTCGTTCTTCACCTCCTTTCCTTCACTCGCCCCCCCCCCCCCCCCGCCGGACACGCGCGCGCACTTGCGCAGATTCCCGCCCTCTCGAGTCTTTCCCCGCTTTCTCTCGCCTTCTCTCTCTCTCTCTCTCTCATTTTTGTCGTTCACGTCCTTCCATCATCATGTCCGCTGTCACGTGCTACAAGTGTGGTGAGGCCGGCCACATGTCGCGCAGCTGCCCGCGCGCCGCGGCGACCCGCTCTTGCTACAACTGCGGTGAGACCGGCCACATGAGCCGCGACTGCCCCAGTGAGCGCAAGCCGAAGTCGTGCTACAACTGCGGCTCGACCGACCACCTGTCCCGCGAGTGCACGAACGAGGCCAAGGCTGGCGCCGACACCCGCTCTTGCTACAACTGCGGTGGCACGGGCCACCTGAGCCGCGACTGCCCGAACGAGCGCAAGCCGAAGTCGTGCTACAACTGCGGCTCGACCGACCACCTGTCCCGCGAGTGCCCGGACCGCCACTAGATGCCTGACCTCGACAACTGTAGTCGGCTCATAAAAGCTGCAGAGAATAGGAAATGAGTGATAAGGAAAGGGCTGAGTTTCTCTGTGTCACCACAGTCGAGTGCATCTCTGCGCCCATGGGCATCGGCGGGAAATCACGCGAGACGAGCGAAAAGAAAGCGTTCAAAGCGAGTGCCACGGGGTGATGGAGGAGCGACGAAGAAGGGAAAGGAACGACGCCGCTTGTGCAGAACATGAGAAGAATGGCGGTGACCGAGCGACGGTGAAGAACGTCTCGCAGACATTTTCGTTTGCTCTGTGGTGGAAGAAAGAAGGCGTGGCCCCAAAGGTTCAGAGAGATGCGGGCAAAATGCCGAAAAGAACTGGCTCGTGAGGTGGGGTGGGAGAAGTGTAAGGGGAGGCGCGGTTGACACTCCAAACAACGAGGGGGGAGGAGAAACACAGGAGGAGCGCAGTGCCGCGTATGACGAGGAAGCTGCAGCAAGCGCGCCCTAATCGAGAAAAGACAAGCTCTACAGGCTTTCTCTGTCCTGTCGCTCTTTTCTTTCTTTTCGGTGTTCCCCCTTCTCTCTGTTTCTTCACCCCACTCTTTCCATCACTCGTCTTCTCTCGGATGTGTTCAGGCCTCTCTCTCTAGCTCCCCACCGCCTCTGATCCAGAATACGAAGACCCACACACGGCTGAGCGCGGCTTTAATTTCTGAGGGCGTCGAAGCTTTTTTTTTTGCTGTTTTCTATGTCTGCTTCGAAGTCGGTGAACTCTTCTTTTGTTTTTTGTTTGCCTTTTTTGTTCTTGAAGCTGGCAGGTGGAGGGGAAGGGGGGACTGCAACCACGATGGTTCGCCCGCCTTCGGCGTCCGTCTCTCTCTTTCCTCCTTCCCCTTGCCGCGAGGCAGCGGCCCGTGCGCGTCGTTGCTGAAAATGGGAAGCACTGACACCACCCGCCGCACAGCGAAGGGCCGAGCACGGGCCACCCTCTTTCCCGAGGGAATGAATCTCAGACTTGCACGCCTATGACGCGAAGCGACTGGGAAATGCCTCGAAGGCGCAAGCGAGCAACCGGTGCACATGCGAGCTAGCAGACTGGCGGAGAGGTCTTGCATAACGTTCACAGGTCGCCTGTTTTTCTGCTTTGCTCGTGGTGCTCAAGCGCGATTGCGGAACTGATGCAGCTCTCTCTCTTTCTCGTGTTCTTTGGCGGCTTTCGGCCTTTTTTGGTGTTACCGTGCGTGCTTGAGGTCTGCAGTTGAGGGGGGGGGAAGGCGTGTGTGTGTAGGGGAGAGGGGGAAGGGGCAGTATTGACAAGGGCTTCTTGTCAGCGTACGTGTAATATATGTGCTGCTGTATCGAAGAGGTTGCGCCACGACGCAGCGAGGGCGGTAAAGGGTCAGGAGGGGAACATCAGAAGCAAACACGAGTGGAAGAGAGGCGCACGTTGGTGGTGTGCTTCGACGTCTGCCAAACCACCTCCCCTTTTCCCCCTTCATCGCCTTCTTCTGCCCTTCTTTGTTTTGCGTCCTGCTCACAACACGTACTCGCCTGCCCCCTCCCCCCTTTCCCTCCCTTCTCTCTCCCTGTCTGTTGTGTCTTTCGAGGCTTCCGGTACTTGCCCTCTTTTCCTTTCGTTTCTGCGTAACCCGTCTTTAAAAGGCTTTCCTTTACTTTATTCTCTGCGGACCTCACATCGTAATCCTGTACTCCGGTACATGCGGAAAGGCACACAAGCGAAAAAAAAAGGGTGGGACGCGCGTCTCTTTCTTCCCTCGCCACCTTTTGGTTTCTTTTTTTTTTCGTGAATGTCTTCTTTTCGGCAACGCCACCTCGTGTGTGGGTGCGTGCGTGCGTTGCTGGTTTCTCGCCACGTCGCTGCACCTGGAGTGAATGAACGAACAGCAGCCCCCTCTCCCACGAAAAGAAAAAAAAGGCAATGGAAAGATAAGATCGAAGTAATGACAATTGTCGGCAACAAAAAAGGAGGAAAAACGTGATGCCAAGACGGGAGCGAACCTTGCCCCACCGCCGCTGCCAGCTGATGTGGCTCTCTCTCTCTCCCCTCCTGTCGCAGCCACTGCACATGTTTTGTGTTTACGTGTCTCCGTGTGGTGAGTGTGGGCACGCATGCGAGGTACTCGCACGAGCTGACTCGCATACCTGGCCATCCCATCCCCTCTGGTCTGGTCACGTTTTTTCTTTTGTTTTGGGTGCCGTTGTCGTCTATGTTTGTTTATTGTCTGGCTGAGGTGCGCTGTGCAGGGCGGCTCCTGCTGTTCACAGAGTGCGTTCCCTCCCTCACTTGTGTTTTTTGTCACTGCTCTGCAGACGTCTCTCTCTTTTTCCTTGTGCGCTTGTGTGTCGTTGGCGCGGAATTTACACGGTGCGGTCTGAGTAAGCGCACCCCCGCGAGACGGAGCTGAGCGGTATGCAACAGTGCGCAACGAGAAAAGAAAGAGGACGAGGATGAGAGCGCGTGGGCGGATCTCTGCATCTGAGGAAGGAGGACGACGAGGGGGAGGACTGCATGCTGCAGGTACTGTTCTCTTTTAAGCGCGTATCGAGATATCGAAAGGCAAAAAAAAGCTGCCCCACCCCACCCCCGTTTTCCCACATGTTCAGTTGTGCCCGTGTCCTGCATTCCTGCGATCTTCGCGTCTCGAGTCCGTCTAACAGGAAAAAACTTTTGTTTTCTAGTCGGACGCGAAGGATGGAAAAGAGAGGCCATGATGGAAAGTTTTGCGAGAGGGATCAGCGGTGTGACGTGATGTGTTTGTGTTTTTTTCTTAGCCTTCTCCCTCGTCCCCTCTCTTTCCTCTACAGTGCGAAGAGAGACATGTTTGGCCTTCATCTTAACCAGAACTAAATTGAGACAACAAGAGAAAGACTGTGATAAGTTCACACTTCAAACGGCAGTTTTCAATGAAGAATGCTTTTGGGAGGTGCGGTCGTGCACACAGAAACGTATGCGGCTCACTTTTTCATGCTGAAGCGCGATGAACCACTTGGGTCATCTCGCGGCTTTCGTGGGTTTTCGGCGGGCGCGCTGAGTCCTTATCGGCATAACTGCCGTCACAGACGGCAACAATGCACTACTGGCATTTCTGTGATAACTTAGATGCTCAGTTTTCTGCCCACGTTTCTGTCCTCCATGCCAATGACGCACTCGCTCACTTGCACTTTCTCTCTTCCATCATTTCTTCGCCTTTTCATCGGTTTCTCAATTTTTTGTTTGTTTTGAATGAACGCCACACCCCCTTCTTGCTCGTTCTTCACCTCCTTTCCTTCACTCGCCCCCCCCCCCCGCCGGACACGCGCGCGCACTTGCGCAGATTCCCGCCCTCTCGAGTCTTTCCCCGCTTTCTCTCGCCTTCTCTCTCTCTCTCTCTCTCATTTTTGTCGTTCACGTCCTTCCATCATCATGTCCGCTGTCACGTGCTACAAGTGTGGTGAGGCCGGCCACATGTCGCGCAGCTGCCCGCGCGCCGCGGCGACCCGCTCTTGCTACAACTGCGGTGAGACCGGCCACATGAGCCGCGACTGCCCCAGTGAGCGCAAGCCGAAGTCGTGCTACAACTGCGGCTCGACCGACCACCTGTCCCGCGAGTGCACGAACGAGGCCAAGGCTGGCGCCGACACCCGCTCTTGCTACAACTGCGGTGGCACGGGCCACCTGAGCCGCGACTGCCCGAACGAGCGCAAGCCGAAGTCGTGCTACAACTGCGGCTCGACCGACCACCTGTCCCGCGAGTGCCCGGACCGCCACTAGACGCCTGGTGCAAGGGCGGCATTGTGATCTCCCTGTCATGTTTGGCGTAGTGCGAATGCCTTGCGAGAGCATGTGGATAGCGCTGCGACAAGGATGCGAAAAGACAGGTTGAAGACAAGACATTGGGGAGCGTTGAAGGGTATCCCACTGACACCCAAAGCAAACGAAAACCAAATGAAAAAAAAGAGGCGCTTGGGAATCACTTGGCGACAAGGAGCTGTTAGGGAGATCGCAGTCCAGAGGTCGAATCGATCGCCAACACAGAAGAGGCTCGTCGAAGGGACACAAGACCAAAAGAAAATGAAGTTGAGCGAAATACAGAGTGAGGCAAGTGCTTAATGCTATGTCTGTTTAAGTGCGCCGTGCTGACGGCTAAGCCTCTCTTCACAGGTGCGCGCACAGCTTGGCGTCTCCTCACTCCTTTGCTCCTTGCTTCGTTTCTTGTTTTGTGTGCTTTTAGAAATCACTCGTGGGCAGTGTGTTTTCACGAGGTGTGCGCGCGCGCCGCCGTTGCGGTGAGTATAAGTGTCCGATGCCTTCCGAAGTGTGCACGTCTCCTGCAGGGGATGCGTTTCTCGCGCCATAATATCCATTAAGAAAAGGCGAACGAGAAAAGCAGTCCCCCATCGTTGTCCTTCCCCTTGTTCTTCAGATTTATCTTTTCCGCATGCTAAGAGTGGAATGAGTTGTGTGTCATCGTCGCCCTCTCTTGATGTAGAGCAAGGATTCTGCATGTGCGTGCGTGCGTGGCTGTAGGAGTGTGGGTGATGTTTCTTTTTCTGCCCTCTCGCGTTCCCCCCTTCTTGTCGTTATGCGCATGCTACTTGAGCGGCTTTCTCACAAGAGCCTTTCCTAGCCGATGATCCTGTGAAGAGAGCTCATGGACTGGAGGAGAGCGAACGACGGAAGAAGATGGCGGGGAAGTGGGAGAGGATAGAGACAGGTCACCCCCTCCTCCTCCACACTCCTCACACCTCCCCTCTTTCTCCTACATATGCAACGCACGCACGCACGCAGACAACCAAACGTAGATACATACACATACACACACACACACATACACACATACCCTTCGCATTCACAGGAATTAAGCAATGCTTCTTTTCATTTTTTTCGTTTTTTTTTTTCATTTTCTCTTCCCCCCCCTTGGGTGTTCTATGTTTCAGGCGCCTGTAGCTTCCTTCCTTCGTTGGTCTCGCATATGATGATGAGTTTTGCTGATTCATTATATATATATATATTGAACCCCCCAAAAAGCTTTTTTCATCTTTTGGTTTCATGGGATGTTCGGCTTGATTTCGATTCGATGGATTTGGTTGGATGTATGTCTGTGTCTGTGTCTGTGTCTGTGTGTGTATGTGCATTTGGATTTTCGTTTATGTTTGTTTTTTTTTGTTCATAACGGTGAGGTGCCTCAGGCCACCCATACACCTCGCGTGCTGTTTTTTTTTGTTTGTCAGTCTGCCTTTTCTCCACTTTTTCGATTTTTTTGTTGTTGAAAGGCATCTCAGGAGTTCACAAAACCACAAACTGAAAGGCGAATAAACAAAAACGACGCACATCTCCTGCGTGGCAAATATGATGGATGCTTTGTCGTGGCGCGCTCCCTCTGCCTTACCAGCCTCTGCTTTTGAGCATGTGAGTTGCCACCCTCGCTCGGTCTTTCTTCATCTTGTGTGTGTGTGTCTCATGAGTGGATTCGATGATGCCTCTTTCTCGCCTCACCGCTGCGGACGGCGCAATGGGTCACCGAAAGACCCCCGTTGTTACAGCGGTGCGTACAAGTCGCCCACCCCTTCACTTACACACTTTGAAGAGGGAGAGAGAAGAGGACAGCAGGGGCTGAAGAAGTAAGATAGCAGGATCTGCGCGCCACGTCGAAGGAAGAATGAGGAGTACTCGAAGCTTGAGGAGTATGCGACTGGGAACCAAGTGAAAACTTCTCGCACACACCATCACCGACACGCATTCATCGACACGCTCTTTCACTCGCATACGCAAGCGCACACTGAGACAGCGGAAGGAACGACAGGCGCGCACACAAAGAGTCAGCGATGGCAGCATCAGGAAGAAAAAGCGCGCAGGCAGTACGAGAGGGCTCAGCAACACAGGGGAAAGATCGGATTCAGCTGGATGTGATAGGAAGCGTCCAGTCACTTCAAGGGCTGAGGAACGAAGCGAGAAAGGACAGGAGCAACGAAGAGACGCGCACGGAGGAGGAAGAGGCGGGCTGGGGGCACGATGGGAAGGAGAGTGAGCACGTCTGTATGTATCCACGTGTGGTGGGGATGCCGGTGACGTGGACCCGCCCGAAAAAAAAAGCTTGCCGCTTGTCAGCCTCTCATGGACGGCTGCGTTTGTGTGAAGCGTTTGCTTCGCCTCTCCGTTTTGCTTTTCGTTTTTTTTTTGCTCGTCTACCACGATCTATGTGTGCTCGCACTGCTCCTCTTTTCCCTCTTTCTCTCGTATACGCTCGCGTCTCTCTTTTTCTTATTTCCATGCTTCATGTTTGTTTGTACTGCTGCGCATCAACAATGTGTCGTAAAAGTGTTTCGCGTATCTTTGTGGCTTGGTGTGTGGGCCTATATATATATATATATATAACTATGAGTGTGCTGGCTTGTGCGTCTCTGTGTGTGTGTGTGCCCGAGTTGTTTTTCATGTTTGCATTCCTACTTGTACTCGCAGATCACCACTGCCCGCTCTTCTCTCCCTTTTAAAAATTCTCGTGTTTTTTTTTGTCGTCGTCGTCGCTTCTTTTCCCTCTTTGCGTTGCACCTTCTTTGGTGCCTTCCCACCTCCCCGTCAGCTGCTTTCATTTGGTTGTGTAATGTGCCTTGTTGTTGTTCATCGTTGAGGACGAGGCCACTCCGCACGGTTTGAACCAATGCAGTATCCAACGCGGATCAAAAAAGGGGAGGCAGAGGGAGGAGAAAAAAAACGGCGTGGCAGATACTCACACGAAAAGGCTGAGATAGATGGGTGGCGAGAGGGTGTCATTCAATGATGACTTGACGTTGCTTCAACACGTGAGCCTTCGCGTGGACGTACGACACCACGACTCTTTATTTTTTCCCCTTTTTTCCGCGATGGTCGATAACTTCGTAAAGATTGGCGGTAGTTCTGATTTCGTATCCCCTCTCCATCCGTTTCCCTTTGCTGCTGCTGATGTTGTGTGTATGATTTTTTTTGGTTTCTGCTATTCAGCTGTTATTCCCCACTTTCAGCGGTGACGAAGAGACGGTAGTGCATCTCTCCTCCACCCCCTCCTCCTCGCACTGCAACCCCTGCCAAGTTTCGCTTCGCCTTCCCCTCTTGAAGGCATTCCTACTGCACTGTCCCTCACGCTCTTCTGTGTGGGGCGCTTTCTGAGCGCACACGACCGCTTCCGTACGTGGGGGTGTCGTGCGCACGTGGGGCGCCCCACGAAAGCGGGGAACGAGACGGGGAGGGCGTGTGGTGAGACTGAAGGAGCGGCGCGGGGTAGGGACGGAGGACGGCACGAGTGATGCGAGAACGCGTAAGAGTGAGTGAGTGAGCGAAGAATGAGGAGTCGGTGGAGGAGGATAAGGGATCGAATGCTGCTGGCCAGGCAAGCCATCACCGCAGTCGTGCAAAGAGTTTTCCTTGTTACGTGCGGTGTTGTATGCTCGTCAGCTGTGCAGACGTGAGCGAAGAAAAGGCGACAAAGAAGTGAGGTCGAGGAGAGAAGAATAGGAGTGAGAAGCCGAACGAAGGATCAACGGGGTCACAGAGAAAAAAAGAAAAGAGAGAGAGACGGAAACGGAGTGAGAGGAAGCAGAAAGGATCTTGCAAAGGCCCACTGTCGTTTCAGATCGCCAGGAAATCAAGAACAACAAACAAATACACACACCCACACACAAAAAAGGGCGTCGCTGTCGACGCACACGCGAGCGTAT
Source organism: Leishmania major strain Friedlin (assembly GCF_000002725.2). Classification (NCBI taxonomy): domain Eukaryota; phylum Euglenozoa; class Kinetoplastea; order Trypanosomatida; family Trypanosomatidae; genus Leishmania; species Leishmania major. Next base: position 621,008 of record NC_007287.2, on the reverse strand, counting down.
TTTTTCTCCCCCCTTTTTTTGTCTCCCTGGCGTGTGTGTTGTCTGTTTCGACTGTGCGCTTGTGCTCTCTCTCTCTTTTTGTTGTTGTTGTTGGTTCTGCCCGTTGCCGTTTCGTTTTCTTTTTTCTTTTTCTTTTTTTTCTCTGTGCGCCGGTTTGGTTGGAAACGCCGCCCCTCCGGGAAGTGGAGAGGAAGAACGTGCGAAGCGGAAGACGATAATGAACACTTGGGAAAAGTGCAGGCGAAAGGGCGACGAGATGGGCTGAACCAATGGACTATGAGGCACCTTGCTCTGCACGCAGATAGACGGACAGACACACACACACACACACACTCAGAGAGAGAGAGAGAGCCATATCTAGGGGCAGATGCACATGCATATGCGATGGCATGTATTCTGAACTGTAAGCCTCGAAACAGAGGACTGTTGACATGCCGAGTAGCTCAAGAGCCAGTCCTGATTATTTCGCTACGGGTGTTGCTGTGCGTATGTTTGTGTGTCTCTCTTCAAGAGAAATTGCTCCTTGCTCATCCCATCTTGCCAGGCCCTTGCCCGTATCAAGCATGTGCTTGTGTCCCGTTCATTACGCGTACATGATCCTGTGTATGTTTTTGTGTACGCGTTTGCGAGTCGCCTTGTCGCCTTTTTGTTTTTTTTTTGTTAACACGTGAGAAGAAAAAAGAGAAGCATCCTCGAGAACACCACCTCCAATAGACACACGGGCAACACGGAACGGCATGAGAAACGACAAGGTGGGCGACGCACAACGAAAAGCGTTGCAGAGGGAGGAATGAGCACCAAAGCAGAACAGACAGAAACACACACACACACACACACACGCACGCACGCACGCACGCACGCACACGCGCGAACCAGCGCACAGAGAGAGAGAGAGAGAGAAAACGACGATCCAACAAGGCGAACAGAAGGAAAGCCCATGAACCAAAAAGAAACAGGTACAAATGCGGCACATAATTCGGCAACACCGCCAACAACGACGTGTCTTCTTTTTGTTTTGTGTGTGTGCGTGTGCGTGTGTGTTTCTATGTGGACGTTCTTCTCATTCTCTGCGCGGGTGACTCTTTTGCTCCCTCTGCGTTTTGTGTGTGTGTGTGTGTGTGTTTTTGTTTCGCGCCTCTCCGTTCCTTGTCTTTTTTTTTCGTTCCGTTTTTTCTTTGTTTGCGTGGGGGAGGGAGGGTTGTTTGTTTGTGTCTTCTGTGTGTGTGTGTGTGTCTCACTTCCATTTTTCTTCGTGTCTTTGTGCTTTTTTTCCTGTTGTTTCTTGTCTCATGCCGACATCGAAAAAGAGAACGCAAACGCAAACAAAAAAAAAACAAAAGAAGGGGTGGTGGGGAGGCGTCAATTCAATACTGAAGATGCAGTCAGAAAAGGCGAGGGATGAGGAGGATACGAGAACCGATAGCCGGCCTTCTTTCTCTTTCGGCTACTCTTCAGCTCTCCCTCTCTCCATCCGTGACCTGCCGTGGCGAGGTGCAGACGGGTGTGCGTGCACGCAGAGTTGCGTGCCTCAGCATGCATGCATTGCAGCGGTCACGCTGCACAGGGAATGAACTGAAAGGCACGCGTGCATGTGTGTGTGTGTGTGTCCATGCGCGCTTAAAATTAGGTGATGTTACATCGGGTCGCACCCATGGCCACCCTCGCTCCTACACTGCTTCGGCTTTCTCCTTCTCTCTCTGTGTCTGGCACCGCCACCATCCACTGCTGCGGTGACCTCTATGTCTGCTTCTTTTTCGTGAAGAACTCACGAAAAAAAAATTCAACAGCGACGTTCACAGGCCCCTGCGCTTCTTCAAGCCCTCACACACACATACATATATACATACAACCCCTGCAGTGCCTCGGTGCTTCATCTGCTCCCCTTTATCTCAGAGCAGCCTCGTCCGTCTTGTCGCCCCCGCCTTGACTTGCGTCCGTCCAGTCCAGCCAGCGTGCCCGCCGAAAAACAAGCGCAAACAACCAGACTCTACAGAGCTACCCGAAGTGCGTCATGTTCAAGAACGAGTACGATAGCGACATCACGACCTGGAGCCCGACGGGCCGGCTCTTTCAGATCGAGTATGCAAATGAGGCTGTCAACAACGGCTCCGCGGCCGTTGGCGTGAAAGGGAGGGACTTCGTCGTGCTCGCCGCACTCAAGCGCAGCCCCGTCGCGGAGCTGTCCTCGTACCAAGAAAAAGTCTTCGAAATTGACGAGCATGTTGGCATGTCCATCTCGGGCCTCGTGGCGGACGGCCGCGTGCTTGCTCGCTTCCTGCGCACAGAATGCATGAACTACCGCTACATGTATAGCCATGGTATGCCGATGAATCAAATGGCGGACATGATCGGCGAAAAGCACCAGCGCCACATCCAATTCAGTGGCAAGCGTCCTTTCGGCGTTGGCCTCCTGCTTGCTGGCTACGACCGTCAGGGACCACACCTGTACCAGACGGTGCCGTCCGGTGACGTCTACGACTACAAGGCCACGGCGATGGGCGTGCGCTCGCAGGCGTCGCGCACGTACTTGGAGAAGCATTTCGAGCGCTTCACCGACTGCACCCTCGATGAGCTCGTGACGCACGCACTAAAGGCTCTCGCTTCCGCGACATCGGAGGGCGTGGAGCTGAATGTGAAGAACACCACCATCGCCATCGTAGGCAAGGATACCCCCTTCACCATCTTTGAGGAGGAGAGCGCGCGCAGGTACCTGGATGGGTTCAAGATGCGTCCAGAAGACCGCGTGGCGGCGGCGGACGAGGAGGAGGTGCTGCAGGAGCAGCCTCTGGACGTCGAGGAATAGACGCTGCCGCCGCGAGGCGGCGCTTGCAATTGCAGGTGTGTGCCGGTGGGCCTGTGAGCTCGGTAGGCGAAGGTGGGTGTGTGTGGGTGGGAGGGCGTTGCCGTGTCGCTCCTTTCTTTTCCTTCCCTCGGAGCTGCTTCGCACCTTACGCACAATATCTCGCACCATCTTGCGGGTTGGGGGGCGTGTGCCAGTCCTCTCCTGCTGTGCCCCTCCTTTGTTTCTTTGTTACTTTATTTGTGCTGGCTCCCTTCATGTCACGTGCGTGGGTGTGGGTGTGTATGCCGGAGCAGAGCTTGCCGCGTGACAGCTTGTGGCTGTGCACGGGATGGGGGGGGGCGGACAGGCAGCGGTGTCTCCTGTTCTGTTCACGTCTTGTTGACTTTGGCCTCTTGGCTCCCTCTACGTCTGCAGTCGGTGTGGCCTGTTTGTGTGGTGTTGGCTCCGGGAGCCGGCATTCGATGGAAGCGGCAGAGTCGAAGTTGCGTGTGGGCCTTGCGTGAACCCCTCCTTGAACGGTGGCGAATCGGAGAAGCACTTCTGCCGCGGGATAGTGGAGAATGTGGGGGAGGGGGAAGGCGGCAAGGGATCGGATGCGCGACTCGCGCACTTTCCCGGGTGCTCTCCCCTTGCGCAGCGCCGCCCACGGGAAAAAATCGACCACCACGGAAATAGTATGCTTTCCTATGGGCGGGTCGGGGGCTGGTGAAATGGGTACAGGCTTCATGGTGCAGGCGTTGTGTGTGGAATATGCCGGTCTCCGTTGTTGCTGTAGCAGTCGGCTCATCGATGTGCTTTAACGCTCTCGCTCTACTTTCTCGTCCCTGCGTGCTGTTTTTTCGCTCCACTCTCCCCTACTTCACACGGGAGCGCACAGATCTCTGTCTTGGCTCCTTCGCCACAGCGCTGCAGCGGTACAAGAAGCGAGGCTCCTCATAGGATACAACCGCTCCGCTCCCCTCCCGCTCCCCTACTCACACACAAAGCGAGAGGCGCAGTGTCCCTCTTCACTAAAAAGGGAAGGGAAACACTGAAGATCACACGAAGGTAATAATAAGACGGCAACTCAGATGCCGCGCAAGGCTGCAGCGGCGGCCAAGAAGGAGCGGTCGCCTAGCGAGAAGAGCGTGTCTAGCGTGGACAGCATCTCGAGCCTTCCAGCCATCAAAGAAGCCCGTACAGAGGATGCGACTGTGGCGGCCGCGCAGGTACCTCCGCGTCCACTTTCCCCACCGGCCTCCTCTGCCGCCATGCCAGCTGCTGCCGAGGAGGTTGTTCCTCTTGCCGCACTCGTAGCTGTCAATGTGGACCGCAACGAGGAGGCCAGTTTCGGGCTGCTGAAGGAGCCGGGCCCGCCCTCCGCGGATGTCCGGCGTGTCACGAAGGAGGGCGAGGGCGCGCCTGCCATTCCGACAGATCTGCTGCAGCTACTAAGTGGGTAAGATAAAAACAAAGCCTGCGGCCTGTAAGGTGCGGAGGACAGGTGCGCGTGGTGGTCAATGAATTGCTGCCGCATCGCCGTCGTCGCGTCATGACCGGCAGCACGACAATCGGTACACCCGCGCACTTCGGTGCTGATGGGCGATGATGGAGGGGTCCGTGCCTGCTTACACGAGAGTGCGCTCGATGGCGTGCAGGCGTGCGTGTGTGGACCTGCTGCTGAGCAGGGTACTGGCGCTTCTCTTTTGGACGTAGGTGATCTGCCATGGGGGCTACACAAAGCACTCACTGGTGGACCGGCAAGGAGCCTTGAGGATATCTGACAAGCGAACACCGACGACAGAAGCGTACGGGGTTGCATATTATCCGTTTTGCGGGAAAGAAAAAGTGCTGCTGCGTTGCCGAGCAGCTCCGCGCCTCGTGTTTCTCTCTTTCTCTCTCTCTCGGCCCCGATGTCTACTGCGTGACTTGCGCGCTGCATGACGGAGCAACATAACCCCGCTCTACTAGCACTGTGGCGCAGCAGGGAAAGGAGCTCTCCACGTCTCTTTTTGCACCCTTCTAGGTCGTCGTTGTGTCCCATTTCTCGTACGGTGTGCGGTCGTGACGGTGCTCATGCTTTCCCTTGCTTCACTAGCCCGCCCGCCCGCCCTTTCCCCTCTCGCTCTCGTTCTTTTCGTTCTCCTGGCTTTTCCCCTACCTGCCGAATGCTCCCACAGACTCGCAACCGTCCTCAGCATCTTCACCGACACGTGTCTGTGGCGTCAGCTTGTGTGTGCGTGCCGTGCGGCGGATTTCACACCCACACCCACACACAGCGGGGGCGGCGCACACACGAAAACCATACTTTGGTCGTCAAGAGGAGTCGCGTTGTTTGTGAAGGGTTGCCGCCATTTGCGTACTGACGGTGTTGTTGACCCGCCATCCTCTGCGTTGACGGCCATCCCTCGGAACTCGCATTCGCCGAGAATCGCATACGCATTCGCGTCCCATAAAGTCATAGAGATTTCAAGAAACAGACCCCCTCCTTCTCCACCCGACACACAGAGAAAAAGAGCACTACATCATAGTAGCTATATTTTATTTTGTTTTCCGACTCGCATAGAAGGTGTCACCGTCTGCCGCGTGCACACCAGCCCATACATTGCTTGCTATCTCTCCGCCACCGTCGCACCCGGGCCTCTTCGAGTGACGTATACTCGGCCCTCGGCATACGAAGGCGCTCTTCAGGCGGCAGCTGGAAATAGTACGTTGCAGGCGTTCTCGTTCTCCCTGCTCGTGTCTGCCCACGATTCTCAACCACGAGGCAGTTATTGGCGATGTCGGCCAAGAAGTCGACCCGCGCGCGTGGCATGCCTTCTTCACGTGCATCGCAGTACCCCGACGAGGCGGATGCGGTATCACAGGCGTACGATGTGTCCTCCCTGCCCATGGACGACGCAGCGGCCACCCCACACCAGCGCAGCGGCCCACGACCGAAGAAGGTGTCCAAGAAGGAGTCTCAGCAGGACAGCAGTGCAGCCGCTGCTCTCGACGGAGCAATCATTGCAACGCCGCAGCCGACACTCGGCGAGGCAGAGACGGCTTCCCTTGCGGAGTCGACGCTGCAGTTTCTTGTAGACGGCACCAGTGTCGTGTCGAGTGTCGCTGAGGCGATTCTCTCTGTGTACCGCGGCGGGGCCAAGGAGGGGGCCCTGTGCGCCGTTCTTAACGTGCTGGCAAAGGCGTCCGGCGTCGCCGAAGTGGAGCTGGATGCTAGCGCGCTTGTCGACGGTGTGGAGATAGGACCGCTCCTTGAGGAGCTGTACGCGCGGGTGCCGGAGGACTCGGAGGCGTATCTGCTCGTGAACAAGGATGCCAAGTACAAGCGCTTCCGGCGCACCTTTCCGGAGTGGTGCGCGTCGCTGATGCAGGACGGCTTCGCGTCGGACGTGCTGCTGGACGGGACATTTTTGCCTATTCTCTCACAGTGGATAATCGCCATGAGCGAGAGCAAGTCGCGCTCCTTTCGCCACACCGCCACCGTGGCGCTGCTCGCGTTTGTGCAAGCGCTCTCCAGTGTGGCCGCTAACCTGCAGAGTCAGCTTTCGCTTCTCCGCTCGAAGAAGACCATCGGCGCAGTCCAAAGGAAACGCAACAAGGTCGTCGAGTGGCGCGATCACGTCTTCTCGCAGGCCATCCATCAGCGGCTGCGCGACATTGCTCCGGATATCCGCCTCGCCGGCTTTCAGGCACTCCGTCGGTGGATTCTGGAGTTTCCGGAGGAGTACATGACGAACAAATACCTGCGCTACCTCGGCATGCCGCTCCACGACAAACGGCCAGAGCTTCGGTCCGAGGCGCTGGACACCATTCTGCAGGCCCTCGCCCACGTTCCGGATGCCTACAGTCGGCTGCATCTGTTCCTCCAGTACTTCACGAGCCGACTGGTAGAGCTGAGTAACGACGTCGATGTACGCTGCACGGAGCTTGCCATTCGCGTGGTGGCCATGATGGTGCGCAGCGATAGCGACGTGCCAGAGGGAAGCGAGCTGCTGAGCAACGAGAGAGTGGATCAGGTTCTCTTGACGCTCTTCGACGAGCGCCCGTCCGTCCGCGCTGCCGCGGGCATCCTGCTGAAGGTTTTTATCCACTGCCGCACCGCGGCGGAGGAGAGCGAGACAGCGCAGGTGAGTGTTGCCACCGAGCTACTGTGCTCCTTCGCCGCCACGCTGCGCTCACAGTACCGGGAGGCTATGCCGGAGAAGTACCTGATCGACGCTCTCTGGACGCCAGAGCGACCGCCGCTGTTGCTGACCGATTTCCAGCCCATCCTCGCCGCCGCGCAGTCCGACAAGCCGCTCGACGCTGTGGTGGGCTTGCAATTGATAGCGGCGCTGTTGCTGAAGGTGCAGGGCCGACTGACGCTGGGGCCGCTGCCGAAGGACGACCGCCGCGGCGGCACGGTCACGGCAAGCAGGAAAATCCCGCTGGCGGCAAAGGGGGAGGCGGACGCGTTGTTGCATCGCCTCAGCGAGGATGCAGCGCACGCTCTCCCCACCATTCTGGAAGTGCACTGCGGCAGTGAGGATGTCCTGCAAGCCGCCGCGGAGGTGTGCGCCGCGCTGGACTTCTCCACCTTTACTTCGCAGAGTCACCAGGCCGCCCTGTCAGCCCTTCTGATCGAGTTGCGAAAGGCAACGCTGAACACGTCGTGCACCGCGCTGGAGATGCGCGAAAGCCTCACGAAAGCGTGGCATCAGCTGGCCTTCACGGAGCACCCGTTGCACAACGAAGCACACGCGCACTTGCAAGAGCTGCTCAAGAACGTCATGGCGCAGTTTTCGCAAGCGGTCAGGGCGTCGTCGAGATCCAGCCAGGGAAGCTCGTCGGCCGATGCCGCGGACTTGTTGCACGCGTGGGCCCGCATGAACCTCGGTTCAGCCCTCGTTCCGATGGGGGCACACTGGCAGCAGATCCAAACGGCGCTGACGGGGATTCTAGCGGCTCAGCCAGCGGCCGACGCGTCGCTGGTGATGTTGGTGGTTGGCACCGCCGTGCAGTGTCTCCTCTGGCAGGTGCACAGCTCCGCCGACGAGGCAAACCCAGCGCTGTCGCTGTCGCAGCTGAAGGCGCATGTGCGAGACGTGGTGGCTGGCGTGTTGCAGTATCAGGCGGAGACGGAAGAGGAGGCGCAGGCCACCGGCTCTCCCGGTGCCGCGGCAGATGGAGCTGCCGTGCTGGCTCGTGCGGAGGTGTTTGTCTACCTCTGCGATCTCCTGGCACTCCCGTATTACGATCTAGCGCAGGCGCAGCAGGAGATGCTTGTGCGGCTGCTTCGCGGGCTGTACGAGCGAGTTTCGGCAGAGCTGCGTTGCGCCCAGGACTACCTGAAGATGCACGTGCTGGAGCACAGGGCGCAGCAGCAACAGCGCCCCTCCCAAGCCGCTAGCTGGGCGCCCGCGGGCCTGACTGAATTGGTCGCGGCACGGCGCGTCTGCTCGCGTGTGGAGGCGCTTCAGCTGCGGCTGGTGACAGGCGTTGCCCGCCTCTTCCTCTTTAAGCGGCTTGACGCCATTTTGGCTGCGCCGTTTTTGTCGCTGTGGACGCACACGTCATCGAAGGCGGTCTCCGATGCGTTCAAGAGCCTCTTCCACACGCTGCGAGATCGTGCCGGCGACGATGGCTTTACCCTTGAGCGCGACATCCTCCTCGCGGCGTATCATCACTGTGTCGAGGTTGGCGCGACACCGTTTTCTGTGGAGGCGCTGTACCAGATAGGCCTGAAGCTATCCTCGGTGCACTTTGTCGGCACCGACCGTTTCTACTCGTGCTGTCCGGCCATGGTGCGCTTTGGCGCCGACTTCGCAGCGTCGACAGACCCGCTTCTTCTGCAAGCCGTCTCGTCGTACGCGGGGAAGCTGCGCCCAGCTGATGCCCTCCATGTGCTGCGCGATCAGCTGAGTCGGTGCAGCCTGTTCACAGAGGCCACCAACTCTTACGTGCTTGCGCTTGTCACTGCCTTGCGAAAAGCTGCAAAGCTGGACGACTCGACAGCACCCTCGTCGATGGCTGGCGGGAAGCGTCAACGGGCACTGGCTGGCACGACGCAGCTGGCGGAGGAGGAAGGTATGCTTAACGCGATCACGCAAGGCTTGTCTGAGGGTTCGAACGCTGCCACTGGTGCAGCTTCCTCGTCTGCCCTTCCTGTTAGCCCAGGCCAGCGTATCTCAGTCGCGTCACGAGTGGTCACCGCTGACGGCTGGCACGTTCGCGCTGCTGGTGCGAGTCAGGGTAATGCTGAGGATGCCGTCGAGGTCGAGGTTAGTCAGGGCCAGCGTACCTCTGCCGCTGCTCGTCCTCGTCACTCTGTTGTGAATGTTCCCACCACACAGGAGACGGCCCTGTCATCCCTGGCGAACGGGTTAGACAGCGACGAGGTATTTGTTGCAACGGAAGAGTACGTGTAGGCGCACTCCCTCAGATCTGGCGTGACCCGACCCTCAGATGCGCGCACGTACGTAGACGCTGACAGCGGCACAGCAGGGAGTCAACGGATGCGCTGACGGTGAGCGACACATCTCACTTCCTCTGTCTCGGTTGAGGACAACACACGTAGGGTGGTCGAGAAGCAGCGGCGGCTTTTTTTTGGTGGTGGTGAAGGGGAGGGGCAGGCCTGGGCCTGTACCTGCGGCAGGCAAAGAAAGAGGCAAGATATGCGTGGAGTAGTGAACGACAAGCAGAACCATTGTGGGCCATCATGGAAGAACAGTATTGTTCTCTCGCCCTAGTTGATCCGGCGATCCACAGGCTGGATTGGCGTTGGGCGACATAGAAGTGTGACGTCTGTGCGAGCGGTGCGCCGGCGTTAGATGCCGAGTTTCTTTTTTTTGCTGTGGTTTGTGTGTCTCTTTGTGCTGCCTCTTTCCGTGTGTGTGAGTGTGTCTCACACGCGCCAATCTTCCTCCTCCCCGATTTCTGTTTTTCCGCTCATTTCCTTTGTCTTGTCCCTCCCTCAGAGCAGGAAGGGGACGGAAGCCCCGCGCACGCTCGCCGCCCACGTGCAACAGGAGACGGGAAAACGACACGAGAGAAGGGGGGGGAGCTTGCGGAGGGCCAGGACGGCGGGAAGAGGGGTAGGGGTAGGCGACTGAAAGTCGCCGAGCGGCGCGTGAGGATGCCCTCCTCCCAGCCCTCCCAAGCTGTGCCTCTACGTGCTTCAGTGCTCATCTCTTTCGTCTTGAACCAGGCACACAACGTGTTCTCATGCATCGACCTCTTCGCGTCCTTTTCTTCGTTTCGATTCACCTTTCTTTTTCGCTTGATACTGCTGTGCGCATCGCCTTTCTCTGCCAGCCGAGTGGAGGGAGCGGGAGGCGGGAGGGGGGGAGGGCAACGCCAGAACAGACCTCGTGACCAAAGGGACCAACGAGAAGTAAGTGTCAAAACCTGAAACACGATGGGGAACTTAACAACGTGCGGTCGTTCCTTCACAGCATTCGCGAAGAATGCGTGTGTGGCAGTGCGTGTGCGTTCGGCTTCTCAAGGCTGGCCTGCGACATGAATCACCGCAGGCGCTGCGAGGCTGCCTCGACGACCTGCTTGGCGTCGTCTCTGCGATCACCGCGGCCGATTGTCAAATCTTCTGATAGCATAAAGGCTGCACTTGTTCTTCGCGTTGTGTGTGTGGAGAGGGGAGGGGGCTACCTTCACTTCGCGAAGCTCTCGCTTAACTCCGTGTCTGATGTGCCCAACGGCTAAAGTTTTCCGCTTTGTCCATGCTTTCCATGTCCGCTTCCCAACTTTCCACTCTCCGCTTCGCTCTTACGCCTTGCGCGCTCTACCGTACCGTCTCTGACAACCGAGCATCTGTGCCCCACTCCATCAAACGGCCATACGCACACATACACACACACACACACGCTGCACGGCCGCAGGGCACGCTATCGAGAGTCTTTGACAAGGGCTTTCATCACGAAGGCGGGCAGAAGAAAAAACGCAAACAAAAAGGGCCACACGGTCGCTCTTCTTCTGTGTGTTGTGTCGCATTGAGCGCTTAGAACGATTAACTCTTCTCTCTCGCTCTCCGGACGTGTGCACATACCTCACTCCTACGCACATACGTACACTATTCCTCGCTCAACTCGTGATCCTGCCTTCGACTCTCGCGTCGGCAGCGTATTGCATTTGACGTGCACATACCCCCTCTCTGCGAATCTTCTTGTCGACAAGTTTGCATCTCTTTACGCAGGCCTTTTTATCACTGTATCTTCGTGGCTATCTGTGCCTTCGCTTTCTTCTTCTTGTTCCCTAGACCTCGATTGTACTTTGAACACGTTCTGCTGTGCGTGTCTGTTTTCGATCTGGCGCATGTATGCGTGGCGACCCGTCATCTAACGAGCCTCTCTCTCCTTCGTTCTCTCCCGTATTCTCCGTGTCCACTTTTGTTCCAGGAAGGGGGTGGGGAGGGACGCTTTTTGTACTCTTGTTGTTTGTTGTCTTCTCTCTTCACAGCATCCCAACCCTTCTTCTTTTTCTGTAGTCCGCTCTCGATCTCTACCTGTGTCTGTTCATTGTCACGTGTGTGCGTGTGTGTATATGTGGGGAGATATATGGGTATATGTTTATAGTTTTTCCTCTTGTGTGTGTGTTCTCGCCTAGAATATCGTTGTTGCGTTTTGTATTTTTTTTTTTCGTTCACCGCTGCGTTGTTGGTGTGCGTTCTCACTCCTTCTGTGTCTGAGCCTGTGTGTATCCCTTCCCTTTTTTTCTCCTCTCCCCTCCCCCTCCCCTGAGTTGCAGCTTCGGCACAACCCAAGCTCTTTTTTCTCCCTCTTTCTCCGGGTGTGGATTTCTCCCCCTGCCCCCGGTTTTGTTGCAACACGGTCGAACGCTGAGTTTTGCCACTGCAGCGACCTTTGTTGTTTGTTTGTTTTCTCTCTCTCTCTCTCTCTCTCTCGGCTTTCTCGTTCAAAGGCGGTGTTTTTTCCGTTTCGTGCGGTGTGCGTTCCACTCTCGTGTGGGCCACGGAGCGTGCCCTCGCTTCCCTTGCAGCGTTTTCATTCTTTCGCGCATTCGCTGCACTTTGGTTGTCTTGCGCACACCCTCGTATAGATTGAGGCGTCACTCAGATATGGCCGGATATGTTTTGCAAACGCCGTTCCCGGCGACTAGTCTGGCACCGCCTCCATCGCCGCTTGGGGCGTCTGCTGCTCATCACAGTATTTCGCTGCGGCGACAAGCGCTGCGGCAAGTGTCAGCAGAGGAGGATGTTCGTCTTTTCGACGATTTGTCGCTGCCGTGCTTCAGCGCTTCTCAGCGCCGACCCGTGTCACCAACGAAGCATGATGCGCACAAGGCGGGGCTGGAGATCTCAGGCGCGGTCATCACGGATGCAAGTCTGCAGATGAGCCCAGGGACGGCCACCAATAACAGCGTACACGTCTCGTCCCTGCGCTCGGGCTCGGCTGGGCTCGGGGAGTGGCTCCACGTCCCTCCGTTGTCTGCGTTCGAACACCCGGACGCGTGGCTGCGCGAGTACGCGTTTCTTCGGGCAAAGCTTAAGCGCCCAGCGGACTCGGTGACTGTGTATCATGACTACGCAGCCTCCCTCAACTCGCGAGCGACAATGCGCCATGCCTGCGTGGTGCACCCGCTCCCTGACCTGGAGAAGGTCCAGGAGGCGCTCCGTCGCCGTTTTCAGGCGCAGGCGCCAGCGACCTCGTACGAGGTGTGCGAGCAGCAATGTGCTGCTGACAGCTGTGCACCCACGGAGTGGGACAACAATGCGGTGTCCATGGCGGCGGCCCCGGAGACGGCTGACGCGTTGCGTGGCGCGCATCGGGAGCAGCGCAACGACATGTTTTTGCCACCAGCAACCTTGTGGTGCGTCGGCGGCTCGAGCTACGAGAACGAGATTGTCGTCCGCAACGCCGTGACGGGCCAACGCCTACTCCGGATTCTTGATCCCAAAATGAGGGTCGCTGTCACGGCCCTGCAACACGCGCCGTTTCGCGGATTCATGAAGGTGCACCAGCTGCACGTCCTCCCCGTGAGAGAGCCCCACGATGTGTTGCGACTGAAGGCGTCACAGCTCGTATTTACAGACTACGTGTGGTGCGGCTTGCAGGACGGCAGTGTGCGGCTGGTGCCTGCAAATCACCACCACGTCCGCGCCTGCGGGGCATCGTCGCCGTTTTCCAAAGCCCCCTCCGCCGCCCTCGTGTACGAGCTGCCGCGCTACCAGGGCGGCGCCATTGTATCGATTGTTTGCAGCCCCTGCCATGACGCCGCACGCGCCTTCGGCGACTCTCCAAAGTGGGGGCTGCCGAACCGGGTGAGCAACGCGATCCAGTGCATGACGGCGGTCCTCGGCGCCGATGTCGATAGTGCTGCAGCTGCCGGGCAAGCCGACGGTGAGCCTGTGGATCCGGCCTCGCGTCAGCACCTCTCGCTGGTCTGCATTGCTGCGACGGATGCCAGCGTCGTTATCTGGGACGCTCGGCAGGTGTACGAGGCAGTCGCAACAGTTCAGCAGCAGCGGCAGGAGCAAAACGAGGGAACCCACAGCAGCGGCGCATCGGTGTTCCGTCACGGTGCTGCAGGGTCGCTGGCTGTCGGCGGTACCGCTGCCTCTGGCACGCCCTTTTGCTTCGATGCATCTGCTTCGCTGTCCGGCGTGACGGGAGTGTCCAGCGACGTCATTACGTTCGACTGCTCCTCTCCTGTGCCTGGGCTGCAGAATATGCAGGTTCGGTCGAGCTGCACTCTAATCCAGGTGAAGCCGCTGGCGAAGCTGAGCGGCGGCTTTGCTGGCCTCACGGCTCTCCGTTGGGTATCCTCGCTCATCGTGGCAGGCGGCTGCGACGCACCTACGAGTCACCATCCGCGCATGGCGACTCGAGACCCATGCACGGCGCCGTGCAGGGGGGAAGAAACGCCGCGCATCGAACTTGCCCAGACGAAGACGCGCTTTGACAAGCGCGAGGAGCAGCGCGGCGAGCTTGAGTTGACGGAGGAGGAGATGCAGGGGGTGGAGCGGGAGCTGGAGCACATGATGCCGCCGCTGGCTGCCGAGCCGGCGCAGTCGCTGCGCGTGAATCTGCTGGTGGCGTCGGACTGCATGGGCACCTTACACCTGTGGAACCTCGATGAGGAGCTGCATCGGTGCAGCGAGGTGAAGGAGAGCGCGCTGGGGTGGCCAGCCAGCTTCGGTGCTTTCTACTACTCCAGTTTGCGGTCGATGTCATCTCGCTGCGACGGGCGCTCGGCCGCGAGCCACGGAAGCGGAGCGTCGCAACCCACTTCAGGGACATCCAACGCGAGCGCACGTCGCACCTCGGCGTCCAAGGGCCACGGTGGGACTCGCAGGTCGGACCGCGTTCCCAAGAGCCGCCGTGCGTGCAGAGGTCTTGGCCTAGCCGAGGCGCGCGAGAATCGTGCCCGCCTTTCCGAACTGTCCTCCAACAGGCCAACCTCGGGACATAAGTCTGACGGCGAGGCCGCCACCATACGTAAGAACCTGCAGCGACCCTCGATCGGCCGTAGCAGCACCGAGGAGCACTATTCGTCGCAGGCAGCACAGGGTCGGTCACCTCAGACCACTGCGGAGCGGGAAGGCCTGCGTCTGAGCGACGGCCACGGCACCGTGCCTGCCCTACCCACCTCACGCAAGTCTCTCGTGGCTCCCTCGGCAACGGTCCAGCAATGCCCACCACTGCACAACGCACTGCCACCTCACCATCCATCATCGGCGAAGAACGCCGTCCCCGTGTCCGGCCCTGTAAAGGCAAAGAAGGTGAAGAAGAGCCGTAACTCTGTCCACGAGACGTCTGTTTCCATGTTCCGCTCTCCTCAGCAGAGCACCTCGCCATCGCGCGGCACTGCTCATCTGCCGAGTACCTCTCCAGGCCGCCTTTCGGAGTCACGTCACCCCGCGCAGCCGAAAACCGGCATGCATTCCCGCGCCAGTGTGCAACGCGGCGCCTCCATCACGGCGAGGAATGGGTGCGGCACTGGCAGCACCGGGCAGGACTTGTCGATGCCTACGCAGGCAGCCAAGTGCCAGATTCGATTCGTGCAGGGGGCGGCAGCGGCCATCGCCGATGTGGCGGTGGACCTGCCGCCGCACATCCGCACAACACTGCGCCGCATACCAAAGCCGTCCAACCGAGTCGCGTCGTGGCAGCATCGTCCCACAGAAGAGGAGGTGGACGCGCGGATTCTGGAGAATGAGTTTGAGGAGCTGACCGAAGAAAGGGCGCTTTTTTTTGCCTTTCAGCGGCTCGAGATGTACGTTGCTGTCGACGGCGCCATGTCGACGGTGCGCTGTTTCCCGGAGTGGCTACTGCCAGACGAGGACGAGCAAGAGCTGTTTCGGCAGCGGAACGGGGACGACGGGAGGGAAGCGGGTGGGGATCTGGCTACGCAGGAGACGACAGGGGCGGCAGTACGGGGGTGGATGGCGGAGGTGGCGATGCCGGACCGTATGAACATGGGCGCCTTCGACCTGCACCTTCGCAAGCGCCTTCTCGACGTGCACGCACAGCCCATCACGCAGCTCTTTTTGGACTCGTGGCAAGGTTTGTTGTGGGTGGCGCGCGAGGACGGATTTGCGTGGATTTTCGCCACGCGCGACAAGAGCGTCGTCTCTCGTATGCCTCACCCGTCCGCGGACGCTCTTCTTGCCCCACCTTCGGCGCAGGAGTGGGCGAAGCTTCAGGAGCAGGGGTTGGCGCGCAGCCACCTCAGCGACGCGCGGGTGGCAAACGGCTTTGGGCTCGAGTGCCACAAGGAGTGCCGTGATCTCCCTCCGACCCACCTCACTCAAGTCCTCCCAATCGCGGTGCGACCGCAGCGCGCACTGCTGCTGTGCTGTAGCGCCGCCGGCGGCTGTCATGAGGGGACATCAGATTGCCTGGCAGCGGCGACTGTCACCGAGTCACCGGGCCGATCGTGCCGGCGCACACTGTCGCTTGCAGAGCCAGTGGCGGCCCGCGATCCTCCCAAGCCATCGGCACCAAAACTGCTGCCGTCATTGTCTTGCAGCAGCAACACGACGACCAACAACAGCGGAATTATCAGTGTACCACGGTCATGTGATGCGGTGGCCCTCGTTTGCGTGGATGGCCGGTCGGACATGAAGAATCTCGCAAAGTCACGAGAAGTCCAGCAGTGGCGGTGGCTGCGGCAGCTGCAGCTGTGCCGCGCCGAGTCAGCTGCCGTGTGCCAAGCGCAGCGGCATCGTTACTACGCCCTGTGCGAGGTCATTGGCAGGAAGGCGGGACACGTCATCCAAGAGCTGGGACACTACGCCTTCCAGTCCCGCCTTCGCACATACTTTCACCTGTGGAAGGATCATCTAGCGCTGTTTCGTCACACGCATCTCATGCGGCGGCAGCGCACAGCGCGACTGGAGCGCGAGCGTGCGTTGGCGCGTCGCTTGGAGTGCGCTCGCATGGCGCAGGTGTGTGACGCGTACTACGCGCGGTGGCAGCGCCTTCTTGCTGCTCGGAGGTGCCGTCGTCAGGAAGAGGTGCTGGCTCGGTTTGCGCGGGCTGCGGTGGCAGTGTCGCATGACCGTCGCACTAGCCGCGGCACGTGCTGCCGTGGCCCGCTTCCCACCGCGGCGATGATGGGGCACTTCCATCGCTTGTCAGCTTTGCGGGCGTGCTGGAGGACGTGGCAGGCGTGGGCAGACGCCCAACGACTGCAGCACCGTTGCCAGAAGGGCCTGAATGCCCTGCAGCAGTACCCGCCTCCCCTCTCAAGCACCCGCTCTTTCACGTCATCAGCGACTTCTATGGCGACACCGCCTCGCCGTGTTGTATCAGGACATCGTGCCGGCGCCGACGGCTTTGCAGCGGAAGGTACGACGACGCCATTCCACTCGATTCACAGCGGTGGCGTCTACTTGCGTGCCGCGTCACTGTCGTCGCCACCGGCGAGCGCCTACAGGCCAACCGCATTGGGCAGAGGTGCTGTGGCTCCTCAGTTGGCGTGCACACAGAGCCTGACCGAAGCTGTTCCGACCGCGCTCCCGCCGGCGCTGGAGGCTCTTCTCGCTGAGCTGCTACGCGCCCGCGTTTTCGTGTTCCACTTTAGCGATGCGCGCAGCTCGGCAACCAGTGTGCTGGACGAGTCGTGGAGTGTTATTCTGGAAAATGCCGAGTCTGGCGCTGAGACGGACGACGATGACGATCGCCGCTTCAGCGTGTTTCGCTTTGCGCTTCTGCCGCTGCTGCAGGGACTCATCTCCACGGCGGAAGAGGTGTTGCCGAACCTGTTCAACGAGTCTGTGGCGGAGGAAGTGCTGTCCATGCTGGTCGGCATCGTACTGGCAATGGACTACGTGACAGCGAACGCCGAGGCCACGTGGTGGACGCTGCGTGAAGCGGCTGTGTTGACAGGGTGCTCGGCTTTCGTTGACGGCACCGAACCGATGCGCAGCACCTTTGACGCGTCCCTTCTCGTGCTGCGAGCATACGCGGTGCGCGCCTTCGCGTCAGACCCGGAGGCCGCTGAGGTGTTGCGCGGGCTGGCAAACGGCAAGAAGGTGCTGGCGCAGTTTCTCGACTTCGCCATGGAGAGGGCGGTGGCGCGACGGATGGAGCACCTCTAGGCTGCACTGCCTCACGCGACTGAAGAGGCGTAAGAGAGAAAAAGACGCGCTTGTGCTTATCTATGGGGCGCTGCGCGTCTTCGCCCCCCTTTTTGTGAACTTATCGCTCCGTGCATCTGCCACTTGTAGCGCGTCGTGGTGAACCTCTTCGATTTTGCACGCTTGCCCAAGCTGGCATGAGCGCATGTGCGAGTGCCTGATTTTTTTTCATCGTGCGGCACGGTGGGACGGCATTGCCCCGCCGCAGAAGTCGAGCGTGTATGCTAACCGATGCCTCCACGAGGTGCCACGTCTTGATAGGCGCTTCTTTTGCCTTGTTTCCTTTCTGCTTTTCTAGAGCGCCTCTTTTTCTTTGAAGAAGGGTGCACACAGGCGCTAGAGCGTTGAGGTGTGAATGTGTGTAGGCGGGGGGGGGGGATGAGTGAGGACAGCACTCTCAGTGTTGACGCGAATACCTAACGGATCGACGACCTCTCCTCCGAGGGCGATCTCCACTTCCATCACTTGTTCCGTTTATGGGCTTTCGCTTCCCCCTTGTCTGCTTGTTGTAGTAAATTGCGTTGGCACCGACGTTTAGATTTCCGCTTGCGAAAGTTGTTCGATGAAGGAGGTGGAGGGCATCGTTGAGAGGAAGAGGAACTGTTTCGTGTACGCGCGCGATGCGGTGAAGGCTTGTAGACAGGTAAGCATGCGCTACTTTTCTCATGTGCGCCAAGTAGCGTTGGTACGAAGGCTAGGAAAACCGGGGCATGCATACCTTCGGCTTTTGTTCTCGTGTGTATGTGGGCGGTCGCACGCCGAGAAGCTGCGGCCGAAGACCTGCGTGCACATGGCGACCTCCTTTGGTCGGTTCGGAACGGCGTATCCTGCACCAGCGTGAGTGCTGCAAAATAAAGCGTCGTCTTTGTCTGCTCTGTCACATCTTCTGTGCACTCCACTTCTCTTGTCGACGGTCCCCATCCTTCATTTTCTTTTTTTTTTGTTCTCCTGCCTCTCGCATCGGCGCGCTGCGCTCATGACAACTGGCGCCGCCGCTCCCTGTCCCCCTCTCTCTCCCTCTCTCCGCCGCAGCTGCAGCGCAGAAGGTGTGTCACGGGGGGGGGGGCGATTACATGAGGAATCACACACGCCAAGCAAAGGAGCCAAAAAGACACGTAGATGTATGATTCTTTTTTATTTTTTTAATTAGATATAACACCACTCGACCGTAGCCACCGCACCATCCTTTGCACGCACACAAAACATTACCAGACACACGACGAAGTGTGCGCACGCCTCCCAACAAGGCACGTGGAGCCGCGCATCTAACTACCGATTGCATCCTGCGACTCTGCGTGCGCACCTTCTTGGAACCGCCTGGAAGCCATACAGTGGCACGTACCCGCTGCTCCGATTCTCCCGTTTTCCTTGGCGAGGAGGAGCTCTTGGCGCGCTGTCCTTTCTCAGTGCTTCTCCCTGCCCGCCTACTTGGTTGCACCGTCTGCCGTTCGTCCAACTAGCCACCCCACCCACCCTTGCTGTGTAGTTGGTGTCGGCTCGTCTACGTTTCGCTGCCTCCACAGCGCCGAGTCCCTGCCGGGTATATGTATACATATATATTCCTCCCGTCTTCCCACTTTACCAGGCGATGAGCGCTACGCACTCAACGGCGGAGAGCGGGGTGAGCAGCCTCCAGCGCTCCGGCCTCAGCATCACGGTCGGCGACACGAAGTCTATTGTGCTAGCGTTGCAGGCGCTCCAGAGCAAGATTCGCTCTCTCGAGCAAGACCGTGACTTTCATCAAGATCAGTATGAGGTGGCACTGCAGGCTCACGAGCGTTACAAGCTGGACATGGAGCGCCAGATGGAGCAGGAGCGTGCGGCACACCGTAAGAGGGAGGCGGATCTGCTAGAGCTGCTGCGCAAGGCGCGCGAAGAGCGAGCGCAGCTAGAGGACGCCCTCAGCGGCAACAAGGAAGACCTCGGCGGCTGCCGGCGTGAGCTGGAGCAAATGATCGCCTCTGAAAAGGAGCTGGCGAGCCAGCGTGAGTCAAAGATTAGCATGGAGGTGGCGAAGCTGCGTACCGAAATCAAGGAGGAGCAGACGCACCGAGCTGCTCTGTTGGTGACCGTGGAAAAGCTGAAGGAAGAGCGTGAGGCAGCTTTGAAAACGAACGAGCAGCTTCGGGTAGCCATGGACGGTCTACTCACTCGCTACGAGCAGCTGCAACGGCGCCGTCCGGCGCCGCAAGCGGTACCGCACCGGTACTCGAGCAGTGGTGCCATCTGTGAGACGCACTCGCGGGCGGCGCCGGCCGCTTGTGCGCATCCACGGCGGAGCGTTAGCAGCCGCACCCGCTCTCCCGGGTATGCACCGCCGCGCGAGCTGCAGCGGCCCGCATTGCCTGCACGTCAGCGCAAGGTGTCTCCGTCGCTGCACCACAACTACGAAGACCCAACATGTAGCTCGATTCTCCGTGATGTGCGCATCGTCCCGGAGGAGGCCCCGCCGTGCGCCTACCCATCAGCGAACTCATCCATGCATCACTCGCAGCAGGAAGCGGCGGAGACAACCGGAAAGGCGACCGCGGCTCGCAGCGGGCAAGGCCTGCGGACACAGGCGACAGCGGCGCCGTCTAGATCTGGAAGGCCATCACCTGCTCGCCGGCCCCCGGAGACTGGCGCGGCTGGCCCCTCAGCGCACCGCACGACAGCGATAGATGAGGTAGAGGCGCAACTGCGACAGGAGTTGGCGGAGCTGCAGCACCGCTACGATGATACGATCGAGCGCGGTTCGTCCGAAGAGGCACCGCGTGAGGTGCTCGCAGCCGCACTGCACCGTATTACTGCCCTTTTAGAACAAAAGAAGGAGCAGCTAAAGTTGCTCAAGGAGGCGCGGATGGAGCTGGAGGAGGCTGTGTCGCTCAGTGCGTCTAGAAGCACGAACACTAATCGGAGTATGAACGGTGGCCGTGGCGACTCACCGTCGACGTTGGCGATGCAGGACAAGCACACACGTCGCGCTCTTCTCGTGAATGAGCTTCGCTCTCTCTTAGCCGAGGCCGCGAAAGGCAGCTGAGTGCAAGGCTGCTGGTGAAGAGACCAGCGTTCGGCTGCAGAGGCTCAGCTATCTCTGCCGGCGGTACACGTGCCCGTACCACAGCGCAAGCGGCTGATCAAAATCGACTGCCCTGCCCACACGCTCTTGAGAGCATACGAAGCATCACCTTTTTTTTCCCGACACGACCATCTCTCTTGCTCATCATCCAGTCAGTCGCCCTGTAGACGCTTCTGCGCAGCCTTTGCGTGTGCGCCAACGGTGCCGTTCCGAGACTCAATGGAGCACCACCCCCTTGTAGTTGATTCTCTGTGCCTGGAGCACCATTCGTGCACAACATACACACCCAGTGAGAGTGAATGAGCGAGTGCAGTGCAGTGCGTGTGTGGCGGATGCTCCTCACTCCCCTTCGTTTTTTTTTGTGTGCTTTGCTTCGTCTCGTCCTTCTGCCACCATGGGCCTACTCTTCACCCCCCCCCACACACACACAAGACGAGGAAACATACACGCGGAGAAGTTCGCACAATACAAAGCTCCTGCACAACGATCTGGAGTGCACGGCGGCTGTTTCCCCCCCCCCACACACACACACGCACACACACACCACCCCCACGCTGATTTTTTCTCTTCCTCTACCGCGCCTTCGCTCCTGGACGACTGGGACGCGATACGGGCTTCTTTGGGCTGCTGCTGCTTAGGGGTTGGCACATCATCAGCGGACTGCGTGCCGAAAACAGCCTACTGCAAGCGAAACACACTGGGGGACGCCGATAAAGAGAAGTAGCCGCGCGCTTCATTGACCCTGTATGCATTTCCTTGTGGAGGGTTTTTCTTTCGCCCCCTCTCCTTGGCATCACCTGCGTTGCCGAGGCCGACAGCGCAGGCTGCGCGCATTATCACCGTCATCCGCCCTCTCTCCCACTCGGCCACGCGCACCCTCCGATGGCCACACTTGCTTTGCATCACCTCCGCCATGGTCCCGTCCTTCTTCTCGGATTCTACCCCCTCCCGTGTGTGCGTAGTCTTCCGCCCCTGCGCGCGCACACCAAGCGGACACACGCAAACCCGAAACACAAGACAACACAGCAGCATGCAATCCTCATCTGGCGAGGAGTCCCACTTCGTTTCTTTCTTCTGAGGAGGCACCCGTGTGTGCGCCTGTGCTTTCATCCGAGAACGGACACGGTCGAAGATGCCGGCAGCGGTAAACGTTTGCGTGAGCGTTGCGCTGCCCTGTCGAGGTGATGGCGTGGCTGCTCCGACACCCGCGGCGCAGTCAGGAGAGATGCACGACCTGACTCTCGAGGAACTGAAAGGCTCCCTCTCCGACCTTGGTTACAACCCCTATGGAGAGCTGGTGTACACGAGAAGCCACCTCGCCTCGAAGCATCTCCGTGCGCTGCCGGGGCTGCAGCGGTACGTTCACCTGCAAAGACTCTGTGTTGATGACAACGGACTCACGGAGCTCGATGCGGTGCGCTACATGCCACAGCTTGTGCATCTTCACGCACGTCACAACCGCCTCACCTCCGACGTGTTTGTATCCCTTGCCGTGGCGGCCGCCGAATGCCTGGAGCACCTACACCTGGACGACAACTGCATCACGTCGCTGGATGGGTTGGAAAAGTTTCCCTTCCTGCTCGACTTTACGTGTTGCCGTAACCGAGTACAGCATCTCCCTGCGCGCTGCCTCGCCACTGCTGAGCGACTCAGGCACTTTTCCTTGAGCGACAACGCACTCGAAACAGTCGATATCAATGCCTTCGCGGCGACGCGACCGTTGCGGGTGTTGGACCTGAGTAACAACTCGCTGTCGAGCATCAATTTCCTCTACTCTGTCCCTCCGCAGATCGAAAAGGTGAACATCGCCAACAATCACGTGCGCCACTTGAGCGCCGCCCTGAAGCAGCTGCCCTGCTTAACAGTGCTCGACGTTGGAGGGAACGAGTTGTCGGGGCTGAAGGAGCTCAGGGTCCTGCGCTGCCTCAAGGCCTTGCGCACCCTGACGTTTGCGGGCAACAAGGCTCTGGAGCACCTGTCACATCACGCAGCGGGTGAGCGCGGGCGGCTGGGTGACCCGCTGCCGACGACGGCGCAGGGAACAGAGTACGATGCAGAGGTGGTCATGAGTGATGGGGAGGACAACGGCGGGTCGCTCTGCTCTGGCGGCGGTGGTGGCGGGTTTAACGCCCCAACTCGTACCACCGCAGCAACCGCTGGCGCTGCGTCTGCGGAAGTGGTCGCGGCAGAAGGCGAGAACGCTCCCGACACGAGCAGCACCCTGTTTCCCAGCGCCTCCGCCATAAGCAAGGTGACCAGAAATGCGGATAATGCAGCAGACGACCACCGAGCCGGCACAAAAACGATTACGGGGTGGAAGTCCTTGGACTCATCGGCGGCGCGGGCAACAACACCGACCACCGCCGCCTATGTGGACCTTGCTGCTTCTGAGATGTATGCCTTCGTTCATGCAGTGGGCAGTGCGAGGCGTGACGGCGAGCTCGATGTGCGCGTGCACCACCAGAAGGAGGTTCTAGCGCTCCCGCAGCAGGAGCAGGTGTATCTGTGGACACTGTCAGTGCTGCCCCAGCTGACGGAGATGAACGGCCGCCTTACACGCCCAGAGGAGGTGGCGAAGGCGGCCTTTCTTTTTCGCGCCAACGCTGCGAAGCAGGAACCTGAAAAAGGAGTGTTCACGGAATGACGGCAGACCTTCTTCCACAGGTGAGGCATAGCACATGCCTTGTGGGGCTGCAAGATATGGTGAGGTCACGGCGTTTTCGCATCGTTTTGCCGGGAAGGGTGAAGACGCTTGCATTCGGCTCACGGTGTGTGGTTTTGCTGGTTCGAGACGGGCACCAACGACAGCAGACGTCGTCGGCGTCTCGACCTGCACTTGTTCGCCTGGACTCCTTTCCACCTTGCCATGCTGGTCGTTCATGTCTGTCCAGCTGCGCGCCTGCACACGACGCGCACGCCTATACAAATACGCATGTATCCTAGAAGATTTCCTTGTTGCATTCCTTGTGATCCTGCCGCAGGCACACGAGCAAGAGGGACGAAAAAGGGCCGTGCCGGTGGGCTCTCTCTCTGTCTCTTCTTCCTCCTCGTCTTGTGTCTTGCAGAACACTCACTCAGATTTCCAGATACACACCGTTGTGCTGCGACCGCGTCTTTGGATCTTTTCCGCCAAAAGAGGGAGCAGCTGCGCCTTCCCTGTGCCGATGGGGAGAACCCGCCTCTTCGTACCACGTGTTCATCACCGAACCGCACGACTTTGGCTATCCGTAGTTCTGCCTCTGTCTATCTGTATTTCTCCACCCTTTTTTTTTTATTCTACCTGTCCCTGCGGCTTTCCGGCAGTGATGGCGGCCACTTCAGTGCGGTATTAGGGCCC
Organism: Leishmania major strain Friedlin; assembly: GCF_000002725.2. NCBI lineage: Eukaryota > Euglenozoa > Kinetoplastea > Trypanosomatida > Trypanosomatidae > Leishmania > Leishmania major. The sequence continues at coordinate 597,232 of NC_007287.2, read as the reverse complement.
TGTACCCACGCCCTTCGCCAAAGCCAGGAACCTGAAGCCTGCCCTTCTCGGGTACGACTGCGGACACCTCATGTCGGCGGACAGAGCTGCGCGGGCGCTGCGCTGAAGACACTAGCGGTTATCATGATGATGTTTGAAGCCGCTCCCTCCGAATTTTGTCGACGGTTCCGCCAACAGCGGCGTATTCACTCCGGTCAGAGGCTTGCGTGCTGACGGTAGGGAATGGAATGCGCGTGCCGTCAGAGACTCATGGCTGCCCCCCTCCGTCCCATCTGTCGCGGCAGAGGCGGGCGAGCCGGCCAGACACGCCGCCGACGCATGGTGCCGATGGAAGTGCCGGATGAAGACGGCGAGGCCCCACCTCCTTCCCCGCCGCCCGACACGAGAAGGCCGTCGTGAAACAGGCGCCGGGGCTGCGGGCGTGCGAGGACTGCGCGGGCGCGCTGCCACGCACACGGGACAGCGCCAAAACGGGCACGCGTGGCGTCATAGGCGGCACCGTCTCCATCCGGCGGTGTGGGCCTCATGAAGCACCGATGCCGGCTGCACGACGTGCGCAGCCCGAGGTGCGCGAGGGGGGCGCTCCTCCGGACGCCCATGCGGGGAGTCCCCGCACCGCGCTACGGGATGCCGCGCGTTGAGGCGGCTTGTGGGGCAGAGAGGAGGGGGGGGGACGCATGGCATACAGGCAGGGTGTGCAAGGTCGCACAGGCCCCCCCCCCCACCTGGCCTGCGACTGGTGGCCTTCCTCCCTGGGCGCGTCCTGCCGTGCACCTGGACGGCCCACTGCCTCCGCCCTCGCGCATGTAGCCCCGGACGCGCCCCGCTTTGGCGCGAGGCATGCAGTCCACGCCGCGTCTCCGTCTGGCGCCGATGACGCCAGCACGCGGCCGGTGAAGGGGGCGAGAAAGGGCATGCAGAGCCCATAGGACGCACGGCCCGATTCCACGGCAGGGCGGCTCGTGCTGGGCGGCGAGGGTGTTGCTGTGGTGCGTGGGCGGTAGGTAGGCTGAGGCTGTGCCCGCGTATATTTGGTGACTTTGTCGTGGCGGAACGGAGGTCTAGGAGACAAAAGAAAGTTGTTGTTAAGGGGACACGTGTACTGGGCTCGAACCCTCGGCGTGCCGGTGTCCGTGCCCTCCCCCTTCCCCGGATTCGTCTGTCACACATCCCCACGCTGACGAGGTGAAGGAGAATGGCATTGCCTCCGTCGAGTGCCGCCACTCTCATTGTCTGTCTGTGCACCTCACGGGAGCACACAGGCACGCAGAGGCCTACGGACCTACATCTATCGATGCGCGTGAGAATCTCATATTTCCTCGCTCTCCTTTCCTGTAGACGTGCGGTTGCCTTGTCGCTTGAAAAGCTGCTGCGGCTCAAAGCAGCCCGCTAGGTCGATTGCTTGCACAAGACCGCATACTGCATGCAGGGCTGACGGTGAGGCACCCGCCGTAACACGCACATCTGCTTTCTTTTTTTTTTCGGGTTTCGAGATTGGTGACAGCCTCTCCGCTTCCTACTCTCCCATTCTTGTCGCGGAAATGGCCAAGCGCACTGTCAGCAAGTTGGCGGTGGGGGGAGACCATAGCGGAAATAGCACCGTCCCCGATGCGTCCATTTGTAGTTCGACTGTGGACGACGAAGATGCGTCCCAAGATCGCCCTGCCACTGCGCTGGCTTTGTGCGAGGAGACGACCTCGACGGAGGCAGCGGCAGAGGGGGCGCTAAGCGCACCCCTATCGTGGCCGTTCCTGTGCCCGCTCTGCAGTGCAGTGGAGCTTGTCGATCCAGTAGACCTACACGAGCGACCGAAGGACACATTGTCGCCTTCCTCGTTCCATTCCAAAACCGTCGATGAGGCAGTACACTGCCTTGCCTGCCGCGCGTGTGTGGAGCAGTGGCTATCAGCGGTGCGCGCTTTCAGTGAGGGCCAAGCCGAAACGATGGACCACACCGGCGGCGCCACTAGCGCCACGACCTTTTCACCTCTGTCGGCCTCTGCGTGTGACGGCGCAACTCTCCTTGCGTGCCCATTGTGCAATAGGACGTGCGACGCAACGATTTTGTCGCACTCCGGCCCGATCGCCGGCGTTGCGCACGCCCTGGATGCGAGCGTGGTGCGCAACAGCTACACTGGCTCTCAGCCCCTTTCCTGCATCACGAAGACCGGTAGCGGTGTTGGGCGCCCGAGCGCACCGGCCGCGTCCGCGTCGCCCTTCTGCTCCATCTGTGAGGAGGCAAAGGCGATGTGCGTGTGTCTGCAGTGTGACTTCGGCATGTGTGACACCTGCCACCGAGCCACACACGCCAAAGGTGGGTTTAGGCAGCACGAAGTGCTGAGCTGTGAGCAGGCACGCCGGCGTGGCAACCAGAGGTGCACGCAGCATGCCGGCATGGCACTGGACCTTTTCTGCGACACGTGCTCGACGTGTGTGTGCGTGACGTGCTGCTTCGGTGGTGCCCATCGCGGGCACGAAGTGTTCCCGCTGGCTGACGTCGCATCACGCGCTGCCGCTGCGTTGACTCAACACTCCACGGAGCTTGCGGCGTTGCAGCGCGACGCCGATGCGACCAGCGTGCAATTAGCGTCACTGTGGCCTGCGTACGAGGCCAAGGTGGATGACGTCCGCACCGAAATCCAGCAGTGCTTCTCCAGTCTGCGCCAAGTTTTGCAGGCGCGGGAGGACGCGTTACTGTCGCGACTCGGTGAGGTGTCGGCGGTGGTCAGTCGTCGCTCGTCGGCGCTCAGGAGTGCCATGCACGCCATCAGTAGCTTCCTCGGCAGCACTGGCGAGCGCCTGCGACGTCTGCCGGGGTCGGTGAGCCCTGCCACGCTGATGCGCATTTTGGACACGGTGCACGAGCAGCAGCAGTGGGTTTCCCGTGTTTCTACGCGTGTAATCGAGCAGGCCACTGCCGTTGCAGAGGGCTGGAGCTATCACATGTGCAGTGACAGCGCAAACGGGTGCCGCATGGCATCCTTCGTGCTGCTCAACTCCGACACCCCGAATGATGATGGCCTAAGGCAGTACAAACGTGTGCTCGCCGACCTCGGCCGCCTTGACGCATCGGCTGATGTGCAGCTGCCACTTGCTGTGCAAGGGAGCGCGGGCTCCGTGGGGACGGCAAAAGGGCGCGACAACAGAGAGGAGGAGAGCGCGGCGCATCACCTCTGGGGAGGCATGGCGGAGGACCACACGGAACCGAGGGATGGCCTCGCGAACGGCGCACCCGTTGCACTTCGTGGTGACAGCGACGCCATCTTTGACGCCGGGGCCAACGTCGGGGAGGGAGAGGAAACGCTGCTGGTCCGTCCATCGCACATTGACCCCGCCACCCCTTCGTTACCAGGGCAGACGGCAGCTTCGAAGTGCAGAGAAGTCTCCATGGCCTATCGCGGCAGAGACCGTGGGGGATCCCGGCAACGCAGCATGAGCGCTTCAACTGTGCAGTCGCAGCCCAGACAACCGCATCTCTTCCCGATCGGCGCATCTACTCAATCCACCCGTGGTCGGCTTCTGACGTACGAGCTAAATGTGGACCCCACGTTGAAGGGCGCGGGTGCTGTGGCGGGGCCCGCCGCTGAGGCTACGACCGCTTCTGGAACGCCAAGGTTGACTGGCGTCGCCTCAAAGTGGGGTGCTGTGAAGCAGGACCTGTGGGAGGTGGGTGGCTGTGGCAGCTTTGCCGCGGAGCTTGGCGCGCTGGGGCGCCAGAAGACGGGGTGCGCCGCCGCAACACGCGATGTGCGAGACACGATACCGTTTCGCGTCTCCCTTCCTCCGCAGCGTGTCGAAAGTCATGATCGCATGGACGACGATGACCGCTCTGTTAGCGAGGCTGACGACCAGCTGCCGTGGCGCGCTCTAAAGCTGCACCACAACAGTAGTGTCCAGGATGGCGTCCGGTCCACTGCGACGTCGGTGCCTCGCCACGGCTCCACGGCGCGGCTTCACTACCTTACGGAGTTGGATCTGCGAAAGCCAAGCGAGGTCGCGCACGGAGCGCTAGACTCGAGTCTCGCTGCTCCAAAGCAGGGACGAGCGGAGTCCCAACGACGAACCACTGGCCTGCAGCTCGAGCTGTAGGGGAATGCCGGCTGCTTTGACTGCCACGGGCTATTGTTGCGTTGTTTGTCTTTCGCGTGTGGGCATTTTTTCTTGTTTAGATAAGTAGATGCTTAGACTTGCTGCCCGATCCTTTGTGCCCTCTTTTTTTTTTGTTACGCTGCCTCCGCTTCGCGTGAAACGCTACGTGGAGTGCGCTCTTCCGCGTCTCCTCTCGCTCCTTTTCCTGCGCAACACCATGGGTGTAAAAGGGTTCCTCATGCACATCCATCTCCGTGCCAGTCTTTTCCGCTGTCTCTCCCCGCACTGGACGCTTGCCCTCCCCAAGTAGCCTCTCTGCTGCATTGTGCTGTACATTTTTCTTTGTAGTTGACGCGGGTAATCGACACGGGTGGTCTCTTGGCATGGTTTTGAATTGCGCTTCCCACGTAGATCTGCTCACTGCCTCCGCCTCCCCTGCTACCGGGGAACACTGCGGGGCTTTGACTGTTTTCCGCGGCACGCGCATGCCGTGCTGCGGGGGTGGGTGGGTGGGCGTGGTGCGCAGTAAATGGTGTGGTGAAGCAAAGAGAAGGGGACGTTCGGGTGGCGACACGTAGTTCGGGGCACTAGAAGAGACGCGCGACGCTCGACCGTCTGTTTGGTCGCACTCTCATTAGAAAGAGCAACCACCACCACCACCAGCACCACCACCAAAAAACAAAATGTATGACCCACCCAGGGTTATCGGGTTGCTTTCCACCCCAAATCTCCACGCACTAAACTCGCCTGCACACTTCGCAAAAAAAAAAAATAACTCAGACGCCTTGTTACGGTTCTGCTCGATACCGTTGTCAGGGAGTGTTGCGGTACCTCTGTTTTGCTGCTTCTTCTCCTTGCGATGCTGATGTGATGGCAACGCGCTGCCGAATGTTCGAGTGCTGGTGGCGTGCAGCTTGCAATACGAGTGGCAACGTTAGTCAGTCACGGCCGCGTGCCATCTTTTTCGTTTTTGTTTAGACAGGCTCAAATGCCTCTTCACTTTCACCGCTCCAGCCTGCACACGTTTGTTCTCTCTCCTTGTGGGATCCGTCCTTGATGCATTCCCACTCCTTTTCTCTTCTCCTCCTGCACAGGGAAAACGACCTCATCATGAAAAGTCGCACATGCAGGTAAGGGGTCAGCAGAATGACACCCCGATAAGCTTACTAGTGCCATCACAGGCACTCCTCTCTGCTCTCCCTCGCTCGCCCTTTACTGCACTTTACACGCGTCGGGAGCGGGACAGACATCTTGCCACCGCCAAAGAAATGGAGGCGGTGTTGGTGCAGGGTCTAAGGAGATGTGTTACGCGCGCCGTGTGAGAGTTCGACGGCGCGCTTTTGCATGTGAATGGATCAGCGCCCACATGTTAATCACAGCGGCGCACTTGCGAAGAGGCTATGCTTCGACGCTCGGTAGCTTGTGGGGATGCAAGGAGAACCGTACGCGGCTGGAGAAGTCGGCGTTGCAGTTCGAGTTGCTGCATCGTTGGGCGGTGGAGCGTGTTGTTTGCACAGTCGCGGTGCACCCACTCTCCTTCATCCCCCTGTCCTCCCTGGTTTACCCGCGGTGAAGGCGGCACGATCCGGGCCCAAAGGACAGCGTCGTCTCGAGCTTGTTCACACACACACACACATGTACATGCGTACCTACAGACAGCAGGGAGAGGGGAGCGTTGAAGGGTGACCTCCCAGTGCTGCGCGGTGGAATACCGCATTCATGGGATGCGAGCGTGAAGAGGGCGGAAAGGGGGATTGGGGGGGAGGGGGAGCCTGGGTAGCAGTGGAACAAGTTCTGGAACGGCAATGCATACCCTTCCTGTTTTCCGCCACAGGGTTGCGTTGCTGCACATCTGTCTGGCTCCCTTCTCTCGTCGCTTTCTCTACGTCCTTTTTCCGTCTTTCACATGTCGACACCAGAGGTGCGCATGCTTATGTTTTATTTGTCGGTGCGGTGACTTTTTTGTCGCGCGTTCCGAATCGTCAACGTGCACACGCCCGCGCTCTCTTCTCTTGTCCTGTGTTTGTCCTTATCGTTCTCCCTTGATATCCGGTGCGCTTCTTCCTTCTCCGCCTCTCGTCTGCACAGTGCCCTTTCGGCTGCTTCCCTTTTCCGTACGGTCTGCATTCCTTGCCACACAGCAAGGCGTTCAGCCTACACGCTACCGCCCCGCCCTCGGCCGGTGACAGGCACAGCGCATGGGGAGAGATGCAGCGGTAGGGCAAGCCCTGCAGCCGTGCGCCGACCCAGCCACCTGGGCACCGCCTCTGCATCGAGCAGTGCTCACACACCGCCTCACAGCAGCGCCCGTTGCGCCGCTCGCCACCCGGTGCATCCGCCTTTCCACCCACCTCCACACTCCGCCCATCATGCGAACGGCACAGACGCGTTCGCTGGCCACCCGGCGCGGCGACGCCATGCTCACCAGGACATGGCCGTCCGACATCAGCGGGGATGCATTGCTCTGGCTCCGCTACGCCGTCGGCGCTGGACTCGGCCACCACCGGAGGCGGTTCAGCACTGGCAGGGGATAGGGGCAAGGGGCTGCTTGGCTTTTTCCACACAGAATGCGTGGGGCACTGGTCCCTCCGATGCCACGCACTGAGGTGTCTCCTCGTCATGTGGGTGAATGGTCTAAGCGTGAGGACGAAACAAAAGAAGATGTTGCCATTAGTCTGTGGGTGTAGTCTGTGCAACATATGAAAACGAGGTACGCTTGCACTGGTGTAGCTCGAATCAACACGTATGATGCGACGTAGCTTGGTCGCCCGGAAGGATATTGCCAGCGGTAGAGCTCATGCGCAGTGTGCAGTGTGCTGTGCCATGGGCTTCTTCCGAAAAGGCGTATTGCTGCGCGCATGTGTAAGCTCGATGCAGCACACCGATAGCGCGCAGCCCTGCCGAGTGGTGTCTTTGCGGATTCGGGAAAGAACTAAAAACGGCGCGCCTCTGCCCGCGTCATTCTCCGCTGTCTCTCTGCCCTCATGTCTCCCCCTCCCCCTCCTTCGGTGTCGTTGACCCATTTTGGCGCTTCGTGGCGCGGAAGGTGGTTGGTGCTTGTGTGCGCAACCGACTTGCCTGCAAGCCCGTAGAGCTTTGCCCTGCACCCTTTTGAACATCCTTGGCGCGTTACGACGGCCGCCTGTGCCGGCGTTGTGCTCGGAAACCTTTGCTAGTTGGAGGCTGCTGCAGGGGGAGGGGGGCTTTCATCTTCTCATCAACGAACCACCAGGCCTCTGTGTTGGGCGGCTTTGCGATCTTCATTTTTGATTGTTTCTAGAACCCCTGATTTCTTCTGGATACACCTCTCACCGACCAAACTATTCCATAGGCGCCTCTCTGCGACGCGGGGACTCTTGAAGGGCGGTCGCAACGGCGAGCTTACACCCAGCCAACGTGCCCACACACACGCTCTCACAAAGGCCCTACTCGGCTTGTGCTTGTGCATCCCGCAGTGCCAGTCAGTCGCGTCTTTATCTGAGGTATCGGCGACCTCCCCGCCGGCACTTGTTTTAGATTTATTTTTTTCTAACTCGGCTGCCTTCTCCCTCTCCCTCTCCGTCTCCGTTGCCTCACAGGCTCGCCTTGCTCTCCTGCGCAGCGCGCCCATTGTGGTTGCGGCTGATTGGCGAACTCTCGTGCTTTCCCTGTCGTACTGCCCTCCTCTCTCCTCCTGACGTGTCTGTGACGATGTCGCTGTTGCAGAAGAATGCCGTTCTGAAAAAGTACCGCCGCGAATACCGCGAGCAGGATGCGACACGATCATCTTCCAAGGAGGAAGGGCAGACGGAGGAAGGCGGTGATGACGACACTGCTGTATATCCGAATGTGAACGCATTCCAAGCTCTTGGCTCGGATGCCGGAGGAGCGCTAGCGTCGCCGTCGTCCTCGCCAAGGTTCATGCGCTGCGTGGAAACCACGCAGATGCCAGCGATCGGGGCGCCGAGCGTGAAGGTCTGGAGCTCTGGTGTATCTTCGGGCTTCCGCGGCACCACAGCTGCCTCTGTAAGCATGCACAGCAAGGCCACGGCGACAGCGACTGCCGGCCCATCAACCGTTTCCACCATTCGCTCTCCGTTCCCGCATCAAGACGGCGGCGGCGAGGCGAATCACGCTGCGCCGACGAGGTCATTGTCGCCGCGCAATCATACGGTCAACGCAGGAGCGGGGGCTGAGGACAAGTATTTTGACTTGGACAATTTTATCGCACCTCTCGGCCCTCTTCCGTTGCCGCCTCTGTCGGCAGATGGCGCACCGCCCGCACTGGCGCCACTAGGCAGGCGAGGCGCCGACAGCACCGGCCCCCGCTGCTGGTCTAGTCGGAGCGACCTGTCCGGCGAAGAAGACCGCGCCATTGCTGACACCCATTTCCAGTCGCCACCCACTGATCCGTGCGTCTCGCCGACAACCGGGACGATCGGCGGCGAGGCGTTCATGAGCATCACAGATGTGCCCGAGGCGTCTCGATCGAATCACGTCACACGTGCAACCGCTACGAGTGGTCTTGCTCCTTCTGCCGGCGAGTCCTTTGGACTGGCGAGCAGCGTCGGTGGCTTATCATCGTTTGCTTTAGCAGCGGGAAAGCCTAAGACACCGACGGGAGGCGGCGCGCATGTCAGAAGCTCACCACAAGTTTCAACAGCGGTGCAGCGACCGATTGAGGTGCTCACCCGGGTCCACAAAGGTCCTTCAGGGGAAGAGGTTAGCTCGTCCTCCTCGTCCCCTTCTTCGTCCTTCACTGTCACAGAGCAAGAGGACGATTGCGGCGACGTCGACGGCAAGCCTACAACGCTACGCGAGGAGGCTGTGAGGCAGCTCGATCTAGCGTGCGCGAACGCGACACACGAGTCACATCCTGCGAAAGAATGTAAGAACAGTTCCGCATCTGCGGCAATGCGACTCGACATATCCGACACGCTGCTGCAGCCGCCGACGAGCATCCTATCAGAGCCGTCAACGGTGACAGTTCAGACGAAGGACAAGTCTGCTGTCTCTCATCGCAGTTGCGGGGGTGCCGCGGCAAACGGCTCCGTGGAAAGCCGGCGCGTCGCCTACGCAGCTGACGGCGCCGACGCCAGCGAGGAGGGTGCCTTCTCCCCAGTGAGTGGGATGGACGATAATGAGCGAGCGTCCTATGCTGGCATGGCGGACGACCGTAACATACCTTACGCCGATAATCGAGGCGTCGTTTTCATGCAGCAGGTACTCTCGTTCTCAGGAACTGCTCACTCGCTGGCGCGAATCTGGGACGACGAAGACGTCGATGTGGATCCGCTGACAACTGACTCGATGCGGCTTCCTCCGCGCGCGCTGCCGCCCATCACGTTCTACGAAGCGTATCTGGAGCTGACGAAGGCGCTGCGAAGCGGCGACGCGATAGCAGCGCGCCAAGCGGAGGAGAGGATGACGGACAGAGCTTGTTCTTCAACGGTACTTCAGCAGGCCGCGCCGCCGGTCATGGCACTGCCGACGCTGAAGAAAGCGGCCCGTGCTGCCATCTTGTCGTGCTGCGGCGGTACAGCTAGTCGTGCGTCGACAGTCGCGAAGCAGCCACAGCTGAGTACGGCGGCTTGTAATGGGCCTAAACGTGACGAGCTCAGCGGGGTGGCACCTGCGGGCGAGACGGCCTCCGCACGTGGCGGACCAGAAGAGCATCTGCGTGTTATACGCGCTCTGAAGTCTCAGCCGCTTTCGCTGCAGCTCACCACGCATCGCCGTATGCTGCTCACTATCTTCAACACTCTCACAGGCAAGATTCCGTGGCTGAGTAGGAACGTGACTTCATCCGAATTCACACCAGTCACCTCCTCACAGCCGTCGTCGTCCACGGCCGTCAAGTGGGAGTCAATCGGATTTCAAGGGTCCAACCCTGCGACTGATGTTCGGGCGACGGGTGTCCTCGGCGTTCTTCAGTTATTGTACCTCATCGACTACTACCCCGCGTTCGCTCAACGGCTGTGGCAACTGTGCTGCGACCCAGCCAACGAGGGGGCCTCTCACTCCCCGTCGCGTAATTATCGCGGCGGCGAGCCACCGGTAGCCGCGAGAAGAGCCAGAGTTTCGAATGAGCTGCCGTTTGTTTTGGTGTGCTTCAACTTCACGGCGCTGGTGCTGGACGCGGCTGGACAGCATATTCTTGACGAGGAGGTGCAAAAGACGGCGAACGGGAAGCGCCCCTCTTTCACATCCCATAAGGCCGCCGCTAAAACGACGAGGCCTGCGGCGCATCCTTCTTTGTACGCTGGCATGCATGTCTGCTGCGAGTGCTACGTCGGAGCGCTGGCGCTGTTTGTAGAAGCGTGGAGGGCGCGACCAAAAGCCGGAGCCGCACTCGGCGGTAATGTGAAGCTCACAGTGCCCGCGAACCGACCTAGCATTGCCGACTTTGGCGACATCAAGGCGCGGCTGCGGGGAAAGCTCTTGAGGAAGGGTGCTGCGAAGATAATGCGGGAGGCCGCGTTTCAAGTCCGTGGGCCCGTTGAGCAGCAGGAGTAGGGAGGAGACGGAGACGGGGGAGGGAAGAGGCTGAGCCACAGTTAACGGAAAAAGGAGGGGGAGCATACAAGCTCGAAAAAGTACTTCCTACCCCTACACACACACACACACACACCTTCTGCCTCTCTCCTTCTCTCTTTGCTTGTTTTTGGCCTGCCCTGCACGTACTCGTTCGGGCAGACTTCCCCGGCTCTCGCCACCTTCCTCGAACACGCGTGAATATTTGCCCACCTCTGTGCCGCGACTCTGTTCCCTCCTTTGTTTTTCGTACATGTATTTTTTCTTTCGCCTTTCTCTGCCTCTCTACCTGATGACGAGGAGACACCTCAGTGCGCGGCGTCGGAGGGACCAGTGCCCCACGCATTCTGTGTGGAAAAAGCCAAGCAGCCCCTTGCCCCTATCCCCTGCCAATGCTGAACCGCCTCCGGTGGTGGCCGAGTCCAGCGCCGACGACGTAGCGGAGCCAGAGCAATGCATCCCCGCTGATGTCGGACGGCCATGTCCTGGTGAGCATGGCGTCGCCGCGCCGGGTGGCCAGCGAACGCGTCTGTGCCGTTCGCATGATGGGCGGAGTGTGGAGGTGGGTGGAAAGGCGGATGCACCGGGTGGCGAGCGGCGCAACGGGCGCTGCTGTGAGGCGGTGTGTGAGCACTGCTCGATGCAGAGGCGGTGCCCAGGTGGCTGGGTCGGCGCACGGCTGCAGGGCTTGCCCTACCGCTGCATCTCTCCCCATGCGCTGTGCCTGTCACCGGCCGAGGGCGGGGCGGTAGCGTGTAGGCTGAACGCCTTGCTGTGTGGCAAGGAATGCAGATGTGGCGGACAACGAAGAAAAACACAAAAAAAGCACCTTGTCATCATTATCATCTCTCTCCTTTCCAAATAACCTCCCCCCCAAGAAAAAACACTGTCCGTACCGTTAAGTTGTCTCATGCTCAGCAGCATCTTCACTTTTTTGTTTTTGTGTTTTGTTCGGGTGAATTTTCTCAGGCCTCTTCATCAATGGTGTGCGTGTGATGTTGTAGTCTATTTGATCACGATACTGCTTTGCTACGTTGCTTTACATTCCGCGCCACACTTCCATTTCGGAACGGGAAGGCGGCAGCCAACCTTCGACGAAAAAGACAGCAACCTCTCTCTATCTCTGTGCGAGTCTCCTCCTTGGGTGAGAGGATCCCGGTGCTGTGGTGCAACTCAGTTACTACAGAAGAGTGAAGCGTCTTATTGCGTGTTTTGCTTGTGTGTGTGGTCGCCAAGCCCCGATGCCTTTGTCCGCGTTGCGATTGCTTTTTTTTTTTCGCTTTCGTGCTCCTCGGTTGCCTTTTCATGCAGTGTTTTTATATCAGATGTATACGCGTATTGAAGGGGAAGTGTTTCAACACCGCCGGTGTGCACCAAATCATCGTGCGCAAAGTTTGAGCGGGTAAGAAAGACGGACTCGCCCGGAGGTGGACCATTGGATTAGTGCGTTGCGTGACGAGCGAGATCTCGCGTTAGGAAGGGTACCTCCGTCGGAAGGCAACGCACGGCGTGTTATTACCTCTGCGCTCTCTCTCCCTTCTTGCTCCTATCCTTCCTCGTCATGTGGCTGTCTCCTGCATCAACGCAATCAAGCGCCCCACAGAGCGGTTCGCTCCCCTCACTCTCGGAGCCTCTGTCCTTTCCTTTCAGATCGACACAGGCCCCACGCCCCCTTTCAAGATGTCCACGATGTCCGTCTTCGATACCGAAGCTGAAGGTGTGCACAGCACTGCCCAATAACAAGTTGCTCGCGAGGCATCGCTAGTACCGCGACTTGACGAAGCCGCTCCGTCGAGGCCCAAGAAACGCAAGCTGGACCGCCTGCAACGTTCAAGCGCCTCTTGCGTCGATCGTCTACGGGGAGAGAGGATTAGCGCGTGGACGGCATCATGCTGCTCCAGACTCTTCTAGCAACCTACCTCACCCCAGACTCTTTCGGACCTCACATCAAGAGCCTTCCGGTCGCCCTCTATCCCACACAAGGGCATTATGGACATGTCGGCCTACAACGACTAGATGCCTCATGAACTGCAGAGCCCGGGGGGGGTATGGTTTCGCTGTGGTGGTGACTCGAAGAAGCTCGATGCGTCTTGGTGGCGCAATGGGCCGATGCAAAGAGGACTGTTTTGCCTCGGGCACATGAATGCAGGGTTTTGGCTCGATCGCGCAGCCACATCATCCTGCAGCATACGTGCGCGTCTGTCCCTGCTCCAGCAGTCGGGTTTGGCGGAGCGGTCGCAAGACAGGGGACGGGGGCTGGCTGATCAAGGCTTGCCCGCGTCATCCGCGCCGCCTGCGCCCCCTCGATGCAGCGAAAAAGCCGCGCAGAGTGGCGGCCGGGGCTCGCCAGCGGTGACCTCAGGTAAGACCAGACGGCCGACGTCGAGCTCGACTCGGCCTTGCGAGCACGCATGCCTCAGAACCCCGTTGGTGCCCCTCACGGCGCGCCGCCGATGCTGCCGTCGTATGCCTCAGCGGCGCAAATGGCAGCGAGAGTGTCAGTGTGGACCTATCTATTTTCCTATATTCCTATGGGGCCCCTGATGACGAGGAGACACCTCAGTGCGCGGCGTCGGAGGGACCAGTGCCCCACGCATTCTGTGTGGAAAAAGCCAAGCAGCCCCTTGCCCCTATCCCCTGCCAGTGCTGAACCGCCTCCGGTGGTGGCCGAGTCCAGCGCCTACGGCGTAGCGGAGCCAGAGCAATGCATCCCCGCTGATGTCGGACGGCCATGTCCTGGTGAGCATGGCGTCGCCGCGCCGGGTGGCCAGCGAACGCGTCTGTGCCGTTCGCATGATGGGCGGAGTGTGGAGGTGGGTGGAAAGGCGGATGCACCGGGTGGCGAGCGGCGCAACGGGCGCTGCTGTGAGGCGGTGTGTGAGCACTGCTCGATGCAGAGGCGGTGCCCAGGTGGCTGGGTCGGCGCACGGCTGCAGGGCTTGCCCTACCGCTGCATCTCTCCCCATGCGCTGTGCCTGTCACCGGCCGAGGGCGGGGCGGTAGCGTGTAGGCTGAACGCCTTGCTGTGTCGCCAGGAATGTGGACATGTTAACGAAAGAGACGCTGAAAGATGATGTTCTTGGTGCCTCGCTCCGTTGCCGATCACTCTTGGGGCCTTTTTTTTGTGTCGTCGCCTCCTTACTGCTCGTATACCTCTTGTCTACCGTTATTGCTCAATACTTCGCTGCGCATTTGGTGTGCTCGTTGTGCTGTCGCCGAGTGCAGGGGACATCGTTTTATTCGTGCCGTATCCGCCATTCGTCGAATTATGTGGGCACACACACAGGCACACACCTTCTCTTATTGCAGAGGGCCACAGCGCGACAACGCACGTCAATGTGCTAGCGGATCCACCGATGTAAAGCAAGCATGCCTCTTTTTTGTGATGCTTTTTTGCGCTCCTGTCCCCTCAAACCTCCTTCTCTGCCTTGCTGTGTAGGGGTGTAGGAATTCCAGTGCCCACGTTCCTAGTAGCGCAGCAGCACAAGAAAACAAGCACAGGCAAAATGCAGAGAACAGGCCGTGCAGGCGTTGCACTCGAGTGTAATGCGAGGACGGCTGCGCGTATTTCGTCGCTTCGCTTTTACTGGCAACGATTTCGGACACACCGCAGCACGCACGTAGCAGTAGAAGTGCCTCTTCCTTCTTCCCCCCCCCCCCGGTTATTTTTTGCCCTCTCCTCTCTGTCCTGCTCCGTGTACTACTACGCGCGTCTTTTGTGTGCCTACATGTGTGGATCTTCGCGCAAACACACCGAACATCGAATAAAACACCGCCCTGCCCTCCAGCATGTGTCGTGTACTGCTGTGCAGTGTGCTGGTTTAGCTCTTGTTGCGACGCTACGGCTTTGGGCATATTTTACTCGCTTCTTTTCTGCCAGAGTGGGGGGTCACGGTGCCGTCGTGTCCAGCAGCCCTTCCCTCTTTCCCCTTCCCCAAACCAAGGAAAGAACGCACACGAAGAGAGTGTATGTGCTGCGCTGAGCAAGCTGCGTGCTCCTCCTCTTTGATCCTCGACACGAAAGCAGAAGAGAAGTATCGAGGGAGGCTCAGCGGCACCGACGTAGCCTCCACCCTTCCCTCGCTGAAGTACGGTGAGTGCCGTCGCAGGACTCTTTTTTTCATCTTGATGTTTCACGGCGCGAGCACACCGTCAGCATCGTCTCTCACTTTTTCCAGATCACTTTCTATTTTCTCGCTGCTCTGCCGAAACGCAACCGTGTGCTGCGCCTCTCCGTGGCACTGGAAAAGATACACCAGAAACACCCACCAACAACATAAAAAAATAGCGAAGAGAAGTCCCTGCCCCCCCCCCCACACACACACACCACACACACCACACACACACACACACACACATAAAAAAAAAATACAGAATCTGTGTCGTACAGCATTCGCCTTTGGAACTGACTCATCGTTGCATCGACTCGTGTCCAAGACGGAAAAACGGTGAGGTGGGAGTGTGCTGAACCCCCAGGATGGCGGCACCTAGCGACGCACTTATCAAGAAGGTGTGTAACGCGTTCCCCGCCACCTTTGGGGTCGACACCGAGGAGGAAAGAAGTCCTGCTGAAGGCCGCCTCTCACGTCCCTTCCGATACTACTTGGACACGGTGCTGGGGTCTGGGACTTCTGGAACGGTGCTCTACGCCCGCCGCGTGCGCGACGATCACCCGTTCGCGGTTAAGGTGATGGACGTAGAGGGCTACACGCCGCAAGAGATCATGCGCGCGTCGGGTGAGGTGTGCTGCCTGCTCAGCTGCGACTACTTTTCGATCGTCAAATGCCACGAAGACTTTGTGTACAGCGATGAGAGGAATCCGGAAAGCGTCTCCATGATGGCCATGGTACTGGACTACGCCAACGCCGGTGATCTTCGCCAAGAGATCAAGAGTCGAAGCAAGACAAACCGCCCTTTTGCGGAGCATGAGGCCGGCCTGATCTTTATCCAGGTGCTGCTGGCCGTCCACCACGTCCACTCGAAGCGCATGATTCACCGTGATATCAAGAGTGCCAACATCCTGCTGTGCAGCAATGGTCTTGCAAAGCTTGGCGACTTTGGTTTTAGCAAGCACTACGCCGCCACCGTGAGCGAAGATGTCGGCCGCACGTTCTGTGGCACGCCCTACTACGTGGCACCGGAGATTTGGCGGCGCCGTCCGTACAGCAAGAAGGCGGACATGTTCTCGCTCGGCGTGCTTCTTTACGAGCTGCTGACGCTGAAGCGTCCCTTCGACGGCGAGGATATCGAGGAGGTCATGCACAAGACACTTGCTGGCCTCTACGATCCCCTGCCGGACAGCATTAGCAAGGAGATGCAAACAATTGTCTCGGCGCTGCTGCAGAGCGAACCCAAAAAGCGTCCGTCTAGTAAGACGCTGCTGAACACGCCAACGTGCAAGCTGTACATCTCCGTTGTGCGGGAGATCGTGCAGAGCGGGGAGACCGGCGGCTTCTCCGCTGAGCAGGAAACAACCATAGCGCGCCAGCTGAAGCAGACGAAGGAGGAGCTGCAGGTCGACCGCCGTCGTCCACCGCTGTCGATGGAGGATGTCCTGCGCACGACTGTGAAGGTGTCCTTGAGCGATTCACCCGATCGCATCGGTTTTATCTTGTACGGAGGCAAGGTGATGAAGCAGAGCAGTGACCTTAGCTGGAAGCGCCGCTATGTGTGCATCTACGGCGAGGTGGAGAAGGGATGCACGCTGACGGACGACGTGGCATCCTGTCTGGTCTCCCTCGAGCTCGTGCAGGCGGTGTCTCGTGACACCCTGGAGCAGCAGTGCATTTCGACCCCCTTTTCCGACTTGGAGGATGTCTTCCCGGTGATCAGCAAGTACACGGGCTCGGATGCGGCGCACGCCTTCGCCGTGGCCTTCAAGAACGGCCGACGCATATTGTTCGACGCGGATGACGACAATGACCGCGATGGGTGGATGCGTTCCATCCAAAGCTTCCTTGGCATCGGAGACGAGGATGACTGAGTAGCGCCGCAGCGGAGGCCGGAAGCCAAGCACCTGCTGGGCACATGGGGACAAGGGGGAGGAAGAAGCTGTCTCAGTAGTACTTCCACCTCCGCTAACTTCCATGTGTAGCTTGAGCAACTGCCTTTCCTTTTTATGCTGGCTCACGTGGGCTACACACTGTAGCAGCGGCACGCAGGAGACGGTGGAGGGGGGAACGTCCTCTTCGCTTGCTCGTCCTGCATCCCCCGTTACGTGCTGTGGCATTCTTATTCCCGCCGCACCTTCCCTCCCTTCGTGTTTTCAGCTTGTCGCCTCCCCGTCACCGAGCAGCAACCAAAGAAAAAATTGCCTCCACCCCTTCCCCCTCCACTGCGCATGTGTACGATTGCTCTTCCCCTTCTCTTGTGCTAGACTCCACTCTCTTCTACCTCCTCTCTTACCAGGTGCCGTAGTAACGGCCGCTTGAGAAGAGGATGCCACTAGCGGCGTAGGTGGGAAGGGGTAAGGAGGAGGGGAGTGCGGTGCGAGGTACATGGGCGGGGAGCATGCGGGTCGCGCGTGGTCGCTGCGTACTCACCCCCTTCCTTTTTGTTGTTGTTGGCAACAGCGCATTACGCAAGAACCGTGTTTTTTGCTTCCCAGGTCGGATCGTGTTTTTTTATGTTGGCCGACCCCCTTCTCGGATTTGTTCTGCCTTTTCGTTTTCTATGTGACTGCCTCTGTGTGGCGGCCTTCTCTTCCTTCTTCATGTCTTTTTGCCTGGATGGGAGAACCTGCGCCGTGGGCATCCCTGCCAAGCTGGGTTTCTACGCACGCGTGTTTTTCTGCACGTGTATCTTTGCTCATGTGCATGATCGTGTATTTTCTCTTCCGGCTGCTTTCTCAATTCATCTACCTCAACTGGGCGGTTTTCTTGTTCGCGCAAGACGATCGACCCGTCATCCCGCCTGCAAGCGAGATGCATTGCCAGGGGGGGGGGGCCGAGTGTGAGCGTCTCGTCAGGCGAAGAAATCATCTGGAGGGGGGGGGGCACAGGAGAGCAAGACGAGAAAGAAGGGTGTATCCAGCTCGCTCAACAGTCGCTTCACACGTGCGTGCCGTGCTCGCTCTCTTTCTGTTCTGCGTATTCTGGCTTTCGTTGTCGCTTTCCCGCCAGCTTCTCTCTCTCTCTCCGCCATCCTGCTATGCAGCCCTGCGACGCAAGGGCGACCTTTCCCGTTCCAAACTGGGGATCGATCTGCATTGCACGCCGACTCTCTCTCAGCCCCGCACACGCGACTGCGGTGCATATTTCTTTTGCGAATGAAGGCTGCGCCCACAGACATGTATCCATGCTTTGCACCCCTGCAGCGGCGGGTGACCGGCGGTGACAATCCGGTGTGCCGTTGGAGTGCGGCCTACGGCTCCCTGCTGGCATTGCGGCACCCCCGCCCCGCCAGAGCCTTCGGTCCACCTGTTTCTGGTATAAGGGCGCCCGACCCGGCATTGTGCCGGGTACACTACGCGAGACTCGCGGGTCGTTCGGGACTCGGAGCAAGCGTCATTTCCCGCTCGGGCGCTGCCCGCGGTGACCTGACTAGGCATGCGTCACCCGCGCTGCGTGGGCTTTCCCCGCTGAGCGTGAACGGCGACTCCCTCCGTCCCATCTGTCGCGGCAGAGGCGGGCGAGCCGGCCAGACACGCCGCCGACGCATGGTGCCGATGGAAGTGCCGGATGAAGACGGCGAGGCCCCACCTCCTTCCCCGCCGCCCGACACGAGAAGGCCGTCGTGAAACAGGCGCCGGGGCTGCGGGCGTGCGAGGACTGCGCGGGCGCGCTGCCACGCACACGGGACAGCGCCAAAACGGGCACGCGTGGCGTCATAGGCGGCACCGTCTCCATCCGGCGGTGTGGGCCTCATGAAGCACCGATGCCGGCTGCACGACGTGCGCAGCCCGAGGTGCGCGAGGGGGGCGCTCCTCCGGACGCCCATGCGGGGAGTCCCCGCACCGCGCTACGGGATGCCGCGCGTTGAGGCGGCTTGTGGGGCAGAGAGGAGGGGGGGGACGCATGGCATACAGGCAGGGTGTGCAAGGTCGCACAGGCCCCCCCTCCCCCCACCTGGCCTGCGACTGGTGGCCTTCCTCCCTGGGCGCGTCCTGCCGTGCACCTGGACGGCCCACTGCCTCCGCCCTCGCGCATGTAGCCCCGGACGCGCCCCGCTTTGGCGCGAGGCATGCAGTCCACGCCGCGTCTCCGTCTGGCGCCGATGACGCCAGCACGCGGCCGGTGAAGGGGGCGAGAAAGGGCATGCAGAGCCCATAGGACGCACGGCCCGATTCCGCGGCAGGGCGGCTCGTGCCGGGCGGCGAGGTTGCAGCTGTTTGATCTACATATTCGTTTTCCTGTGTAGGGAAGGTGGTCGATGGGGAGGGGAGCAGTTGTTTGTTGTTTTGTGTTTTGCTGCGACTCATTCTGTTCCTCCGTACGCGGCGCGCAGGCTGTCTCTCTGTGCTGCTTACTGTGGTCCTTTCTATCGTGTGGTTATTTTTTATGCTGTATGAAGGGCGTCTGCGTGTGTGTGTGTGTGTCTTGTTTCATCGCGTTCGTTAGTTCTGTGTGGTGCTTAGGGTGGAGCTGGGGCTCATTTTGGTTGTTTTTCGCCCCGTATACCGATGGCCTGTGTTTCGCTTTTCGCCGTCTTGAGGGCGTCCGTGTCACTCACTGCACTTGTGTTCCGTCGTCGTTCACCACCTTCTCGTTCCTTTTTTCGATGCCTCCAGCTTGCCCTAGTCGTGTTTTTTAACGTGGGCGACTCTCATTCTCTCGTCACCTTATTCTTTCACCCGAGCTCCGTTCTCTCTCTCCAACTCGATGTCCACGTCATCTTTCCCTTCTTCAGGTGTGCTTTCGATTGCAGTGTGCCTGTTTAGGTCGTTCTCCTTCTTTGTCTCCCGTTGGGGTCGAGAGGGTTGCTTGCATGCATATGAATTTGACCATGTGAGTATATATATGTGCGCGTGTAGTGCCCCGGTGCCTGTGCAGCAGTACGGGCTTGTGCTGCCGCCGTGTCTCTCCCGTGTCCTCATCGCTTGGTTTTGCTTGTCTTGCTCACGTGGTCCTTTTTTCTGCTGCTCCTGTCAGGTGTCTATCCTCCAGCGAATACATGGTTGTGTCTCTCCTTCAGAGGATGGAGGGGGTGTGCGCGGAGGTGGGGAATGGATGTGAAGGGCGTTGTGAGAATGGTCCTTACCAAAAGCAAACTCAGCCTTCCCTCAATTCCGAAGGCAAGGCAGGAGCAACTTTCTTTTCCCGTCTCCGCATTCTCTAAAGATCGCCCTTATGTTCCTCTTCTGTTTTCCTGTTCCTTGTGACTGCAGCAAGGGTCTTCTCTTTTCTTTCGAAGGCCTGCGTGCCCATGTGCATTCTGCGCGTGCGTGTGCTCCAGCGTCTGTGTTCATAGCTTTCGATATACATATGTGTGTGTGTATATAGATGTATGCACCCACGCAGCTCTACTTGAACTTCTTTCTCCTCCTTGACGTCCGTCATGTTCGGTTATTGCTGGTGTATTGTATATACATATATATATATATACATGTACATGGTGCATTTCATATTACTTTTTTTCTTGAGGGAGTTCGGCTTTTTTTTTTTTGCTTCATTGATTTTTTTTTTTGGAGGCCTTTACAGCGTGCACAGTATGCTGTGCCACGTGTGTGGTTTCCTTTCTTTGTCGGTGTTGGCTATGGTGGTGGTTGCGCGTGTGCAAATGGGGGTTTTGAACGGCGGATATCGCACACTTGTATTTTTTTTCCTCGGCTTCTCTCTTTCTTTTCGTTGTTGTTGTTTTACTCTCTCTCTCTGTGATGAACTTCTCCTTGAGGGGTGTGTGTGCAATGGTGCGTCTGTGCTCGCACGCGTACCTCTTCCCTGTACATTTTAGTGGCAGCAGGGATTCTTTCCTTGTTGGCTGCCGGGGAATATGCGCTGACTGTTCCATGCCAGGTAGTCGGGTGGAATGAGGAAATGCAGTCAAGCGCCCGTGCATGGGGGCTCCTGCGCGTAAGGGTCTGTTTCTCTTGCTGTGGGGGGTTTGTTGCATCCGAAACAGTGGCAGTACCCCCTCATGGGTGACGACATTGTGCCTCTCAGGTAGGTATACATAGGCACACGTGTGTCGAGAGAAGATGGGGTGGGGGGACTGTAAGAGTGAGTGGCACGACAGACTCACAACACGCGCCCACACAACCGCAAAGGAATGCTCAACGGCACTGACGGTTCTGGAAAAAATGGACGCGGAGGCGTCGCACACATATATTTCCCCTTTTGCAGCGCAGACAGGCTCTTCCTCACTCTCCCTCTTCCTGCGCCTTCAATTATCCGAACAAGGAGTGCCTTGCGCGCGATGAACCCTTCAACGAGACATCGAAGCGACGTGATGGTTCGGTGGCCATGACCAAGTATTGCTCCTCTCCCATTCGTTCCCATCACCTCCCTGTCCCCCGCGCTTTCTGCTCTTATCGGCTCTGCCCCCTCCCCCCCCCTTCCCTCCCCTTTTTTCCTTCCTCGTCAACCTTACTTTACCCCCTGTCGGCATCTTTAGCAACTATCCCATTCGAAGAGAAAAACAGAACAGCACACGCAGAGAGCGAAGAGGGTGTTCCGGTTCTCGAGAAGAGCGCGGAATCGCATCATTTATGCTGATGGTTCGCGGCGGCGAAGCCTCTCTCTTTCGTTTCCTCCTCTCGCAATCTTCATTTCGTCGTGGACGCGCTTGCGCGCTACTGTTTCTTTTGCTAAGGGTAGAACCTTGCCGCCTGTGTGCGAGTGCCATGCATACCTTTCAGCTATTCTCTCTCTCTCTCTGCTCTCTCGGTCTGTCTCTCTCCGTCTCTGAGTCTACTATGCTTTTCTTCCGGCTCTGACGCTCGCAGAAACCAAGCTAACATAAATCATTGGCCCCCTTTTTTTTCTGTATTTTGCCAGTCCTATTCTGGTGTAGTGAGCATCATCAGCGCACCCGTATACGCTTTCCCTCGTTCACTTCCTTCTTCCCATTGTCTCTGTTCCCTCGCTCTGTTATCTCTGAGAACAACAACAACAACAAAAAAACATGTCGGGGGGTAACGCCGGCGACGCCATGATCGGCCGTGTGTGCCGGAACTTCCCAGATACGTTTGCCAAGGACGAGGCAACGGCACGTGAGCAGGAGAAGAAGTACTGGATTAGTCGCGTGCTGGGCTCCGGCGCCACTGGAACGGTTCTGTGCGCGAAGCGCGTATCTGATGGTGAAGGATTTGCGGTCAAGTGTGTTGACATGGAGGGCATGTCCGAGGCCGACAAAAACCGTGCGCAGGCTGAGGTGGACTGCCTGCTGAACTGTGACTTCTTTTCGATCGTCAAATGCCACGAGGACCTGGCGAAGCGCGATGCCAACAACCCAGAAATGGTGCAGATGATTGCACTGGTACTGGACTACGCCAACGCCGGTGATCTTCGCCAAGAGATCAAGAGCCGTGCCCGGACGGGTCGAACGTTCCGTGAGCATGAGGCAGGTCTGTTGTTCCTACAGGTGCTGCTGGCCGTCCACCACGTCCACTCGAAGCACATGATTCACCGTGATATCAAGAGTGCCAACATCCTGCTGTGCAGCAATGGTCTCGTGAAGCTTGGCGACTTTGGTTTTAGCAAGATGTATGCAAATACTGTGAGTGATGATGTCGGTCGCACGTTCTGTGGCACGCCCTACTACGTGGCACCGGAGATTT
This sequence comes from Leishmania major strain Friedlin, assembly GCF_000002725.2. Lineage (NCBI taxonomy): Eukaryota > Euglenozoa > Kinetoplastea > Trypanosomatida > Trypanosomatidae > Leishmania > Leishmania major. The sequence goes on along the minus strand of NC_007287.2, from coordinate 574,915 downwards.
GGCGGCGCTGCCCGTACAGCAAGAAGGCGGACATGTTCTCGCTCGGCGTGCTTCTTTACGAGCTGCTGACGCTGAAGCGTCCCTTCGACGGCGCCAACATGCACGAGGTCATGCACAAGACACTTGCTGGCCGCTTCGACCCTCTTCCGAGCAATATTAGCCCAGAGATGCGCGACATCGTGACAGCCCTGCTGAGCGGTGACCCGGGGCGCCGCCCGTCGAGCAGTCGGCTGCTGAACATGCCCATCTGCAAGCTCTTCCTGTCTGGCTTGCTGGAGATTGTGCAGACGCAACCGGCTTTCCATGGTGGTCTGCGCGACTCGATCTCGAGCCAGATCCAGGAGACGAAGCGGCTGCTAGTGACAGAGAAGCGGCACATCCAGCGCATGATGGAGGAGAGTTCGGGCAGCTCTGTGGCCGCGTCTACTACGATTCTCGAAGGCGCAACCCCACTGACAACGGCGCTCGGCGGCCTCACGATTCACGAGGGAACGGTGAAGAAGCAGAGCAGCGACATGGTGTGGAAAAAGCGTTATCTGTGCATTCGCGCCGAGCTCGCAGACGGTCAGACAGTGCTCGATATGAACCCCAAGTTCAAGACCTTGGACATGGTGCTGGCCATATCGAAGGAGACAATGGAGCAGCAGTGCATTTCCACGCCCTTCACGGAGCTGGAGGACGCCTTCCCGGTGCCTGCTAAGTATACTGGCTGCAACGCCTCTTTTGTCTTCGCCGTCGCTTTCAAGACTGGCAAGCGCCTGTCGTTCCAGACGAAGAGCGAGGTAGAGCGCGACCTTTGGATGGAAAAAATTCAGGACGTTTTGGGCATCGGCGACGGCGACGACGACATGTCTGCTCTGCCCGCAAAGGAGTGAGCCCGACTCTACAACGTGCCGAAGAAAAGGATGCGGCAACACAAGAAGCGGGAGGGCATCAGGCAGAGTACCGGTATGGCGCGCTGCAGGCAACTGACCGAGCGGCTTGCGCGTAGGCTTCTCCCTTCCTTTTGTGATCTTCTTCCTCTTCGCGATATACTGTGTCGCGTCGCTCACGCACGCCAAGTGGCAAACACGTTTGCGATGTGGCGGCACCCTTTGCGTGTTGGTCCTCTCTGTGTGCATCTGTCGGTAGGTCTCGTTCGGTGCATGGCGAGTGCTGCGCGGCTTGTGAGATGCCGAATGGTTCGGTAGTGAACGAAGGTTCCTCTGCTTCTCCTGTCTCTTCAAGTTTATGTAGATACACGCCTTTCTTTTTTTCGTTTTTTTTTTGTTGCGTGTGTGTCTGTGTGCCTGTGGCGACAACCCGACGCACCCAACTCCCTCTCAATCTCTCGCCCCCACCCTCCTCTCTTTATCTGTCATGTCCACGTACTTCACGGTTGTGATGTGCGGAGTGTATGCTTGCTCCGCACGTTGAGGTACGCGCGTCTGTGTCTGTGTGACTGTGTGTGCACGTCCTTGTCCTCCATTTGTCGTTCTTCTATGTTCATCTTCGTGGTCCTCACATATGTTTTTCTGCGTGCTCCATCTTGATCGGGTGACGGTGCTGAGAAGCTGAGTGAGGGAAGGTGATGGCAGGGACGCGGAGGAATGATGCTTTGATGGAACCCACGTGATCGAGGCCGTTGTGGTCTTGGTGTTTTGGCTTTCGTGGTTGGCTGTGGCTTGTCTCCTCGTCCGTGTCACCCTCCCCTTCCCCTGCTCTTTCACTGTCGCTCTTAGATGATGTGTTCGACTTCCACTGAGCTGTGTCCTTTTTTTTCTCTCTCGTTCCCCCCTTTGTTGGAGGGCTTGTATTGCTTTGACCTACTGTTTTTGACTTTCTCCCTCGCTCTCTCTCATGTGAAAAGTTTTTTGTAAGTGATGTATACCAGCAGTCCACAAGTAGCAGCAACGGCGGGACAGCGGCGAACCTGCTGCTCTCTCTCCCCCTTCCATTTTTTTCCGCGCACGCCCACACACACACACACACACACACACACACACACATGCACACGGGCAAGGCGTGCGAGTGTGTAGTGCGTACGTGTGTGTGTTTGCGATGTGTCTGCAGTTGCATTATCAGTGGCTGTTTGGTGGTAATGATCGTCTTTTCCCCGTTTTCTTGCTTCTTTTCACTGTCACCACACCTTCTCCCTTTCCTTTCCTGCTCCACCTCTTCCTCCCCGCCGCTTGTCTTGCAGCAGACTCCCTGACAGTAGTAGATGCGCGCTTTTTTCGAAGTAGTGCACTTGTCTGTTCGGGAGGAATCTTGCTTTCATGGACGCGCGCATTAGGCTGAGAGATGGGTGAACGAGGAAGGGGAGGGGAGAGAGAGAGAGAGAGAGGCCCTCCCCCGCACCAACACACACAAAAAGGGTGAGGGTCGTGTATCGATTCATGAACTGTCCTTCCTCCTCGTTTTCCACGCTGCTTGCTCTCCCTGTGCTCTATAGCTCCGCTGCTCTCTTTTTTTTTCTGGAAGGTGCGAGAAGAGAATGCCCGTCTCAGACAGTTCTGTTGCTGTTTTTTCTTTTTTTTCGTTTGATGTTGTTCTTCCAATTGATTGTGTACTCCTGAGTCAAACGCGCCCCCTCCTCGCTTCCCTCCCCCCTCTCCTCTTTCCTCGGTCGTGCTTGGATGCAGCTTTCCGTCTCTTTCCTTCTTCTGCTCACCTCTCGGAAGCGACACGGGTAGGACAGGCTGAGGTACAGCTGCACCCTCCAGTGGAGCCATGCAACATGCATCTTACGAGTTGAGGGGGAGAGGTCAGAACACTACCAGCAAGCGGGTCACGCGTCTTCATATCCCAGATGAGTATCCCTTGCCTGTGCGAGGTGGGAGGCAGGGGTGTCGAAGGGCACCTGACCTCAGTCGGCGCTCACACGGTTCCTTAAGAGGGAGAAGCGAAAATGAAACACGAGCAACAGGTGGCAACGAAAACAAAAAGGAGGGCAGAGGGGGAGAGCAGAGGAGTTTTTGCCAAAACAACAGCAGCAAAAAGAATGCCGCCGCGCGGGCGCTACGTGGCAGTAGAGGCAAGCAAAGAAGCCGTCGGGCGACTGCGCTTTTGTTGCTGTTGTTTGCCACCACCAGCGTTTTCTCTCTATTGTTTGATGTTTTTGTTTGTTTGTAGCAGTGTTGAGAGTGAGTTGTGTTGCTTCTGCAGCCGCCTTATCATGTTGTCCTTTTCGTCAAAGCTATGTTCTTGCTTTTGTGCTCTCTTCTTCCACCTTTTTCCTTTTTGGACACGAAAAATGCCTGACGCGTGTGTGTGTGCTTGCCATGGCGGCTCACTCTTTTCTGTTTGTTTCTTTCCTCACTACTTCCTCACTTCCTGTTGCACTGCATCCCTATTTTTTTTGTTCCATCTGCGTGTCGACTTTCCGTGATGACGAGGAGACACCTCAGTGCGTGGCGTCGGAGGGACCAGTGCCCCACGCATTCTGTGTGGAAAAAGCCAAGCAGCCCCTTGCCCCTATCCCCTGCCAGTGCTGAACCGCCTCCGGTGGTGGCCGAGTCCAGCGCCTACGGCGTAGCGGAGCCAGAGCAATGCATCCCCGCTGATGTCGGACGGCCATGTCCTAGTGAGCATGGCGTCGCCGCGCCGGGTGGCCAGCGAACGCGTCTGTGCCGTTCGCATGATGGGCGGAGTGTGGAGGTGGGTGGAAAGGCGGATGCACCGGGTGGCGAGCGGCGCAACGGGCGCTGCTGTGAGGCGGTGTGTGAGCACTGCTCGATGCAGAGGCGGTGCCCAGGTGGCTGGGTCGGCGCACGGCTGCAGGGCTTGCCCTACCGCTGCATCTCTCCCCATGCGCTGTGCCTGTGCCACGACTGTGAGAGCTGGGCTTCTGTTGCATGGCAGAGAATGAGCATGTTGAATAAATGGGTGTTGGCCTTTTGAGGCGTGTGTTTGAGTCGCAGCGGGTACGGTGGCGAAAAATACGTGTGCTGGTGTTCTGCTGACATTTTATGTGCACTCGTTAGTTTTCATCTGCCGAGGCCTCTAGGAGAGGCTGCGGGGAACGTGTATGCTCGGTGTGTGTATGCATGTATGTATGTATGTGTGTGTGTGTGTGTGTGTTACTGTCAGCCGCAGATGTGGCGGATGGTGACGCCTCACCCCATCTGCTCCTGCTTCTGTCATGGAAATTTCTCTCGCAGGTGGTGCTGTGTGGACCTCGTGTTCCCTGTTTTACGAAGCTTCTTATTTCTCTCTGCGTGTATGTGTGTGTTTGTGTTTTTGTTACTGTATCTGTGTATGTCTGTTCGGGTCGCCTATCCACTTTATTTCCTTTTCGGTCTCTCCTTTCGCTCTTCCTTGTGTGGTCTGTTGCTGTTATGGTTGTTGTTCCCCGTCGATCTTTTTTTTTTCGATTGTTTTTTAGTCCTGGTGCGATGCTCTGGTTTCGACTCCTTTTCCTGTTATTATAGCTTTATGTCATAGTCATTATGTTTCAAACTTATGAAGGATTGCATGAAAACGGCACCAAGTAAACACACACACAGACACACACGGAGAAAAAGGCACTAGTGTTCGACACTGTGGAAAGGGTAACTCTTTTGCGCGGCAAACGCATGGGGCTACACTCCGTCAAGCAGGATGTACACCGGCGATGAGATGGCACTGCATGTCGTTCCTTTTGGTCGTGTATGGCAGTGTATACACCGAAGCTCTTTGCCCCACTGTTGCTCCGCTGCTCATCGTCACTATTCATGCCTGACTTTTTTTCCGTCCCTCAGATACGAAAGCATTGTCGATACAGCAGCGCCACACATGTGCACCCTCATTCATGAGGCGTTCCAAGTAGATGGAGTGCGGCCTACGGCTCCCTGCTGGCATTGCGGCACCCCCGCCCCGCCAGAGCCTTCGGTCCACCTGTTTCTGGTATAAGGGCGCCCGACCCGGCATTGTGCCGGGTACACTACGCGAGACTCGCGGGTCGTTCGGGACTCGGAGCAAGCGTCATTTCCCGCTCGGGCGCTGCCCGCGGTGACCTGACTAGGCATGCGTCACCCGCGCTGCGTGGGCTTTCCCCGCTGAGCGTGAACGGCGACTCCCTCCGTCCCATCTGTCGCGGCAGAGGCGGGCGAGCCGGCCAGACACGCCGCCGACGCATGGTGCCGATGGAAGTGCCGGATGAAGACGGCGAGGCCCCACCTCCTTCCCCGCCGCCCGACACGAGAAGGCCGTCGTGAAACAGGCGCCGGGGCTGCGGGCGTGCGAGGACTGCGCGGGCGCGCTGCCACGCACACGGGACAGCGCCAAAACGGGCACGCGTGGCGTCATAGGCGGCACCGTCTCCATCCGGCGGTGTGGGCCTCATGAAGCACCGATGCCGGCTGCACGACGTGCGCAGCCCGAGGTGCGCGAGGGGGGCGCTCCTCCGGACGCCCATGCGGGGAGTCCCCGCACCGCGCTACGGGATGCCGCGCGTTGAGGCGGCTTGTGGGGCAGAGAGGAGGGGGGGGGACGCATGGCATACAGGCAGGGTGTGCAAGGTCGCACAGGCCCCCCCCCCCCCCACCTGGCCTGCGACTGGTGGCCTTCCTCCCTGGGCGCGTCCTGCCGTGCACCTGGACGGCCCACTGCCTCCGCCCTCGCGCATGTAGCCCCGGACGCGCCCCGCTTTGGCGCGAGGCATGCAGTCCACGCCGCGTCTCCGTCTGGCGCCGATGATGCCAGCACGCGGCCGGTGAAGGTGGCGAGAAAGGACATGCAGAGCCCATAGGACGCACAGCCCGATTCCGCGGCAGGGCGGCTCGTGCTGGGCGGCGAGGGTGCTGCTGTGGTGCGTGGGCGGTAGGTAGGCTGAGGCTGTGCCCGCGTATATTTGGTGACTTTGTCGTGGTGGAACGGATGCCTGGAAGTAAAACAACAAAATGGTGCACCGATAGAGAGAAAATGACACCCCCTGCGTCGTGGTACAGGAGGTACAGCTGCAGAAGTTGGCGTGGTGCGGACGATGTGCAAGGTCGTCATGTGCTTCTCTTCGGGTGGGAGGCTATCATGTACGACTGCAATTGGTACTGTGGAGTTTGTGGCGAGGGATGTTTAATTTTACGCAGCAGTGGTCATATGCGCGGACGAGCGGTCTGTCTGCTGCTGGTATGATCTCGCGCTACCTATCTTTCACCTTCTTCACCGCACATACACGATCACACGAGGCCGCGTTGGCACAGCCGCTGTACGCGTTGTGTTGTTTTGTCTGCTACCAATGCTCTGTCGTAACGTCTCAAGGTCCTACAGTGCTCGTAGGCGCTGCCGGCCTTCTGTGTGTGTCGCGTTCGGCGCCTTGCTGGTCGAACCCCCGCAGGCAGCGTACCTTCGCCGTTGCGCGGTCTCCTCAAGGGCAACAGCAACGGCTGCCTCGCTCAGCAGTGATCACGCGTCGCTGTCTGTCTGCAAGCGCTGCGAGCACACTACCACCATTGCAACGCCTCCAGAAAGGGTTTTGACAACAAAGGAGCAGGTCGACGAGCTGATGGACTCGTTCGCGGAGGCTTGCGAGCTGATTACCGATGCGAAAGAAAGCGTCGGCACAACTTACTTCGCGGACGACATGGAGGACGCGGAGAAGCAGACGCACGATGTCTTGAACCGCTGGGAGAGCCTGCAGGCAGCGCTGGAGCGCAAGGGGACCGCAGAGGAGCTGCAGAAGGTTCGCAACATGTACGATCTAAAGATCAAGCAGCTGAAGGCAGAGCTCGAGGCGGTGCGTGAGGCTGGCGGGGCCGGGTAAGACCCGCGCTGTGTTACTCGCAGCGCTGCTTGCTCGTTCTTTTACACTCTCCAGCCTACACCTACCCCGTCCCTCTCCCAGAGGTAAGCTAGGAGGCGTGGTCGCCACGCGTGCGCATTGCTCGTGTGCCTCTCTCTCACGCCAGGTGATCCTGTATCTTGTATACTGTCGCTGCGCCAAGGCCTCCTCTCTCCACTGTGGACTGCTTCCGTCGGATGATGATAGTGCGCATATGTCTTGCTCGTCTTCCTTGTCTTCTCCCCCCTCCCCGAGGAGGAAAGGATCCACTTTCAACGTTTCGCGTGACGGTGTTTTGTGTGTCGGCGTGTGTGTGTGTGTGTGTGTGTGTGTGCGTGTATGTGCTTGTGTGTGTGGACGGGCGACGGATTTCTCTTGTCGTGTCTGGGTCGCCGGCGCGCAGGTGGTCGGCTGCCACGACACGAAAGAGGGAAGAGGTCTCTCACACCTGCGTGACGGCACTCCACATACGCAGTAGCCGAGAGGCAACGGTGTGACCGCTTCTGCTCGTTGTCTCACATCGAGCTGCGTCTTTAGCTTTCTCATGCACAGGGATGTTGGGCTCTGTGCGGATGGTCGCGTATCGTATTTGCACCTGTGTGCGCGCTTGTGCAGGCCTTGGCGTCACCCCGTCTTATTCAGCCCTCCCCTTTGCCTTTCGGCGCTCTCTGCCCATGTCGGCCCACCGCTGCATCGGCAAGGCCTTCGTGCAAAACACCACACACGCGTCATACCAGACGCGACCAGGACAGACAGAGATTTTTTTTTCTGCGTTCTTTTGGTCGTTCCACGCGTCCGATGCATTGGCACCTGCTCTGCGCAGTTTTGTCGTCTTGCATAGTGCCACGGACAGGGAACACAACTTTTGTCCTCTCCCGCATCTCCCCCCCCCTTCTACTGTCTCTGGCACCCCACTGCACAGCAAGCATGGGCATCCCTGACTTTGTCAAGTTTATTGCGCGCTCCTCGCCTAGTGCGCTGTGCCGTGTGCCGAAAGGCAGCTCCAGGCACGAGCCGCTCATCTTCGACTTCATCTTGATTGACGCCACGAACGCGGCGCAGACACTTGGGCTTGACACCTTGCGCGCGTTTCTAAATCCCGACCATGTCATGGCGAGGTCAGCTGTTATCTTCGCGCTAGACTCCCAGCGCGATCGCAGCGGCACGGCCCGCGCCCACCGCCACGCACTTGTGGGCATCGGTGACCTCGATGTGCATGTGCAGAAGCTGTGTGGACAGTTGGCGGACGCGTACTGTGCGCAGCAAGGGTGCAACAACAGGTTGGGTGCCGGCTCTGGGGCCAACCCGTACGTGCTGATGAGCGGACGCGGTGTGGCGGGGGAGGCGGACTACAAGCTTCTTGACCTGCAGCGTTGCTTGGTGACGTGTGCCATTGCCAGCGGAGCCGCTGTCCTCCCTACCTTTCTCTTTATCTCGGAGGACTCTGATGTGCTGTGCGGCGCGCTCTGTGGTCCAGCACCCCAGCAGGTTTCCATTGCCACAAAGCTGCAGGATGTCCTCTTCGAGCCTTCGATTTTGCGCCTGGATCGCGTCTTGGCGTTTGTGGCCACCTGCACCGACGCCTTCTACGCCGAGAACGAGAAGGAGGCAGCGGCAGCTGCCGCAGCCAAGATGAAGGCAATGACGGAAAGAAACGCTGCGAAGGCCACCAGGGCGAACGCCTTTGCCACTGCGCCGGCAACGAAACATGCGGGGGAGCATCACAGCGACGAGGAGGTGGAGCTTTCCGTGAAGGACACGGCGGTCGCCACGGCGACGGCGACGGCTGCGCGAGACGACGGTGTGGTGCGTCGCCGCAAGCAGGACGGACCAATGGTATCCACCGGCGTGCGCATCGAGTTGGCGGACAGCAGCGATGACGATCAGCCAGAGCATGTGGAGACGAAGCCGACGAAGGTGCCCACGGCGACTGCAGGCGCATCCGCTAAGGCGCCTGTGTCAGAGATGGGGGAGGTGCCCATTGATGGTGGCGAGTGCGTCGAGGGAGCCAGTGCTGCTCCGACGGAGGGCGAGCTGCTCGTCTCCTCCATCATGCACACGAGCTGCGTTGACATGGTGTTTCTCTTTATGATTGTCATGGGCAACGCTGTCAATGTGCCGTCGCTGGTGCGCGGCGCCACAAAGGTGGATTCCGGGTCGTGCTGGCAGGCGTACTGCAAGCACAAGTACAAGAATTTGTCTGCCGCGGATGCCGAGACCGGCCGCGCACTACTTACCCCTTCTATCAACACGCACTCGACGAACAGAGGCACCCTCGTACTAAACTGCCACTTCCTCCACTCCATCTTGGACGCTGTGCATTACGCCGACGCGGAGCCGCGACCGCCCGTCGAAGAAGAGAAGAGCAGCGCCATTACCTACCTCTCCAATGCCGTCTACGCGACACTGCGCTACATTGTCGGGTGTAATCTTGACAGGACGCCGACATTAAAGCAGACGTTTCTCGACTCACGGCCGCTCTCCGAGACTCCCATCATGCTCCCTAGTCTCTCTGCGGTGATGTGGGTGCTCGGCCAGGAGTCGGCGCGCACGTTCTCGTTCCCCTTGCACGGCCTCGCCAAGAAGGAGCTCTTAGTGGCCGCGTCGAGTGGCGCGTCGGCTGCCAATGATGCCGCCGACGCCTCGTCCAAGCTTGCAGCCAACCACGCCACCTTCGCGCGTGACGCGTCGTCCTCCACAAGCGACCTGGACGTTGGCGAGCATCTCGTGGCGCCTGCGGCTTCGAACGCGTGGGCCGTGCGTGGTGCGCGCACGAGCAACGTGTCCCTTGCAACTCTGATGGTGAATTTCACTAGCGGCGTTGACAGAGCGTCCTCGGCTGCGCGCAGCGCTCACTACACCGCTGCAGGCATGTGGTCTGCGCAGCTCCCCAGCGTCTCAGAGATGCTGAAGAAAGCCCTGCAGATGGTTTCACCAGCCAGCTTAGCGAAGGCCAACCTGCTCTTCTACCTCATGACCGTCTGGACGTACGCCCTCGGACTCGGTGTGCGCCGCATGGCGACGCTCACCAAGGCAGCCGCGTCAGTGACGAAAGCCGAAGTAGGGGATCCGGAGCTCAGTTTGGCGCAGTCGCCTTCCTCGGCTGGGACCGCTAAAACCTTACAGGTGGCGCCGGATACAACGCCAGTTAGCGGGCACTATGTATACAGCTTCGAGTTGCGTCGCATGGCGCCCGTTCTACAGGCTGCGACTTCGCAACCACCGTCCTTCATCACAGCCGCATCTGGGCGCTCCGCGATACCTGGAAGGGTGGACAGCACAGCATCCTCGTCGAGCGAGAAATCCGCGGCGCAGCAGGCCATTTTTGCGGCGCTCGGGGTGTCGTATGACTACTCAAAGACGCCGCGTGCTCCGGCAAACGTTGTGAATCTGCCGCGCTGTGCGATGGACGAGGAGGACATTGCAGAGCTGCAGCGGCTCAGGAAGGTGGCAAAGAAGGAGCGCGCCCTTTCTGCGTTGGTGGTCGACGCTGTCCCTGGCAAGAAGCGCAGTGCCAACGCGGATGACAAAGACAGCGCGTCGTCGGACAACGACGACGGCGACATTGACCGGACGAGGTCAACGAAAAGGGCCAAAGAGGCGAAAAACGGCACCTCTAAGGCAAAGAAGCGTCTCGGTAAACGCGAGCGTCTAAAACAACAAAAGGCAACCGCGAAGGCGGCAGCTGCTGAAGCGGACGGTGGCTCGCCGAGGCACGCGGGGCGTGCCCCGCGAGTCCATGCACCGGTGAAGGCTGCGACTTCGTGAAGCGGAACAAAGGCACGCACCACTCCAAGAGGAGTACGTGCCGCGTCTTGCTTTTTATTTTAACTACACGTTAATGGCGATCGTTTAACGCGGATGGGTACAGGGGAACAAAGATGCCCTCTCTCCCATTGCAAGGTGAAGAAGGCGACGACCGTGTGTCGCATAGGTGTGAGATCGCTGTGGCATGCGTTCCAAGCCGCCCCTCGACGCAGGGGTGGCTGCACGTGTGCAGGGTGGGTTGGTGACCAAAGCATTCTCTGTGATTTGGCATTGCAGAGAGGAAATGCGCATCGTAGTGCACGGCCCTTTTTTTTGATCATTCGCGACGCAACTGTTACATCCCACATGCGCATTCAACGCCAGCAGAGCAGACGTGTGGGAAGGGGGACTTCGGCCGCACTCACCCGAATGCCATTTTGCTGCCGTGGCCGCACCACCGGTGCGCTCTCCCCTTTTCTTCACTCTCGCTTTGTAGAGTGTGTTTCGGGCTGCTGGACTAAAGACGATACTGGTTGTCAAAACGTCTTCACACCGCCTCTCCTTTTTGTTCCATCTGCGTGTCGACTTTCCGTGATGACGAGGAGACACCTCAGTGCGCGGCGTCGGAGGGACCAGTGCCCCACGCATTCTGTGTGGAAAAAGCCAAGCAGCCCCTTGCCCCTATCCCCTGCCAGTGCTGAACCGCCTCCGGTGGTGGCCGAGTCCAGCGCCTACGGCGTAGCGGAGCCAGAGCAATGCATCCCCGCTGATGTCGGACGGCCATGTCCTGGTGAGCATGGCGTCGCCGCGCCGGGTGGCCAGCGAACGCGTCTGTGCCGTTCGCATGATGGGCGGAGTGTGGAGGTGGGTGGAAAGGCGGATGCACCGGGTGGCGAGCGGCGCAACGGGCGCTGCTGTGAGGCGGTGTGTGAGCACTGCTCGATGCAGAGGCGGTGCCCAGGTGGCTGGGTCGGCGCACGGCTGCAGGGCTTGCCCTACCGCTGCATCTCTCCCCATGCGCTGTGCCTGTCACCGGCCGAGGGCGGGGCGGTAGCGTGTAGGCTGAACGCCTTGCTGTGTGGCAAGGAATGCAGATGTGGCGGACAACGAAGGAAAACACAAAAAAAGCACCTTGTCATCATTATCATCTCTCTCTTTTTCTCCCTGTCTCTCACGTGCACATCGGTTGATCTCTGTAGCTCACCACGCGCTGGCGCACGAATCGCTGTTTTACGAACAGAACACATCAGCAGCGCATGCATACACGAAAGAAAAAGAAGGGAAAGAGTTGAGGCGTACAATTTCCCTTTTTTCGTCATTGTCTTGTGCACATGTGCGATGAGGTGTGGCTGCTGAGGGGGCCCGGTCTACTTGAATTTTTCGTTGTGTGCGCTGGGGACGGACCCTCTTTCCACGGCGTCTCCATTGCGCACGCCAGGATCTACTCGATAGATTTGAAGAACCGTGCATAATTCGACCGTTAGAGGCATCCGTAGTCGACATCTTTCTTTGTCAACTGTCAGCGGTTTCAAACACCGCTCACCGCGGCAAAATCGGCTCGATAATCGCGAACCTCACCTAAAAGGCAGGAAAGTCGATGGAAGAAGAGGAGGAGCTGTCGATGGTTATACCGGTGCCGGGGTCTGGTGTCTCCTCCCAGCGTGCTGCTTCGGAGTACTCGGAGCATGCGGGGAAATCATCAGCACAGGACGCTTCGACTTCGGCAGGCAACCCAGCCGTCCCCTTCTCGCGCTCCACGACACCTGTTGCTTTTCGCCGAGGTCCTTCCGCTGCACGGGGAAGCGATGAACAGGACCAAGTAAGCATTCCTACTCCCTCTATCCAGCGAATGAAGCCGTCAATGTCGCCAGAGGCGGACGGATCGACCGCGGCGCACACACAAAGGCCGTCTGGGCGTTCTGCCGTGTCCAGCAGCTCAATTGTGTTCTCGGGGGCTGACAGCACCACCGGGACGTCTATCCTGTTTGCCAGCGATGGCGCGTCTTCTGAGGGCGTCAGGAACGGTGAAGTTTCACCGCTTAGTCGCTCCCCCTGTGCTGTGAAGAACGGCAAGTCTGGCAACGTTGCTGCGGTGAAGCAGCAGACGCAATACGACGAGGTTGCCCAGGACGCCGCTGCCGTTGTCGATCTCACGAGTGACTCGTCTTTTGACCTCCACATTGAGGAAGATGAGCAGGCTGAGGAGCCGCCGGCAGTGGCGGCAGCGGCGGATGAAGCACCGCAATGGAAGCGGAAATCGTCAAAGGCGTCCAAGAGGCCAACGCCTGGCTCATCCAAGCTGGCCTCATCGATATCCAAAAAGGAGGCAACTAACAAACGCGTGGAAAAAGCGGGCAAATCCACGAGCCGTGCCACGCCTGCGGTGTCGTCTGCCGACCCTGCACCGAAGGGCAGCCGTGCGCGCCGTGGAGCCAAAGTTGCCGTGCCGTCACAACAAGCGAGCCCTGCCCGTGCCTCGAGAGGCCATCCGGGAACGTTATCAGCATCGGAGCGGAAGGCAAACACGCCTGGAGCTGAGCAGCGACTTGCCTCTTTTTCCAGAGATCATGATTTAGTCGCTTCCCCGTTGCTATCCTCTCGCAGTAGCAGCGGGGGCAGTCTTAGCCACCGCGAGTCTCGCGGCTCTGTGAACTCCGTTGGCGAGGAGAGCGCAGATCGCTTTCCAAATCGCGAACACCATCGCAACTGTGGGCTTCGTCCCACCCCGGGTGAGGACACAGAGGAAGATGATGAGGATCGCCGGTCAATCAGCAGAGCAGAGCGAGTAGGAGGGCATGGCGCATCTCGGAGCCACAAAAGCGTCATAGCAGACACTGGCGAGAGGGGTCGCAGCAGTCGCGCACAGCGTGAGGGGGCAAAGGGGCAGGCGTGGAGAACGCATTCTGGTGCCTCGCGCACGGATCACTGTCGAGGTAGAGAGTTGTCGCGAGAGGGGCACCGTCATTTGTCGTCATGCTCACCGGTGCGCCGCCATGGTTCACGGCGCCTGACCGTCGGAAGCTTGCATGGCGGCGCGCTGGCGCACGAGTGTTTGATGAAGCTGAGGCAGCACAGCCGCGAGGGGGGCTTTGACTGGCCACGGCCACACCACCGGCGCCGCAGCGGTGAGGCACCTCCACATCATCGGTGCCACTGCCGCTCAGAAAGTAGGGCGAAGGCGCCGTCGCCCTTGTGCGCGGATCGCATGCCGCTTCACCGCACCTCCTTCTACGACGACTACACAGATAACGACGTGTATGCTACAGCCGCTGTCGCTTCCCTTGAGCGATTCGGTGACCTCTCGGAGCGGTGTCGCCGTCGCAGCAGCCGCGAGGGTGGGGACGACGGGTACGGGGCGGCGGTCGTGCAAAGCGCACGCTCAGTCGCCAGCTCCGTCTTCAGCGGCGATGACGTCGAGGAGAAGGAGGAGCTACTTACCTCCTCCCACTTCGATGATCGCAGGAGCAGTACTAGGGGCCGCCGAGTCGATTCTGCACTGTCGCCTCGCTCAAAGGCGCGTTACGCTGATAGCAAACCAGGGGAAACACTATGCCGGCAAGAACTTCTAAAGTACGACCACGGAGATCGCCGGGCGTTCGAGCTTCGAAAAGGTGGATCGGTGCACCGCCGCAATGGCACTGCGGCCCGCAATCATCGCCGTCGTGGTGCTGAGTGGGAGCCTGACTACTACTACTGGAACGAGCCACGAAGAGGCTATTCGCTCGATAGCGGTGGCTGCGGCTGCTCGTGGTGCCCACAGAGCTACCACAGTCCTCGCCCGGCTGCTCCGCCGGCTCGTGAGAGCCCTCTCCGTTCTCGTTGTGGCCTCTATCGCCCTGATTCGCCTTCGGACGCACCGCCAGGCGAGGTGCGGTATCAGTCACTCCGGCCTTTGGCATCTTCTCCCGTTCGCAGGCACCGAGCCCGGAGCGCGGCAAGCGGCACGCAGGCAACACCGTTGCGGCGAGCGTCACAGAGCCCTGCGTCTTCTGTGGCTTCCGTCCCTCTTTCGGAGAAGAAGCTGCTGGGCGAGGTGGAGTGGAAGCTGGACGCGCTGGAGAAGCAGATCGCCAACGAAGATGCGGAGCGGGAGCGAGCGATGATGCGTAGCCCGTTTGAGCGGCTCTACCACTTGAACAACCGCCGCGACCGTGACGAGCGCCGCAATAAAGTGTTCCAGCTGAGCCTCCTTGAGCGTATCCGTGACCGAATCGTCTCCGGCTCGCTGAAGGAGGACATCGCGCGGAAAGAAGAACGGCTGCGTAAGCAGGAGGAGATGCTGACAAGTCCAAACGGGGTGTTTGTGCGCCTGTACCAGAACTCGAGTCCGCGTCGTTCTTCAAACGCCGCAGCCGAAGGCAGCGATTGCAAGAGTGTCGGAGAGGGCAACCGTGACGGGCGTGCCAGCGTCAACACCACCGGCGTGTCCAGTCAGCGGGCGTCGACGGCACGTAGCCGCATGAGCGCGGCGGAGTCGCAGGAGCTGTGCAACCGCCTCTACGAAACCGCCGCCATCGTGAAACAGAAGAAGGAGGCGATGAGGAAGCAATCAGTAGAGGAGCGCCAACGGCAGCAAGCAGAGGAGCTCCTGATCGCGCGCTTGGCGGGCCAGATTCAGCTCGAACGATCCCGCACGCGTGCCTCGTCCAAGAGGCGACCGAAGACGCCAGCACAGTTGGAAGACGAAGCCCGCGCGGCGCTGGAGAAGCTGCGCAAAGAGGACCCGGAAGGTTACGAGAAGAAGGTGTTGCGAGGTCGCTTGCTGTCGCCAGCGGAAAGAGTTATGCAGGCCGAGCGGCTCTGGAAGCACGGCTATATCTCGAAGGCGAAACTGGAGGCGCAAAAGAAGGTGTTGGAGCTGAAGAAGTGCACCTTTCAGCCTACCATTAATGAGTTCTCAGGCTCCGCCGGCGTTGCCGGGAGTGGCGAGACGCGCGGTAAGGGCGGCGGTGGCACGAATGACGACAAACACTTGAGCGCCGGCACCGACCGTGCGCAGCGTCACCGCAAGGCAAACCGGTTCGAGGAGCTGTACCGCAAAGGAATCCAGGCCAAGGTGCGTGGAGAGACGCTACGCGAAGAGCGCGACCGTGAAGCTCGCCTCAGGATCCTGCGCAGTCGTATGGTGAGCGACCACCACTTTCGGCGCCGTGTCGAGCTCGACCCATTGCTCGCTGAGCGTTTCATGAAGTCACTTGTTGTGTAGTGCGCCGATTGCCGACAGGTTTCTCGCTGCGAGCAGCTACAAGGGACCCCCGGCGCAGGGTGTAGCACACTCGCATGCATGCCACGTGCCGGGGGGCGGGGAGGGGGGCTTTGCTATTGTCTGCGCCCGTGCCTGCGTGCGGAGTCAGCGGCATTACGCATCGGGTGTTGGAGACAGAGTCTTCGCGGGATGCCCTTGACGTTTTGAGCTGCTCTCACTGCATATCACTCTGATGCTCCCTTTCTTTGCTTGTGTGATGGCTTTGTTTGTGTGTGCTTGAGGAGTGTGTCAAGAAGCTGATGCTTCTTGTCTCCTCAGCATGGCCGCTAGATCGTTTGGATGGTTTTCGAATCGTCTGTCTCTTGCAGTGGCGTTGCTGTGTTTCTCTCTATCTACATAGATGTTTGGCTGCATCCTGCATGTGCCAAAGTGACGAAGCTCGAGCCGGTGCATGAGCGGGGACTAGAACAGCGATGTTTGCGTGACTCCGTAGAGAAACATGTCGAGGCTGCAACTCACCACACGCACACAAGTGCACCCACGCAGAATCACGGCCAGGCTTTCTCCCCCGCCTACCTCGTGCTCTTCCTGCTGTTCCTCTCTTGTGTGCCATGCTCACCTCCTGTTCCATGCTTTTTTTTCGTCTTTTTTTGATAGCAGGCCTGGCGTAGAGGCGAGAGGGAGGGAGGGGCCACAGCCTTGTGCAACATGCGCTCCGACATAGACTTGTATGAGTGTTGCACACAAGGCGGATGGTGAGAGTAAGAGCGAATCACTCGCGGTATGCTACGACGAAGCTGCTTGAGCATCGTTGTGGTCTGCCCCTCTCCCTCTGTGTGTGTGTGTGTGTGTGTGTTCTGTTGTGTCCCCTCTTGCCCTGCCCGCATGCGCCAGAGAGACACACGCAAGACAGCAAAAGGATGGAGAGAGACATGGCGGCTGTGGGAAGAAAGAAGAAAGCGGATGGGGTGGAAAACGCGCTGTCACGCACTACTGCTGCTGTATTCACGACGGTGTGGTGCTCCGTTGGCTGAGCCCTTGTACATCTCGCTTCTGTGGTGAGGCGCACTGGCAATCTGCCGCCGCCTCTTTGTTTTGTTTTGTTTTTTTGTGTGTGTGTGTCTGCCTTGTCGTGGATTGCCGTCTCTCCCCGCACCTTTCAACTATAGCTGAGGAGGGCGCGCGCGAGAGAGGAAGAGGGGCAATGCAAAGTGATTTGCTGCTTCTGCAACATGCTGTGTTGTGTGTCTTCTGCTCCCATGCTTGCACAATGGTCGTCGTGTTTCTCCTTGTGGGTCTGTTGGTGGTTGCACTTCAGTGTGATGGGAGAACCCCAATGCAGCAAAATTTAAAAGGAGGGATCCATCGAGGCACGAGTCTCCGTGGTGCGCAAAGGCATGGTACTCCCTCCGGTCTGGTGCAACGCGCCTGTGTGATAGCGTTGCCCCGACTCGCAACACCACCATTCCTCTTCTTGTGCGAACTCACCACAGTGGTACTTTTTTTTTGCCGTCGTGGCATGACCCGTTTCATCTGACGAATGCACACGCGTCAGTGTATTCGAGTCCGTGTCCCCTTTACTCGTCATGTCGTAAGCGAGACACAGCACCCTATCATCGTCGCCGATCCGTCGCATGAGCTGCACCTTGGGCTGCGCTGGCGTGCCGTTGTCATAGTTTGTACATGCGTTTTCTTCTCATCCGCTTCGTGCACCCCTCTTCCTTATTTTCACTTCTGGGCCATGCTCCCTGATTGCCTGTAGAGGAGAGCGATCATGCGGCGTTTTCTGAGGTCGCTGAATCTACGGTTCCACGTCGTGCTTTGGCAGTCGCATTCGACACACACGATCAGGTGCGTACGCGCGTCCACCAACACGGGTGTGGGGGAGCAGACCCCAGCGCTGGCACCCGAGGTCGCTGCTGCTTCTTCTTCTGAAAAGCCGTTATGCGCAGCGTTCGCCGACAGCACGAGTAGCAGCGGTGGCACGGCGAATAAGCAAACATCGCGGCACCCGATGGAGCTGCTGACGAGTGTCTTTCAGCGCCATCCACCCGCACTACGTTTGCATCGCGAGCTCACTATCGCTCTCGCCGATGGCGACTCCGCTCGTGCGGCGGATTTGGCCAGCGTGCTCGCCACCACTGTCCAGCGCGTCGTGGCAGCGGAGGCGGATTCGAGCGACGCTGCGACGCCACCTGAAGGGCACGCGAATACAGGGCACTTCTCCCAGCGCGACATCCCTGTGGCTGGTCTCGAGGATGTGGAAGAGGCAGTGGAAAAGACACGCCAGACACTCCTTCGTGAGGCGACGGTGCGCGTCAGCAGTGGCGTGGCTAGAGACACGGGCGGCAGTGCTATCTCCTCTGAGCCCGCGGCTGCGGAGCGGTCACTTCCTTTTTGGCGCGATCCGGAGCGGCTGTGTGTCACCATCTTGGAGTCCATGTTTGAGACTGAGGTGCTCGGTGGCGAGTCTCAGGACACGCTAACGGCGGCTGGCAACCGGGCAGCGGAGCACGAAGCGGAACAGGTGCGCATACTCGACGCCTACTTGGACAAGGAGGGCGCACGCTGGAACGCGCAGAAGGCGGCGATTGCGAAGATCGTTCTCGACGTGACACGCTCCTTGGGGCTCACCCCAGAAGACTTGCAAGCGTTCGAGGGCATCTCCGCCTCTGCGGGTGCTGGTGCGGCTGCGGCGGCGGGCGAGCGGAAACTGAACGTGCTGCGTCACAGCAACCTTGTCATTCGCGGTGAGATGCCGTCTGCGCCGCTCTCTAGCACTGCTTCGGAGTGTGTTGCCGAGGGTGTAGAGACAGAGCTGCGGGCGCTAGAAGAACGGATGTCGTCTCTTGGACAACCGCTGACACCGTGGGAGGTGCGCATGGCACGTTACGAGCTTCAGATGAGCAAGTCGAAAATGCGGTACGTCGTCGGGGTGCACAAGGAGCTGCAGCTCGCCCTCGACCACAGCGCCGCGCTGCGGGCATCACTGAGAGAGAAAAGTACCGCAGAGGTTACCTTCACCACGGGCACTGAGGTGTTCATGGCGGAGGTGATTCGCGCTCTGAACGAAGGAGCCGATGCATACAGTGCGAATGTCACGGCAGAGGGTGCGCAGCTGACGGTGAGCAACGTGAAAGCGCGAGAGGCTGTGGAGTCACCGGTGCTCCCCTTCACTTTCATGCTCAAGGGCTCTCTGTGGTTCACCACTGCACCATCACGTCCACCTTCTTCCTCCTCCGACTAGCGAGGCAGAGAAGGCTCACGGAGGGCCATGTCATGCGCGATCCATTGGCAGGACACAGTGCCGGTCACGTCCCGCGGTCTCTCTCCGTCTCTCCAGTGCGTTCACGTGCCTCGGTGCTTGTCGATTCTTCAGACAACCTTTCGAAGTGCGTTCAGCGCCCACGCATGTGGAGGGGGTGCACAAACCCCTTGCCACGTGCTCCTCGACAGCCTTCGAAGAGCTGCGCAATGAACAAAAAAAATGAAAGACAGTGAAGGTAGGCTGATGGAGTGTGTGCCGACGCAGTAGCATAGAATATGGAAAGGAGACGGGGGAGACAGCGCCGCCATCACTGCTTTCTCTCTCTCTATCCCTGCGGCCCTGCGTCCACACGAAGTGTAAACAGGCAGCGGTGTTCTTTGCCAGTCTCTCCATGCACCCTTCGATCAATCTATTGCTCCTCGCTCTATTTTCGCGTTGTTCTGTGCTCTCTTTCACTCGCATCTTTCTCCCAACGAACCTCACATCAACGTTGAGTACAGCAGACGACGGCGCTGAACCTGTGACCGCCACGTCACAGCTGACTCCCTCCTTTGTTCTTGTGGCTCTGGTTGATTCAGGTGCGCCGGGTTGTGATCCAGCACGCCCCCCCCCCCAATCCCACCTTCCCCTTTATCACTGGCCATTCTCCTGTCCTCTGACCGCCGTGCAACATGTCGACGAGCCCCAGGCCATCCGTGCCGCTTGCAGCGCTGCCTTCCTCGAACCTTGCTGTCTCGACACCGCACCCGATGAACGGCAGTTTCACGGCATCTCCGGCGCTGACGATGCTCCCCACTCTCAGCACGGATCACCCCCTAAAGAGAACTGCTGATGACCAGGGTCGTCAGCGTGACGGCGCCGGTGCCGGCACGCCGGACAACAATACGCCGTCTGCTCACCGGCGCTCTCTCATCGGCGTGCGCGGAAGTGTGCTTCCGGAAAAAAAAGGGGGTCTGCCCAAGACCGGCCACGTCGGGGTGTGCTACCACCAAAACGTGTACGTCTTCGGTGGGGTAAACAGCAAAGGGCAATTCAGCAACCACGTCTTTTGCTACGAGAAGCGAACACTGCAATGGCGCGAGATTCGCGGTGTCGGCGTTGTGCCGCGCGGCCGTGCCAACCACGCCGCTGTTCTGATTGGCAATAAGATTTACATCCACGGTGGCCACCGCCACCTCGAGGTGTTCGACGACCTCTTCGCCTACGAGATCGAGACAGGGCGGTGGGAGAAGATTGGTTGCGAGCGGTCGCAGGGGCCGGGACCCATATTTTTGCATAGTATGGTATACATCCCCCCCTTAGACAGTCTCCTCGTCCTGGGCGGCATTCATCAACGCGAGCAAAACAGCTGCCTCGGGCACTTATTGGATGTTCGCAACCGCGTCTGGACCGGTGTGCCACCGCCGTCCTCTGTCGACGCGCAGCATCTGCAACTGGTGACGGCCGCCTATTATGCCCCCTCGGCGGTGGTGGTGGTTTTGGGCTTGATGGATGCGGATGTAATGAAAGAGGACGCCGTCCCCACGCCACACGTGCACGTGTTCCAGCCAGCAACATTTGTGTGGCGGCGGGTGGACACAAGCACTGCACCAATGAGCCCGCTACCGTTTCGCATGGAGGCGATGTGGGAGTCGCTGCTGCATCTCCTCATCCCCGGCGGCGGCGGCGCGTACGACCCGCTCCTGGAGAGCTGGATGTTTCCTCTTCCGTCGACCGAGACGGATAGCCCTGTTGACGACAGTTCAGTGGATCAGGGCCTCTCCACGCCGGGTTTGGGGCTGCCTCCCCTGCCGCTAAACAAGTACGGCTTTCTCGTGCTGGATCTAAGAAGCATGTCGTGGTCGCTGGTGTCGTGCAACCTATCGCGCAAATTGGTTGCAGAGCTGAATGCAGTAAACCGAGTGACGCGGGAGAAGATGGAGCGACTTGTTCTGCGCAACAATGCGGCCACTGCTTCCATCGCGCTGTCCGGGAACTCTTCGCAGAGCAAGTCGGCTGCGCAGCAGCCTGCAGATAGCGGCGCTCTCTTGGGCATGTCCAGCGCGTCCTTGACCTACGGCCCCAGCGGGGCCGCATCCAGGCATTCGTCGGTGTTCCGACTTCAGCCGCTGCAGTGGCCGCGGAACGATTCCTCCTCCACGAATGTGCTGTGGCCTCGTGCGTCTGGAAGTCGTCCCGCCATGGCTTCCGGTTCCAACGAAGCCAAGATGGCCGCCCTCCTCAGTTCGTCGCGGTACCGCCGCCTCTTCTTCCTCGATGACGCACCCGAGTTCATGCGCAAGTACACGCTCGTGGTGGTGCGCGATGAACCGACCAAATCGGGAAAGCTGCGACCTCTGCAGTATGTCGTCTTACACGGTGGGCTGACGGAGCCGACGGACTACGCGATGCTTATGTTCGCACCGATGCTTACTCGGTCGAACTCAAATAGGGCAACGCCCACACGCGGAGCGGGGCTGATGGCGCGCTCGAATTCGTTTCGCAGACGGAGCACTGCAAGTGTCGGGAGCCGACGCGGATCGGCATACACCCAGAGCCACGGTGGAGAAGACGACGGCTACGGAGACGATAGTTTTGACGACGTCGCGTCACTTGTGAGCAGCGGCACCTTGATCGGAGCATACTCGACGCAGAGGAACTATCGCAGGACAGCGCCGCACGCACCTCTGAGTGACGCGGAAGCCCTGGTGCGCTCACGCGGCGGCAGGTACAGTGACGACGACGAGTCCGACACCGATGTGGAGAAGCGGATGAACAACGGCGGTGCGGCGCACAACTCATTTCTGCTTCCGACTCTGCGGAGCGGGCGCACGCGGCACAATTATTACCGCTTCGCCCTCCAGTTTACGCCGGGTAATAGCATACAGAAGGAGTCACTGCTGCCGTACGCGAACATACCTGTTGCGGTCTTGCAAACGCCGAAGGATGTGCAGAAGTGGTCGCGCAACTACTACACCGATCAGCGGCGGTGGCTCTCGGAGCGAATGAAGGAGGCCCTGATCGAGGACCGAAAGCTGAGGCGTCTTCGGCAGCTCAGCAAGGCGCAGGTGGCGTCGTCGTTTGGTGCCCAAGGCAACGCGACCCGGGCTGGCTCGGCAGGGTGCGACGACAGCAGCAGCAGCGAATCGGAATTCCTCAATGATGGTCTCTACCTGGCGGAGACTTTCATCGGCGACCCTCGCACGCATGGCGGCGCCAAGCTGTCCAGCTTGCACGCCTACGAGAATCGCCTGGCGCTCGATGCTGCTGATGCCGCATTGACGCAGGAGGAGGCCCCAAAGAGGCGGCTGCGCGACTTCTTCGAGGAGCACGGGTTCGACGTCTTTGAAGAGGCGGATATGCAGCAACTGCACGAGAGGATGCAGTTGCGCACGGCGCTCGGCGGCAAAGGTGCGAAGCAGGATCGGCGGCGGAAGGACCCCAGGCTGCAGGAGAGGGCCGTCGTTGCCGAGGGTGCGAGCGCGAAGGCAGCTAAGCGATCGGAGACGTCACCGCTGGTACAAAAATCTCCCGTCTCCGACGGTTTCATGCCTTTGGCGTCTGAAGTGCAGATAGCGGACTCAGGCTTTGAGCGATTGCGCATGAAGGGCTGGCAGGACGTGGGCAGAGAGCGAATAGCATCTGCCGTCCTTCATGACTCCTTCATCAGCGGGCTGACCGGGGGAACCACAGGCGACGAACTGGATTTTAGGAAGCTTGCTGCCTACGCTCTGTTACGAAGGGCAGTAGCACGTCTCCGAGCAGATGGCAATCCCCACGAGATGCGCTGGCGCCTAGCGCAGCTCCGTTGGCGCTATCTCCGTACCCTCGTGTGCACCGGCGAGGCGGCCTACTTGCTCTACCTTGCAAGTCAAGCAGACTTCAGGATGAAGGGCATCATGGTGACTGGCACGCAGGGCCTCATGCTCGCCCCGGAGCTGCATTTTCTCAGCCCGCTACAGGCCTACCGTGTTCCTTGCAAACCAGTCCCGTACAATGTCGCGGCGGCATCAGCACCACCACCGGCGTCATCGTCACGGTTTGCGCAGGTAACGGCGAGTGGTATGGTGGTGTACAACTCGCTGAAGTGACACCCGGTGAAGCAGAGGTGGCTGGTGTTTGGCCACTGTGGTGGTTGCTGAAAACCGGCGGGAGCGCGTAGAAGATGCACATTCTCTTTTAGAGGACGAGCCCCTCCGCCCCTCTGCTTCTCCTTCTGTGCCTCGTCCCCTTCAGGAGTGGTGGCCCTTATGTAAATCACTGGAACATTTTTACCTGAAGTGCGTATGTGTATGCATGCGTGTGTGTTCTTCGAGGTGGGAGGGGGGGGGAAGTTTCTTTTTGTTGCTGTTTCCTGCCCCTCCTCTTCGACCTGCTTCCCTCCCCCTCTTTCTCTCCCTTCTCTCTTTCTCCAATTCTCCCTGCTGCTTGTGGACCGACGCAGACAAGCGTTTTGAAAAAAAAAACGAATCTCAACCTTCTGCAGTGAAGTGTTCGGGAGGCGGCTACACCTACCAGTACTGCTTCATGAGCCGCCGATCACCTTTGCCATATGTCGGCCTTTCCCCATCGACAGCCGGGCTGCAGTATCCGACCTCCTAGCTCCATGCTTCACCTCTACGTCAGCCTCGCGTATGCTACTGGTAGTTGTCATGGAATGTGCCCTGTGCAACTGCCGGTGTTGGGCTACTGCGACATTCTCTCTTCCCTGTCTCCGCTCTTGCACGAAGTAACAGGCGCATTTGAAGATGGAAACAGCAGCACCCGCCCTCGCACTTGAAACTGATTATAATCGCGCTCAGCGCACCCACCAACATGCCTTCTTCTAGAGCGGCCGACAACACAATCGACCGCAATGCCACTGCGCCGGCCCCCACACCTAACCGCTACCAAGGTCCGTTTTCTGAGCCAGCCCGCGAGAGTGCGAAGGCAGCTGATACACTTGCGCCAACGCAGGGAGGTGACCCGCGACGCGGCAGCGCAGGCTCCATCCGCGTAATCGACTTCCACGCGCCAGGCGTCACGAGCGACAGTGATAATGTGTGTGCTGTCACCACATCCTCAGGGCATGCAGCACCGCTATCGCTGGAGGCGCGGCTGGCAGCTTTGCGCTCACGCCGCCTTGCGCGAGAGGCGCGCGCCATCGGCGCGTCGGGATCGGCGGTGAGCGCATCAACCGCACCTGCGCGTCTGCCTGTTGCTCTCGCCGAACCCGCAAGAGATGCTGTGGAACGTCCGTGTCTGGGCCACACGCTGCCTACGTTCCCACTACCACCCGGTCCGCTGGCACCGACGTTCACCTCGACCACTCCAACAGGGGCCTCAGAGCCGGCAGCCCAGTCCGCTGCCGCAACCTTCACCTTGGCGCCCCGTACCGCTAACAATGTTAACAAGGTCGTCGCCGCTGTTAATTCTACCACGCTCGGGGACGCTTGCTGGACGAGGTACGCAACCACGTCCCGCACAGAGACCCCCAACGCAGCGCCTTGCTCAAGCGCCTCCGTCCAGGCTGACAAGGCCGGGCATCATCCTGCACAGGTTGGCCGGATGGCGTCGCAGCGTTGCTTTCCCTCCACGACGTCCTCCGTCATGACAACCGCATTTTCCGAGTCCCCGGTGTCCACAAACGCCGCTACGGCCTTCTCGGTGCGGGGCAGCCTGCCATCGCAAGCGGTCGGGGCTGCACCGAGGAATAATGACAAGAGTGAGCCTGCGCCGCGACATCGCGGACAGCGTTCTGCGGCTGAAGTGTCCTCACTTCGGTACCACCCGATCAACGATACCCAGGCAGCCAGGCGACTCTTCCCCGACGACACGGCACCTTCCATCTATGTATCGCCGCTTGACACCGCGGCCGACGCTATCCGGGGCACAAGCCCTGAGCATGTTGAGGCGCAGCACCTTTCCCCTCTCCCGGCTGTGCAACCGCCACGCATGTCGACTCTGGAGCAGGATGGCGGATGTCTCTCCCGTACTACCTCGACGCCAGAGAGGACCGGATTGCCATCAATTGTGGAAATACAAACGCTTTTGCCGACGGCAATCTCGTCGTCAACCGGCCTCCCTACTGCTTCACGTGGCATGGCCCGGCGTTACGGTGTCCACGCATCACTCCGGTGCACGACAGGCGATGCCCCGCCCTCCACCGCTTCCGCTCCTATTCGTCCATTTGCGCCGTTTGCGCGCCTCATCACCACCCCACCGCGCGAGGGCTGCCCGTCCCCGCAGCCGCTCTCCGACGACAAGTCGTGGCTGAGCCGGCGGGACTTCGTTGTCCCCGGTGTGTGCTTGCACCGAGATAGCCCCCCCACGGGATGCACGCAGAGCACATCTCACGAATGCTCATACCCGAGGCGGGTGACCTCGGCCGAGACTACCTCGTCAACTGAGGCTCGGAGTGCACGGCTGTACTCGTCGTCTGCCGAACGCGACACCTCGGTCAGCTCTGCCTTCTCGGGGAAGATGCCCATCTTTTCGTCATTTCGGCGCCGCGTGATACCGGCCGTAACGAGCCGTGTGTCGTCGTCGCCTTCGCATGCACGCACCAGCGCACGCCACTCACTCCTCAGCAGTGCTGTCTGCACAGCCTTACTCACCACAGCCGTCCGCTCCAAGTACAAGCTGCTTGACGACAAAACCACAGTGTCGACGAAGGAGTCCGCCGAGCGAGACACCATCGCGGAGGAGCTGGCGATGCAGCTTCGTCTGAGCCGCTTGAAGTCGGAGTTGACGCGGCAGCGAATGGAGCAGCGGCGACGTGGTGGGCACATCAGCACTCTGTGAGATTGCCACTCGACTCTCACTTTTTTTCTCTACCCCTACGCTATTCTATGCTATCTCACTCCTTCTCGGTCTGCATGTCTACGTGTGTGTCTCTGTGTGTGTGTGTGTGTGTGTGTGTGCTCAAC
This sequence comes from Leishmania major strain Friedlin, assembly GCF_000002725.2. NCBI lineage: Eukaryota > Euglenozoa > Kinetoplastea > Trypanosomatida > Trypanosomatidae > Leishmania > Leishmania major. Next base: position 549,068 of record NC_007287.2, on the reverse strand, counting down.
GCGCACGTGCACTCCGCTGGCATATCCTCACTCTTTTCTTTTCCATTTTTGTTCTCTTCAGCGTAGGCAAAACGGCGTTTCCGTGTCTGTGCGCACCCTTCAGAGGTTGACGCTACTGCTGCGGCGGCTTTCCATTTCTGTTCTCGCGTGTCAGATCACTCCCTTTTCAGTGCTCCGCACTCCGATGGTTTGTTCACGACCATCGACTGCCCTCCTGCTCTCCCTCCCGAAGCATCGGGGAGAGGGGTACAGGCAAAACAAACGGGGTGAACCATTTTTTCTTTTCTGTTTCTACCTCTGTTCTTGATGTTGAACAATAGAGCGAATACGAACGGCCGAAGGGCAGCGCGTCGCACGAACACTGCGCGGCTCCTCTCATCTCTTCCCTCCTCCCGTTTTCCTTGCTGCTTTCCGTTTCCGGGAATTCCGCGTTCCACAGGAGACTCTCTGTCCTTTCGGCCCCTGCGTACATATATACATACATATACATACATATATATATATATACATATATATATATATATAAGTATACTTGCTTCGCAACGCAGTTTTCAGCAGTGCCCAAGGCACTCATGGCTCTCCATCTGCTTTGCCGCATGGACTCACAACTGCCTTCTTCACGGAGTGCAGCGTAAGACCACAAAGAGGACCACGGTAGAATGCCTGAGCTGTTTAACCACTCTCACCTTCGCTGACCACTGTAGAAGAGCCAACAGTGCGCACAAAAAAGCCTGTATTGCGTCGATGATGCACGAATGAGGGTCACTGCTTTGTTTGGTGTTTGGTTGCCCAAGATGTGAGGTGGCTGAATGCAAAACCTTTGTGTGCACGTTTGTGCTGATGAGCAGCAACGAGTGAAATTGAAACGCGTGTCCCGCCCCATGCGCAGTACTACTTCCTCCAGCGTCTCGCTGCCGTTTCCGCTGGGAAACGCTACTTGAACCCTTTCCTACCCTCTGTGGCCTTTCCACTCAACTTACCACGGCCTGCAACGAAGTGCCGGAGCGGTGTCCATTCGCACCCCATTCTCTTCTCTTTGTCTCTCTCTCTAGTGTCCCATGTCAGCTGTCGCATCCGACGACTCGGCCGGCCACGTGGTCGATCCTGTGCAGCACACACACCGGTACGTTCAGGAGCACAGGCTGAATGAACTCTTTGGCCATCTGCTGCAACTTGTCCTCTACCACCGCCCTGATGACCCGCGTGCCTTTCTCGCCGAAGAAGTGCGCAAGATTCGCGAGGAAAAAGTCTCCTTGTCGCTCTTCACGGAACGGGATCTCGAGACGATGTTTGAGATGATTGATGCGACGGCGCAGCGGTGGATCACGGTCGCGCAACTGCGTAATACATGCCGAAACCTTGCGACAGCATCGTCGGCGGGCAACGTGAGCACCGGTGGCGGCGATCTTACAGCGGAGCAGGAGGCTGCGATTGCTGGCGCAGGTGACGCAGCAGGACGCGTCACCATGGACAAGTTCAAGGAGGTGCTTTCCTCACTCCTTCTGACCAAGAATAAGTGGTCGTAGAGGCCGAAGTGGCGGAATGGGGAGACCGTATCTGTGAGCTGGTTGCGTCCCCCCTTCCTCGCAGGATGTAGACTACGTTTTCGTGTGCGCACTGCAGCTACGCTTGTGGGGGTCGCGGAGGGAGGAGGTGGGTGGGTGGGAAGCCGCGTACCATATTTTGGTTTGAAATCAACCAGTACGAAGTACTGCCTTACGTTGTTGTCCGGGCAAGCTGCAGTGAAGGAGACTTACCTGTTTGTGCCACATCTGGAAGTGGCCCTCCCACCTCTGGTGTTGCTCGGTGTGAGGACACCACTGAACAGGCGTCGCGCCCACGGCCGCTTCGTCTCAGCACTTTTTTTATCTTCTGCCCTTCCCCCTCCTCCTCCCCCCACCACCACACACACACACACACACACTTCTCCCTCTTCCCACCTCGGTGCCGAAGCACCTTTGTACAGCGAAAGGAGAGGTATCGGCCTCATCGTTTGCCGACTTTTGGTGCGAAGACGCCCCGAAAGACCGCTTTTGTACGCAATGAACAGTGCAGAGAGAGCACATGACGGCGCCCCGCAAGCGCGCCATGCATACCATCATCCTTTCCCTTTCCCTTTTTCAACGTAATCCACCCCCACCTCCCGCCTCTTTGCGTTCCTTGTCTGCTGCACACCCCTGACGGAACCGCGCGCGGGCATTCGACGCAAGTGCTCTCGCTCACGCCCGTACATTCGACGCGCATACACCCCACCCACCACCACCACCACCGCACGAAGCGGAAAGGCGAGAGAAAACTCTCAAGGGTTGTGAGACGGCCGCTTGTTCGGCTGCACAGCCTACCACCCTACGACATACGTCGCGAATGCAGTGCATTCAAAAGTGCCAAGGTCATCAGAGTTAGTGGTAGAGGAATAAACGACTGCAACAGTGCAGGCGCTCCCTTTGACATTCTTCCTCTCGGTTTGTAGGGGGGAAGCACCACTCACCGTAGGTCGGGTGGGGCCGTCTCCCGGTGAAGGAAAGAGGGCTACAAGATACATCGACGCTACCTCGACGTACACTTGGGGTGTTCGTCGTCAACGGTCTCCCTGCACCCCTCCCTCCTCCGTTTTTGCATTTCATTTATTACAGCTTTGTCGCTGCTGTGCTTGGGCATCGATGCATTGTGGTCTGGCTCGTAGCACTCGGTCTCCAGTCGTATATCTGTGTCTTTCAGACGCTGCCGCTCTCTCTCTCTCTCTCTGATTGGTATATATAAATGATAATATTTCTTTGGTCGTGCGCCACTAGTCGTCAACTAAAGCGTCTGATTGTGATGGAAGTGCGTCGGTGACCCTCGCTGTTGCCAACCTCCGTTGTCTTTCCCCTCCCTCTTGTTTTACAGTTTGTTCGTTTCTTGTGTGTGTGTGTGTGTGTGTGTGTGTGTGTGTTTTGACGTGTGTTTTCCCTCGCCACTTTTTTTTTTGTGTTTGTGTTTGGATTGCTGTTGTTGCTGTTCTTCCTTGGGTCCTTATCGCCTTTTTTTTCTACTGTGCTCTTGTCTCTATCTGCCCATCTGACCCCCGCCTACGTCGCCGTCATTTCGGCCGTTGGCGTCATCTGTGTCGTGGTGAGCTCAGTGAGTCCTCTCTCTCGTTTTTTATCATCTTGAGGGCGTGTGTGCGCCAGCCTTCTCCACCCTCGTGCCTGTGGCTGCACACAAAGAACGAGCAGGGTCGAGCAAAAGCACGCAGTTGCCCAATAATCGCACACATACATACACACTCTCGTCTTCACGGCGTCTCGCCTCTCTTTGGCCAGTTCCTCTACCCCCCCCCCTCCTTTTTTATTTCGTTTGCTGTTCTATCGCTGCTGTTCCTGTTGCCTCCCCCTACCTACCCACCCATTATCCCTCTCCTCGTCTAAGCGAAACTTGTCACCATCTTTGTGGTTACCGAAGACTGACAAGCACACACACACACACACACACGTCCATTCACCGATAAAAAACGTCCTACCTTTTCACGTGCGTAGAAAGGTTGGCTGAATCGCGTCTTCGCCTCATTTTTTTTCTTGTTGGGAGGGGTCGAAGGGCTTTGCTGTTGCGCTTGCCCCGCTCCCTGTTGCGAACTGGCCCTGCTGTTATAGTGCTGCGCCTCGAGACGTGGTTTTGCATATGTATCTGGTGGGTGCGTGAGGAGGCACAGACGCCCAGTAGCAAATCGCATAACACACAAATACATACACACAAGGTGCGGTGTATAAGCGAGAGAAGATGCTCGAGGGCCACGTTGCCGAGCTGCTTGCGATGCATCTGAGCCGCTTTATTAAAGATGTAAACGCAAATCAATTGCGGATTTCGCTGTGGTCCGGCAACGTAGTACTGCATAATGTGGAGCTTCGCAGTGACGCCCTAGAGCGCATTGCCGCGCTTTTGCACGGCGAGCGCAGCGGCGTCGAGACAACGGACGCGGGCGCGTCCGCATCAGGAGCAGCCGGTGCACCTAGCCGTTCATCGAAATCGCACGAGGGCAGCTTGTCTACCTCAACCCTCTCTATGCGTATGCTACTTGCACCCTTCACGGTCGTGAAGGGCGTTATTCGACAGCTGTCTATCACCGTACCATGGGCTTCGTTGGAGAGTGAGCCGGTGCAGGTGGACGTTACGGGGGTTGAGCTGGTCCTTGGTCCTCTACGCGCACGTCCTTTCAATGCAAAGGAGGAGCAGGAGCGGGAGCAGGCAATCAAGCAACAGCAGCTCGAGCGGTACGAAAAGGAGCGTCATCGCCTTTCTTGTGAAGTGGCAGCGGAAACGGTGAGCGAGTCAACGTCAAAGATGACAGCGAGCACGGAGTCGGGACATGTGAAGCGGGGACATGGGTCCGCCGTGGCGGGCACGAACCGCGCATCTGGTGCTTCGTGGTTTAGCTGGTTGTGGGATTTTGACCGCCTGAGCCAGATTGCCGTGCGCAACGTAAGGGTGAACTTGCAGGACGTTTCCATGCGCTGCGAGTTCGACTACGAGGGCCTGCACCCTTCCTGCGCGTCTGCGTTCTGCGTCTTTGTAAAGCAGGTGCAGCTCACCACGACGGATGAGAAGTTCAAGGACGTGTTCAACAAAAACCTTCTCACGCCGCTGTGCAAGAGGATTGCGCTGTCAGAGGTAGTTGTCAGCGCGCACGCCATCCGACAAAGTCCCCGCGGGGCATCCTGTAGCGCAAGAGAGGGCAGAAATAATGCGGTGCCCAGCGCTGTAGGTGAGCCAGCGTCTTGCGCGGCTTCATACGATACCTACGCGTCGCGCTGGGCGCTGTCCACGGCAATACTGAGGGTCCACACACTCCAGCTGCAGGTAAAGTTGGTACCGCCCGAGTGCGTGTCCAGAAACGCGATTGTGGAGGAGATGCCGATGCTGTCGGCGAGCTCCACAGAGCTGACAGTGATGACTGCTGACAGCATCGAAGTCGACGTGTGCTTTGGTGCCGTGCAGGTGCTTGAGTCCATGTGGCGCAGCTATCAGCAAAGCCTGCCTTGCGCGCGATATCGAAAGCGTCTTCATATGCTGCGGCTCACCGGGAGACATGCAACGCATACCCGAGCCCTTCGTCAGGCGTCGGAGCCCAATAGCGCGAGCCTGCCACAGGATGCTGCGACCGCCTGGCGATCATTGGCGCAGCAGAGGTGGCGGTTCGCGATACGGTGCGTGCTGGACGATGTGCGGCAGCATCGGCAGATCTTCGGTTTGCACGAATGGAAACGGTGCGAAGTAGTGGAGGCGATGGTGCAATTCGGGAAGCTGCGTAGAGCCTACACCGCGTACTGGAAGCGCGCTAAGGGGGTCATGTGGGCCCCGCCCTTGAGCGCGTTGGAGGAGAAGCGGTTGAAGTCGATGGAGCGGCAGCTGTCATTGTGGCAGGTTGTTTTTCTGCGGTGCTTTTCTCGTGCCCAGCTCGTTTTAGAGCAAGAGAGCTATGCGCGGCAGCAGGACTACATTGAAGAGGCCCGCCAGCGCATCAAAAGCGGCTTACTGAGCTCCAGCGGGACAGGCAGGGGTGGTACACCGACATCGTTTCTGTGGGATTGGTTTTTTGGCAGGTCCGCACGCAAGAATGATACTGCAACTCTGTCGAGGAAATCGTTGGCCTCCGTCGCGGGATGCGACGGCATGGGCGTGATATCGGTGCCTACGTACAGAGGCTTGTGTTTTCGCGACTTGGTGGCGCTGGAGTGGGACCTTGGGCGACGCTATGCACCCCCGCACTACGCTCGGTTGGCGCAGCCAAGGGCACCACAAAACCGGCTGCCCAAGCTGGCAGCGGAGAACAAGCTGTACTTTACGTTGCGTGCGCTTTTTCCGAAGCTTATCCTCCGCCTCGATCCTATCTACTGGCCTCTGACACACGATAGCAGTGTGCCAGCGACGCCGTCCGCTACCCCGCTGCAGCGTGTTGAGCAGCGCCTTGTTGTCCAACTACGCGCGATGGAGCTTTTCTACACCACCATTCCCGACGACCGGCCAGAAAAGACGTCGCTGTCCTTTTTTCTTGGCGCCGCATCGCTCACCTTTGAGGGCGCGTTGCGCTCCGTCCTTTTGCAGTCAAAAGAGCAGTTCGGGGAGGACTACGTGGTGGTGAAGCGCAACGCGCAGCGCACCCACATACACGTTTGGGTGGCTCCGCAGCTGGTGATTTGTCAGCTGACGCACGAGTGGGCCTGGTGGTACGCGGAGGTGTCCGCCTTCGTGCAGTGGTTTCGGGCGGTCCAGCAGGCGTTCTATGTCAGTGGCGTCCCCGAGGCGTCTCCTGGTGCGATGCCCGCGCTCGCGGAGGGCGCGCAAAGTGATCTGCATGGCGCTGCCTCCGCCGGTAGTCGGACGTCGGCGTCGAGCTCGAGCACGTCGACTCCTCGTGGCCAATCCGCACACACGACGACGGAGACGACTGTACCAGGTGCGTCGCCGGTGCCACGCGTGCTTAACGTGACCATCCAGTCCCTCGACGTTTGCGTTCCTCTTTTCGCGCGTGACATCGAGAGCTCTGACTTGGAAATATTCAGCCGTCAGCCGTCGGCCTTCTCCTCGGCTGCACTACCGGGGTCGCTCCCGGGCACAATGCCCTGCGACAGCACCTGGAAGTGTGGCGAGTCGCAGGGGCAGTTGTCTACTGAAACCGCGTCCGGCGATGGCGACGCGGGTGACGGGAGGCCACACGATGAGGCAATCCTGCAAAGCGGCGATGCTGCGCCCGCTGCGCTGTGGCTTCACACAACGGACAGCATTCAGAGCTTTCCGGTTGATGGCGACACCGACGGGGCGGAATACACGGAGTCTTTGTGCTCCTCGCCTAGTGCCGGTTCGGGCACGTTTGCGCGCGTCGCACCAGAGCGCTGCTTCTTGAAGAACGAGACCTGTCTTGTGCTGTCAGTGTCCACCACGCGGCTGTGGACTGTTGCACCTCCAGCAAAGCGGTACAAGGGAACCGAGAACGAGTACTACCTTTGCATCGGCGACCAAAGCAAGGCTGTCCGCGTGTTTTGCCAAAACGGCTACAACACACACACGCACACCACTAGCCGGCAGCTCGAGCTGCTCTCCTTTGTCGCTGGTGAGGTGCGGCTGAATCCCAAAGAGCTCACAGTGCTGCTCAACAAGGGAATCGACGCCGTCGCGGACCCCTGGGTGTTTGCGCTAGTGAACGATGCACTGCTGAAGCCGACGGCGTTGGCCGCCGCTGACGCACATGGGCAGGCTGTGCGCGCTCTGATGGCCGAGCTCCGACAGGCAGAATACAGGTGGTCCGGCACACGAGGAGCTGCTGTTCCGTGGCGATTGGCGACCTCGACTTGTGTGGAGCTACAAGTAGACAGCGAATCGCCGCCCGTCCTTCGGGAAGTGCCACTCGACTACGCGCGGCACATCCTATCTGCTCTTTCCGCCCCGCTCTCCATCGCAGCGAGCTTGGCGACGACAGTTGTCCATGCTATCTCAAGAGGCGAGCTCGCTACTGGCGTCTTCGGCGGCCGAGTTTGTACTGTTGGCGTGGGAGTGGCGCGTCTTCTTATTCGCTCTGAGGCGAATGTGGACCTCGGCGAGTTGGTGCTGGTAGCCCCCGAGCACTTGCCACCTGCCACGGCACCGTACCGCGAGGCGCTTTCTGCGCTCGGTGCAGAGGAGCCGCGCGCGATTGAGCTGATCTGCAACTTTGCCGACAGCCAGTGGCATGCCGTAGAGCAGAGCAGCTACGACCCGTTACCGCTCTGCCCAGCAAGGGAAAAAGTGTGCCCTCGGCTTCTTCTCTCGATCCCGGACATCACGATGACCACCACCGCGGGGCGGAAGCTGCTCACCATCGAGCACTTGACGCTTGTGCAGACCTGCACGGCGCCCACGAAGCCTGAGGCGGCGCTCACGATCCAAACCGTGTCGGCGTTCTGCGACGTTGTCCTGGTCGAACTGCTGGAAGTGTTAATCGGCACAGTGTGCACCATGCGGTCTATCAAGCCGCCTCCGCAGGCGGCAGCCTATGTCGTGACAGGGGCGTCGCGCAGCGATTCCGCGGCGTCTGAGATGCCGCAAAGCCGCTTCTTCGGTGTGCTCCCGATCAGGGTGCGCGTGCACACTGCCCGATTTCAGACTCCCCTGAGCAGAGACGACGTCGTGGATGCGCCGTACGTGGAGGTGACTATCACGATAGATGATGCTCTCTGCACCCTTGAGCCCTTGACAGGCGGCACCGGCCGGGGTGGAAAGCATGTGCATCTCCGCTTCAGCGTCTCGGAGGCGATGCAGCTCGCCGATTACATTGGCGGGGAACCCGAAGTGCGCAGTCTGCTTTCGGCGTACCCGTGGGCTGCCTGCACCGGTGATGGCACTGCACACGCCCTACAGTGTGTGGCCGACGTCACGCTTCCCGGCTCATGCGTCGGAGACACCGACACGTCTACATCACCGCGACCGGGGGTGCCACCGTCCACGACGTGTCGCGTCGAATTGGTGGGCGGTGCGATTCACGTCTACTGCCCATTCCTCTACTTCTACGCGGCAGCCATGAAAGCAGATGAGCGAATCGTGCGTCTCGGCGAGCTGGCTCGATCACTGCTGCTGCGCCACGGGTATACCCGTGCGGCCTGCTTTGCAGATGGCACCCGGCGATCGAGGGTGGTCGGCGGCGCTTGGGCGTCCCGGGAGGCGGCGTTGCCGTTGTCGCTCTCGGTGGAGGCCACGATATCGGACCTGGATGTTGTTCTCGCGACAGATGCAGCAGTGCCGATTGACATGACTAAACCGAACACCTTCTGTGTGGTCCATGTTGAGCAGATCGTGTGCGGGCTGCAGCAGACTACGTCAGGGTCGCCTGGTGCGTCAGCCACTTTGGAGACACAGACGCACGCCTCCGTCGACACAAATCGCGTGCAGCTGCTGGATTTGTTGACCGCACGGTCGCGCGATGTCTGTCTTCCCGATGTGAAGTTGCGCGCCAATAGGGGCGTGCTGCTTGTTCCGAAGGAGGATCTTACCGGCTACACGTATCAGCGCGGCGCGCCCGATGACTGGGCTTTTCTGGTGGGAGTGCACCCCGCATCCGCGCGCTCTCCACAGCGCGCGGCATCTGTACGCGAAGCAGCCAGTAGCACTGCAAGTCGGCCCTCTGACGTGACGATTCACATGAGCGCGCAGCAATGTCGCAGCCTTGTCTGCTTCTTCTCACATAACGTGGCCCGGCTCCCCATCCGTTCAACCAGGCGTACGCCGAGAGTCGGCGGTGGCCATCTGCAGCACGCGTCGACGGCACCCGCAACTGTCACCTTTCCAATGGGAGGATCCAATCCGCTTTCGTCGTCACGCCACGGTGCGGAAGCGCCGTCGCACCAGCAAGCCGCTCTGTCGCCGTCGGTAACGCTGCTGCTCACCATTCCTGCGGTGTCTATCCTGATCGACACAGATGACTACGCCGCGCCTGACAGGAGCGCGCGCCAGTCAACGATGCCGCGGTCAACCAAGGAAGACGAAGGCGAATTTATCGCTCCCGCAGCGCCGCCGACGCGACTGCCGTCAACGCGCCGCGTCAGCTACGAGGTAGGGCTGCGCCGCGGCGGGCAACTGTACTCCGCCGTGGGAGAGTGCTGGTCCACGTCACCGGTGAAGAACGGTCAGTTGAGCGGCGTGGAACTGGTGGTGAGAGAGGAGATGCTGGAAAACTCAACTGGAGGCGCGGATGTGACGGAGACCACAAGTACACACGTCCTTCTGACAATCGACTTGGTGGGTCTGGCGCTTCTCGAGCGGCGTGCTGGCCGAGCGTCGAGGGAAGTGGACGGCGATGCGAGGAATGACGCCGCGGTCGTCAAGGTCGCTGCCACGGTGCGGCACGCCCACTTCCGAGTGCCACACATCAAGTGGTGGCTGCTGCTGTGCAGCATATTTTCCGGCGTCTGTTCGGCAGAGGGCGGTCGCCAAAGCACTGCGGCACGCACACCAGGCAAAAGCGGAAGTGCCAGCACTATCGCAAGATTTGGCGAGGCAGGCCAGAACGGAAACGAAGGCGCCAGTAGACTAGGCAGCAGCGCCTTCGGCGATCATCGTGGGACAAGCCGGGGTGAGTATATGGACGGGAACAAGGCGGTGTGGCCGACACCACAGGAACACCTCGCGTCGCGGCAGCGTCGCTCGCGGCGGCTTCACGGAACCGTCGAGATCACACACACGGAAGTCAGTTTTTGCACCATTGGCTGCGCCAACGGCGACCAACAGCCATTGTGCCGGTTCACTGTGCCTGAGGCCAGGCTGACAGCGTCGCCCCTGCCAGCTCTGCAGGAAGGCGGCCGTGCACACCTGAACAACGCGGAGTACCTTTACGACGAGTTTGTCTTGGAGGTTCCCTGTTGCCCGGAGTTGTTGCTCCTGTGTGTCTCAGGGGAGGCTGATGGCGCCGCGGGGCTGGAGTCACAGCTCTCGTCCGGGTCCAGCTACGCCTCCGTACTTCGCCGGCGGCCTGCCGAAGCCTCTTCCACGGCATCGGCTGCCCCCGTCGTAAAGGGCAGCTTCTGGAGGCAGGCTGCCGCTGCAGCGGTGGCCCCCGCCTCGAAGTCGCCGCTGCTATCGGCGCATAGTAGCGAGGCCTGCATTTCTCTTGGCCTTGTTAGCTTCTCGGACGCCGGTAGTTTGAGATCGCTTCGGTACGGGCGCTGCTACCAAGTAACGGATCTTACCTTACACCGCACGTCTGTGGTGCAGGTGCGGGTGCAGCGCATGCTTCTCGACATCCCTGTCGTCCCACTGTTCTCCCTTGCGCGCGAGGTGGTGAGACAGGTGATGGAGACGCAATCCATTGAAGGAATGAGGCCGCACGCCCGCGCTGCACCGCCTGATGGCAGAGATGCCGAGTCGCCGGCGCTCACGTACATCGATATGGAGGCGGAGCTTACGGATGTAGAGGTGCGGCTGTCTGCAGAGGCTACACCTCTAGGTGAGCCAGCGGCGAGTTGCGACGCTGGCCGTGATCCCGTTTCCTGGAGCGTTGCCGTCAGCTCAGCTCGGCTGACAACGAGCGTCCAGCTGCAGAGCGTTCTCACAAGCACCCGAGTGCCCGCGTTGCTCGTTGGCGATGGGCTGAGTCGTGGTTGGCGAGTGCAGATATGGCACATGATACCGCAGCTGGTCGTTCAGGACGTCGTCTTCTCGACCAACAGCGACACGCAGGCGTGGTGGAGGCTTTCAGATGTGCGCATAAAGGCTTCGCTCCCTCTAACGCGCAGGATCATCTGCGTGCGTGGCAAGGGAGCCGGAGGTATGGTCGATGAGCTCGAGCTGTCCTCCTCGGCTGAGCAATTGGCGCTGCGCTGGCGGCACGGCAGCACGGCCAACGGTTTTCAGATGGAGCCGACAGCGGTGACGGCGCTCAACGGCCTGCACTATCACGTTTTGGCGAGTCTCCATGTCGATGTGGGCGTCGAGAGCGATGGCGCCGTCGGCACGGCGCCGGGACACCAAGCGGCTTCCGTACAGGTGCGTCTGTCTACCATTTTCGCATTGGCATCCGCCGCAGCGCGGCTGGTCGCGTTGTGGCGGCAGACACGGCACACATGCGAGTCAAGCGTTGCAGCTGCAGTGAATGCAGGCACCACGAGCAGACCCGCTGGCTGGTGGCGTCCCGATGCGAGGCAGCGCCATGGGCTGATTACCTGGTATGAATTCGAGCTGGGCCTCTCTGGGCGGCGTGTGGAGTTGATCATGGACACAGCCGCGGCGACGGTTAGCGACAAGGCCGCCTCAGCGCTGACAAGAGACTGTGTTCTGTGCGTTTCTGTGGACGGTGCCGTCACCGTGCAGGTGGACAGAGGGGCGGGCGAGGAGGCGGTGAAGCGAACGACCGTCTCCGACATAGCTCAACGTGACGCAGGGTCCGACGAAACGATGGCCGAGTGCGATGGCCGCGTTGATGACGAGAGTGCGGTGGCTGTGGCACTGCACACGCTCTTCCGCCTGCGGACGGCGCCGGTGCACGTCCACGACAGGGCTGGCAACCTACTATTGCACGTCTCGGCGGTTCCCCAGGGCGGCATGGCGGACGCAATGGTGGCTGACTACGCCTCTGCGGCGGCGCGGCTGGACATCGACGCGGGGCGGGTTGTGATCCACGCAAGCTCGCTAACCGCAGCCGCAGTGGTGTGCTGGTGGAAAGCATACCGCGCGCTGAAGCGGAGGTGGGAGAGCGCCGTAACCTGCATGAGACAATCTTCGGCGTGTCCACCGGAGGCGACACGCAAGTCAGAGCTGTCTATGGGAAGTGAAAGGGTATGTAGATGGTGTTGGTTGCAGCAAATCAATGCGGAGGTTCGCCACATCGAGTTGGTGCTTGCCCCCGCCGCCCGTGTGTGTGCCCAGCGAGCACGCATTACGTTCTCTCCAACGGACGTGGGGATAGCCCTAGACGCAGCGGCGGCGCTGGAACTGCGCTGTGAAGAGGTATGCGTGTATTCGATGCTGCCGCAGTCTCGCGCTGCTCACGAGACGACACCCATAGTCCTCGCTCGGACAGTGTCGCCGGTGTTAGTGATCACGCGTGCTCCAAAGCAGCGCCCCTTAGTTCAGTACCGTACGCCATTGGTGTCGATCATGAATGGCGACGGCCACAGCTGGGCCCTGTGCGCCTTCCGCATTGCAAAGGTGGTGACGGGCACAGTGACTGCTTTGGCTGCCCGTGCGGAAGTCACATCTCTGCACACGTTAGAGAGCGACCCGCCGACGGATGGTGCGGCACCGTCATGGGTGGCGTGGATCCCCCGTGCAGAGGTGGAGATCCACAGGGCAGAGCTTCGGTGCTTCGCACCCCACAGTAAGCGCACCTGCTCCGCCGCGTCGGTCGTGTGCTTGGCGGCGCGGCGGGCGGTTTTCCGCTGCGTAGAGTCGGCAAGTCAGATGGACTCCAGCAGTGTTGGCACACTTGTCGGCATACGAATGGAGTCGTCTGCAGTGCTTTCCGCGACCTATAGCAGCGGCCTCTCGACAGACGTTAAAGCGCATCCCCTGCTCGACGACGTGACGACGACCTTCGCCCTTTCTTCTTCCTCGCAGTCAGCCTCGGACCCGGTCGAGGTGACCTTCTCGGCCGCCGCAGCAACGGAGCAGAATGCCGTGTGTCTTCGCGTGCTCGCTGGTGACGCCTTGGAGAAGACGGTGGCCGCACTTTGGCTACTGGCGCGACAAAAGCTTCCGCGCCGATACGCGCAGGCGAGAGCGGCGAAGGACAGTGCGGCTGCTGGCGACAAGGTCCGCCGTGGGTCAGGCACGCTGTGGCACGTGCGAGCAGCGGTTCCACGCGTGCTGCTGCGTTGCGTCGTATCGTCTGCAGCCGTGTCCTCCTCAGCGCAGACGCTGCGGCATCTTTGCTCGATCAGTGTAGATGACGTACGCGTCGAGCTGTATACTCGGCGTGGCGGTAGCGAGGGTGGCGACCGACAACCGCACGCGGAGGTGTGGGTGGGCAGCGTCGTGGGTGAAACTGTTGTCACAGACGCCGCAGAGGAACTGGAGGAACGGGTCATGGAGATGCCATGGACGTTCTTGGAGCTGCGCCCATTGGTGGAGCCGAGTGGCGATCGCGCTCCCGGCACCGCGCCCGTCACTGGGGGAGCTACCCGCACCCGCAGCAATGACCGCGCGGGGTTTTCCGTGGTGCAACGATCTCTCTCGCTTTCGACGGGAGGCGAAGAGCACGATAGTGCAGCGCAGGACATCGCTGCCGACGATGCGACAGCTCTCGTGATTCGTCTTCATGCGCTGCATGCACACCCATCCATGACATTGCTCAAGACGCTAATGGAGCGCGTGCTACGCCCCTTTGTTACAGGTATTTCCGCAGCGAGTGCGGACGCGTCTTTGACCCATATACTGGACGACTTGGAGGATACTGTGTTGCGTGTCGAGAGTGCCACTGCGGTGCTGCCGGCATCTGGTGCGCTGAGTCGCCACGCTGGACGGGTGCGGGTGGTCGAGGTGGCGACAGACTGGCACCTCGACGAAGACTTGCGGCTCGGCGGTGAAGGCGGCTTCCAACTACACTTCTGCGGCACTGCTGGGCGTAGCGTAATCACCGTGCGCGGTGGCGGTGCCGGCGGTGCGGGTGGTGAAAAGCTTCAAGGCAGCGCGGTAACGATCTTTCTCTGTTTACCAGTGGGTGCGAACGGAGAAGTCTGTCCTGCCATACGGGTTGACCCGGACTTGACGGTGCGCTTCGAGAATGTTCGGGTTGTCGTCGGAGAGAAGGCACATGCGGTGAGGCAAGACGCGTGCGTGCTGGAGGCTTATGTGGAGCTTGGCGAGCGATCCCTGTGCCTCCTGCCTCCTCCACTTGTGGGCGTGAGTGCTTCGCCCTCGACGGTCGCCACGGACGCGCAGGTGGAGGAGGCTGCAGCACGCGTCTCGCAAGCCAACTCCGGCGCCGCTGCGAGTGATACAGCTGTGCCCCAAGTGCCGACGACCTCGCTGTGGGCGGTGTCTACGATATTCTCGGTCAACGTTGCTGTTGGCTTCGACGTGTCCCTCACGGCTGGCGCGCGACGTCTTGCGGCGACGGGTGCAGTGAAAGGACGGTATCGTTTCGAAGAGAAGCGAAACCCGGAGCGCACACTGCGCAGCGAGCACGAGGGCGAATGCACCATCGTTTTGCACACGTGTGTCTCTGAAAGCGGCCCCTTGACAGACACTCCTGTCGCCGCCACAGCCCAGATGTGTCTCGCGGCAGCCGAAAACCAACACCTGGTTGTGCTGGACTGTGGCTCGACACGGTGGCGGTTGCCGCTCGGGCACGCGCACGTGTTGATCGAACTAGGCAGGTTGGCGCAACAAGCGCTCTGCCAGACTCCTTTCCCTTCGCCGCCACAAAGGCCGTGGCAGCCTCCAGCTGCAGGTGACGCGTTGGCGCACGGGCCCACACGGCATGCCACTAGGTTGGATGTGAGGGCCAATGTGCCGTCGTGGGCGCTCACACTGACCAGTGACGCTGGTAGCGCGCTGGCGATACTGCTTGTGGAGCATGCTGGCCTGCAGTGCTGCACGGACATGGACGTCGCAGACGTTGTGCTGACGGCGGAGGCGACAGTGTCCCTGCGAGATAGTATCGAGCTCGATGATGAGTCAGGCGAAGACCAGGGGGCGACTCTACGCTACGCTGCGGAGAGGTCGAGCGTGGCGTCAGCGATGGCAGCGCGTGTGCTGTTCAGTGCCCAGCCACACCTGTCCCTCTCACTCACGCGCTTCAGCCCTGGCTGCCGGTCTTTGTCCGTCTCTGTCCACGTCGACAGCGTTGTCGCGACGCTGCCTCTAGTGACCGCCGCTCGGCTTCTGCGGACTTCTGCTCGGGAGATGGACGCTGGCAAGCTTGTCTTCTGCAATGATAGCGGTGTTGAGATGGAGGTCGCGGAGTCGGCACAGCATGCGGGAGCACCTCTCAGGAGCGTCTCGCGGTGGCGCCTGCTTGCCGCACCGGGACGGCTTTTACACACGAATATCCCTCCCTCCTGTGCAGTGCTGATGTTGACGCCGGTAACAGCCCCTGTCAGCGACGTTTCCTCTACTGCTGGTCGGAAGGATGGCGAAGGCAGCGGCGGCGTTGCTGTGAACCTCCAAGCCTTGGCCGATGGTGCTGTGGGCCGAGTGTCACTTCCGGGCTACACTTCTGCGCTGGGAGCCTTGGACTTGGTCGTGCGGAAGAGCGTTCGTGACAGGCTGGAGGTGGTGCACTTGACAAGCTCAGTAGTCCTCGCAAACGTGTTCTACGCCGTCCCCGCAGATGGGAGCGCCGCGGCGCCAGCAGCAGCGGGCATCGTCAGCGTGACTGCACACGGCGCCCGGCTAACTGTGCCGCCGCGTTCGGCGCGATACGTACCCCTGCCTCTTCTTCGGGAATGCCTGACGGTAGAGCTCGACGGTGGCGCGTACGCGCCAGTTGCGAAGATGCTGACGTGGGCGATGATGGCGGATGCCATGACATTGCTGGCTGATCAGGCAGCCGGCGGTGGCGGCGAAACGAGCGGTGGGTCAGGAAACGGTGGCAGCGCATCACGGAAGAGCGGAACGGCTGCCGGCTTCATGCTCTACGGCAACCTGGATGCACAAGGGAGGGACCGCGCCGATAACGACAACGGTTACGGTGGAACGTTGCGCGCCCCCGCGTTTTGCGAACGTGTGCGCGCTCTTGATGCCTTTACACTGTCATTTCCGATGCTGCTTTCCCCGCTGACCCCGGCTCCCATGAAGCCGCTCTGCGGCGATGGCGCTGGCGACGGCGACAACGATGCCACATTTGCTTCCGCACCCGCCCGACAGTCGGAAGCTGCCGTATCTTCTACTGAGAATACCGCCAGGACCGGGCGCGTGGTGCAGCTCACATGGCGGCGCCGTTGCTCACGGCTCGTCGCGCCCCTCTTTAGTGGGAGGCTTTCGCCCAGCGAGTACACAGTCGCCGTGGGGCCAGTGTGGACGCTCTGGAACTGGACTGGGTGCCGGCTGCGTCTTCGACTGCGGACTTCTCGCGATGGAGTGGTCAGCTCGCCAGTAAAGGCGCCTCAAGGCACGTTGTCCCCGCCGTCATCCCTGCTTACAAGCAGAAGCAGCGATGCCGTGGCCACAGCAGAGGTGGAAAACGGTGCGTGCTTTCAGTGGACGCCAACCACGCTTGACGCTCTGCAGGGCACGGTGTTCGCCTTCTTTCAGCTGATGGCGCCGTCACTCGCGGGCGGGTCTACGACCCTGCCGAAGTCGCCCTCTTCCACGCAGTGGTGGTCCGTCGCCGCGCCCATCTCGTTGCAGGAGCGGCCGCCGTTGTACATACGGCTTCAGCAGGGCAGCAACACAACCCGCGGCGCGGTTCGCATCGAGCAACACGGTCCGTCAAGCGTCGTGGTGCGGTGCGCCGCGCTGCTCCGCTCGGCGTTGGCGCGACCAGTGTACCTCCGGGATGCCGAGCAGTCTCAGCCTCTGCTCGGGGCCGGCGCACACGGCTGCGTGCTGCCGCGGCAGCAGGTGCCTCTCTTCTACTCCGAGTATGTGACCACACTTGCCCCGCACGCTGACCTGGTCGGGTTCACGGTGGTTACAAATCCTGTAACAGGCACTGGGGCGCGCAACGCATCTCTGCAAGAGAGCAACGCCTATTACCTTAAAACGCCGGTTGTGGCAACATTGCTTTCGGCACAGGAGCTGGCGCATTGCACGCGCTTTTACACAGTCTCCGCTGTGTCCGACGCACAATTCGAGCGACCTGCTGCCACGCTGCATGGGAAGAACGACAAAGACCTTGGAGAGCAGTGCGTGCCAGCGGAAGCACTGGCGTGTCTGTGGACACCAGAGCCGCCGACGGTGGTGCAGCTGAGCTCACTGTGTCGCATTCGCAACACACATGTGCACCGCACGCTGCTCGCGATGCCGTTCGACGCGTCGGCGCCGAGCAATGCGGAAGGGGCAAGGCCGGCACCGTCGATGGTCACGCTCATCCCCCCTGGCGAGGAGCGGGAGGTAACGGAGTTCTGTCGCCACGCAAAGGAGCCAGAGATGCAGTTCTGTTATAGCACAATTGGTGGTAAGGCTCCGGCGCACGCGTGGTCACCGCCCGTAAGGCTGCTCTCGCTCGCCACGGCGACGCAGCCGCTTGTGCTGAAGCACACATGCGTGCCGCGCGACCTTCAGGGCGTGAAGAGTGATGCGGCGGCAGAGGAGCCCCGCTTCATCATGAACCCAGTGCGTCGTCGCGTGGGTGAGACAGTTGCGTTGGCGGTGGAGCACTTCCGCTGTCTCACGGTGCTGTCAACCATGACGAGCGTGTCCTTGTGCGTGAGTGTTGGGCTTCAGGCCGCGCCACCGTTGAAGATTGTGAATCGTCTCAACACCACCTTGCAGTTTGCTCAGTGCGCTGTCACGACAGGCTCCGATCTCGCATCGTCACCTGCACGGCGGGGCGCCGTGACCACAGCCTTGTGCTCCTGCGCGCCGCGTCCTTGCAGCTACGTGGTGGCGGCAGGGACGATGAGCTGTGGCTGCTGGGAGGTGCCGGTGCTAGAGCTACCAGGGCTACGGGTCACATTGTACTCTAACGTGCGTCAAGGCTTCACCGTCAGCCAGGATGTGGACCTGCTGCGGTGCGCGGCTTCGCCGTCGTCCGGTGCGCGAGTCGGGAACACAGACGCATATGTCTACGTGAGCCTCGACCACCGACGGCGTCAGTACACGGTGACGGTCGCGCCATCCCGCCAACTGGAGGGTCGAATGTTGTTTCAGCCCCGCCGGCTCACGCAGCTGGAGGTGTACGTGCACAGTTGCACCGTCTATGTTGCTGCGATGACCCTGCCGAGAGCGGGTCCCTTCGCGCGCAAGAGTCTCATCGCGCAAGCCGCACGGGGCCGTTTGCGGCTGCGTCGTGGCGCCCGTAGTGGTGAGAGCGTCAATCGTGACACGGTGCCGCTCATCGCTACAGACGAAGACGTTCTGACCTTCCTCGAGGGGCACGAACTCGATGTTGTTCTTTTGCGCCTCCTCGGGTTTTACGGCAGCGCTACCCTGACGGAGCGTCACCTGATGGGGAGCGCATCGTTGGCGCTGCTGGAGGTGGTAGACTGCACCACCGTCGAGGCTGCCTATCCTGTTATCCTCCGGGTTGGCCCGCGTGCAGGCAGCGGCTCCGCGACCACCATGGCAAGCAATGCTACTGTGGTGCCCGATGCTGAGGCTGAGCAAGGGCATGTCAGCAGTCCGATATTGCCGGACGTTTTCGGGGGAGCGGCGACGTTGACGTCGTCGACAAGCGTGCCACACTTTAAGGACCCTTCGTGGTTTGCGTTGGAGGTGCAGCTCACTCGACCCGGACAGGCTGCAGGCGTGGATGGCGTTGTCATGCTTCCTGTGCCGCGATTGCGCGTCACGGTACCACCCATTGTAGTGCGCGCTGACGACGACCTCCTTTTTACTCTGCGCGCTACAGCGGAGCGACTCGGCGAGGAGTGGGCGTCAGCAGCGCCTAGCGAACAGGGCGGCCACGCAGCGGAGAGGCGAGGCAGCCTTTTCTCCACGCCTGGGGCTGCTGCGGCTGACTCCACGACGCACTCGTCTCACCGAGCGTGCAACGTTTTCGTGTATGCCCTGCAGGTGTCTCCTATTGTTGCAGAGGTGACGTACACCCGTTCTGGCCACTGGCGCTACAACCCTTTTCAAGGGCTGGCGCAGATCCCGGAACAACTCATCCCCTCTGTCGAGGATCTGTCGATCTCGCTGAAGGAGGTTCGATTACAGGAGGTGGAGCTGCGATGGAGCCACTCGCTCTTCGGCATCGCAAAGTCGTTCCTGTGGCCCCTCTACCGCACGCAGCTGCTGCTCCAGAGCTACAAGGTTCTCGGCTCACTGGATGTACTTGGTAACCCTCGCGCGCTGCTCGGGAGCTGGTCCCGCGGTGTGTGGGATCTCGTCACAAACTCCTCTGGTCAGAGTCGGTGGACCAGCACCCGCGAGTTCTTGCGCACTACCACATCATCGACGCTGCACTCTGTCGGGGTGCTGGCGCGCAGCATCGGCAACCTTGCCGGCACCTCACCCATTACAGTCGCACCAAGACTGTCTTGTGGTAGCTCCTCAAGTGATGTCATCGGACATGCCGTGCTCGCGGCACCGCAGCGTCGCGGTGTCCTTGGCGAGGTGCTGCACGAAGTTGGCGGCGGCATCTCGGACGCTGTGACGAAACCGATCCGCGGTGCTCGCGAGGGCGGCGTCAGCGGCTTCCTCATCGGCATCGCCGCGGGTGTGGCCGGTCTCGCGGGCCGCCCGGTCTTTGGCTTCTTTCGCGGCGTCAGTGTCACTTCAGAGTTTTACGCGCGCCTCCTGGGTGGTTTGGGCGCGCTAACGGAGCATGAGGCACGCCATCTAGGTCTGCAGCGCAACTACCTGATTGTGTCGACCAGCGCCAGAGGTGCGCCGGTGTGGGAGGCGGCTGAGGATGTGGAGGGACAAGATTCCGGCACAGGTGCCGCGACACATGTGAACCGTGTGTCGCGCGCGTCGTTGCCGAGGGGCCAGTACATTCTCACGCACGCCATGTACGATCAGGTCTTTGCAGACGTTCCTCGGTGGCGCCGTGGGGAGGAAACCAATGTTCGGCTCGCTGTGGGCCGGGTCGGGATCTACAACACGGCGCTTCACACACCGTATGCCGCCTTGTGCACCTTTTTGTCTCCGAGCGAGTTTCGAGACGCCCTGCCTTGTGCCCTCACAGCCTTGCTCGCGGGCAACATCATTAGCTTGCTCGCCTGTAACTGCACCGTTGGCGGTTTCCGAGGGAGTGCCGTCGTTGAGAAGGGGAACGACAAGGCGCCCGACGCGTCCGACACCGGCGAAGGACAGGGGACACAGGCGCGCCTGGCATACGAGTGCGAGCGTGCATCGTACATCAAAGCCTCGCTTGGGATGCGGGCATCGCACACATACGTGGCGGATGAGGTGTTTGTGCAGGTCTGCTCTCTAGAGGAGATCGAGGCCGTCTTGAAGGAGACGGAGGCGCAGAAAAAATACTCTCGGGCGCTGGCCAGGGCGATCGGTGCCGCTGGCGAGCGTCTGCTAGCACCTTGAAGACTCTGGAGTGGTGGACTGGCAAAGAATTGCGCACAGAGCCTCACCAGTCGAAGCTTGGTCGTGGATGCAGCTACTTGTCTCGTATAGGCGACAGTGGGCGCTGCCGCTTTTTTTTTGTTGTTGTTGTCGTTTCGTTTTTCCCTATGCGTGCGCGCTGGGCACGTTCGATGCGCTTCGCGGCAAGAAAGGGCCCGTTTTTGGTCTAGAACACCGCATCGGCGCCTCTTCCGTGGCGGCCGTGCGTTGCCAGCATCTCCGCGCTTGACGCGTGGTCAGGCGCTTCCCATCTACCTAGGAGACGAAAAAAACAGAAAGAAACAGTCCACAGTCGTCTGTGCATGTGGAGAGCGGACGCTGCTGGCCAGCCCTCATCGGTGCCGTTAAGCCTGCCGCTGTGCCGGAAGGCGTCGCCAGCTCGCGCTTGCGCTTGCGTGTTTTCTCTCTCTAGAGTGAGAGAAGGTGTGGAAGAGGAGGAAGGGAACAGACACCGTATGCGCTTCTGTCTTCTTCACCCTGCATAACGCCGCATACTTTCCAAGTGTAGGTCTCTAAGCGCTCGTCTGTACCTCTGTACCTACACACTCATCTCCATTTACTTTGGAGCACCATCGACTCTTCTTCACGTTGCGCCCCCCCCTCCCTCATCTACACGATCGCCGACGTCACCACCTATCACGTGTGCGACATGTATCACTGCCGTTTGACGATTCCAATCACGGCCACTATCGCTCCCCTCATACGCCGTCAAACGGTACGTATCTTCCCTTGACGCCCCGCTCCCACACAACTGTGCCCCGAACGCGGTAGAAAAAAACGCCGACCACAGTTTTTCTCGATTTCTTTCTCCCTCGCTCCTCGCCAACCCGCTCCGTAGCCCTTTCTCTACGCAGTCGTTCCCCTTGTTTTTTTTTTCGTTTTCAACGCATTCCAACACCATGTCCACCCTCAAGGAAGTCAACGGCCGTCTGAACACGCAGCCGTTCGTGTCGGGCTTCTCCCCTAGCTCCGAGGATGCCCGCATCTTCAACGAGATGTTTGGCAGTAACGTGAACGTGATTCAGTGGGTGGCCCGCATGGCCTCCTACTACCAGGCCGAGCGCGATGAGATACTCAACGCCGGCACCGAGAAGAAAGCGACTGAACCTGCGAAGAAGGCCGCCGCCCCGGCGCCTGCCGCTGCCGCTGCCGCGGAGGAGGAGGACGACATCGACCTGTTCGGCGAGACGACGGAGGAGGAGAAGGCAGCGCTGGAGGCGAAGAAGGCGAAGGACGCGGAGAAGAAGAAGGCGAAGAAGGAGGTGATTGCGAAGTCGTCGATCCTGTTCGACATCAAGGCGTGGGACGACACGATCGACCTGGAGGCGCTCGCGCAGAAGCTGCACGCGATCCAGCGCGACGGCCTGATCTGGGGTGACCACAAGCTGGTGCCCGTCGCGTTTGGCGTAAAGAAGCTGCAGCAGCTGATCGTCATTGAGGACGACAAGGTGTCCGGCGACGACCTGGAGGAGATGGTCATGGGCTTCGAGGATGAGGTGCAGTCGATGGATATCGTCGCCTGGAACAAGATTTAAGGGGAGCGTATGCTTGTTGCGCAGCTCGAATCGCTTGCTGTCGTTCTCACTCAGCGAAGAACGATAATCTGAAAGAGACGGTCGAGTGTCACGCAGAGGAATGCGGTGCCATGAGGTGTGCTGCGAGCGTTGCGGCAGGATGAAAAGAGACGTATGGCGGCTGTCGAAGAAGGGGCCAGGGCGTTGCGAAGTTCACTGCGGCGGAGCATGCAGCTGAGTGCTTGTGTGTTGTTTTCGACCTGCGTGATGCTGGAAGGAGCGTGGTGGGCTACACGTACAGCGCGCCACTTGCCTTCTTGAGGCGGGAGAGGCTGAGCGACGCGCTCCCTTGTGGTTCGTACTCCCTGCTCTTCCTGCTCCTCTACCGTGCTCCCCTCCCTGTCTCAGCGATCCTGTGCTGACCGTAGCGACTCGCCGGTGCTCCCTTCGGCGCCTGTCTGTCGCTCGAGCCGCTACACACGCACCGCTGCTTCCCTCAACCCCGCCCTCTACCCGTTTTCCCGAGCATGCGCCACGCCATGTGTTCCTTGCTGTCTTCGGTTTCTTGTCGGTCTTTTTTTTCATTCGCCGCCGCCGCTGGCGGTGAAAGAGCGGGGAGGGAGTGTGGCGCATCGACTCTGATTGCTGGCTATGACTCACACTCTGCCGCCGCCGCCGCCGCCCTTCCCCCCGCCTCCAGGAGCTACAAAGCCACAAAGAGGGGCACGTGCAGCGAAACCAAAAAACGAAAGACTTTTGAGTGATGGCAGACAGAAGGAGGACCTACAGACGCGAACATCAGTGACACACACGCACGCACACGCAGGCGACGCACACAAAGAGGTCGTCCTTTTTTTCAAATTATCATAAGGTGTTGTGTCGTCTCAATTGCACCCGGAGAGCGGCCAGTGTGGTGCCGCCCTCCGGGGGTGTTTCGTGCCGACGTGTGTGTGTGTGTGTGTGTGTGTGTGTGTGTGTGTGTGTGTGTTTGTGATGCAATGCCGCGTAGCGGGTGCGAGTGTCAGCGCTCTTGGTTTCCAATGATGGCCCTCGTGCTCTTTTCGAGGTCGGCGTTGTCCTTGACGCGAGTAACGCAAGCAAGCGCTTTTTGGGTGTCCCCACAGATGATGCGTTCCTGAGCGTGCCCGTACGGGTCTTCCTGCGGCTACTCTTGGAAAGCGGACGAAGCAAAGAGCAAAGAAGGGAAGGAACACAGAAACGGAAGGGAGGGGTCAGCGGAAGTGGACGTGTGCGTCCACCCCCCGCCCCTCCCCGCTCCCTTCCTCCCCCACCCCTTCCCCTCACAAGCGCAGATAGACACCTACCGATTCACACCGGCAGCTGTTTTGGTGGCGCGATGTGCTAAACATAAGTGAAAAAAAAGGAGAATCACTGGAGCAAGCGTACCTGTACAAGAGGCTCTGCGTATATATATATATATGCATAGACATATAAGGTACACACCGTAATGAGGAAAGACAAAGGGAATCCACAACGGATGCTCGAGAACGGATGGGAGACAGCGAGACTGCGCAGGCTGCCTCGAACAGTGTATGCCGGCAACGCCAGAGCGGCCGTCCCCTTACAGGTGTGGCTTTCCGGCATTGCTCGAGTGCGCGCACAAGATGTTGACGTGTGCACATCCGAGGACCTTGAGATGTGCTTGTGTGTGTGTTTCCTGCGGTAGTGGGCCATAGCAACAGGCTAGCGCGTCTCACAAAGAGAACAGATGAAGTGCTTTTCGCCCGATTTTCCATCGTCCGCTCATGCTGTTCTCGCACGTCGCTGTTATCGACCCTTGCAGTTTTGTCCAGCAGCTGAAGGCCCACGCTGAGCTAGCACGTTCGCTTCGCATACAGCCTGCCTAGCCCCTCTTTGCATCCTCCTTCGCGCGTTCGAGAGCTCTCCGTGACCCCTCACCCCAGGCGTAATCGAAAAGGAAGAGAAAGCACTCGTGACTCAGCAATGCGAAAGAAAAGGAACGAAAGTAAGTGGGCAAGGCATGTCGGCAACGGCCTTCGATGTCCTATTTCCTGTTCTTGGGGTTTCCCGTATCCATTCCAGTTTTCTCCGTCTCGTAGTGCCAGGGTCAAACGGAACCTCCTCCTCGCGCGTCAGCCGGGGGAGGGGAAGGGGAAGAGGGAGCACGTCCACTCGATGCAGTGCATCGCGCTGTGTCCGCCATACCCCCTTTTGAGTTGGCGGGGGACTTGCAGCGTTGCACTCTTACTTGCTGGGCAAAATGCTCACTGGCGGTGTGTGTGTGTGTGTGCATAGTCCACCCAGGCAGCTTTCTTGATCGGGTCGGCGGAAAAGAGCATCGCTTTGTGCCATGGCCCCCCCTCTGCCACACAGACGCAGACTCATCTCTACCCCACATGTCCTCGCAACCCTCTTTTTGTTCCCTTTTCCCTTCTCTTCTGCGGACCACGGGTCTCCGGCTCGCATCCAGCGTGCTGCCGCCTTCAAGCGGCTAAGAGAAAACAAAACCAGAAGAAATAAAGGATGCGGCCCGCAGTCTGCACCATGACACAGCGAGTGGTGCAACCAGCGGCTCTTTGCCATCCGTGGACTCCCTTGTGGCGTGTCAGTTTAGTTGCTTCTTGGTGTTCTTCCCACTTCCCCCGAGGTTGTGGTGCAGATTCTGCGCGGGCGGATTCAGCGCGCCCCTACACAACGCTGACGCGATCGCTGCGACAGTCGTGGAAGTCGAGGAGTCTGCGCCCGTGGATGTGCGCGAAGGAGTCCTGCCGCGCCGTGAACCAAGGAATCCGCAAAGAGTGCGAGTCTTGCGGAACAGAGAAGCCGCAGCTGCTCGGGTGGAAGTGCGAGGGCTGCAGCACCATCAACCACGCTGGTGTGCGGAAGTGCAAGAAATGCGCGGATGCGAGCGACAAGAGCAAGGAGTTCTGGATGTGTGCTGTCTGTCATGAAAACAATCGCGTGGACGAGATAGAGGACAACAGTCGTTGCGGATTCTGTGGATACGATATGGCACCACACAGCGTTGCGGAGGAGGAGATCCTGCGCCGCGCAACGGAGAAAACCGTGATGCTGCAGCAACAGCAGGAACACTTCGACTCCGTTTCGTACACGGAGGCAGACGAGCAGTTTACGAATCCGCTGGAAGGGGCGGAGGCCTTGGATCCATCGCTGCGTGCCATCCACCCCGGCAGCGAGGCGCCAATCACGGGACGTGTGCTCAAGCTGCCAGCTGTGGCGCCCTTTGTTGCCGGAGGCGTACCGGAAACGCGGCATTCACCGCTGCATCAGAGAAGAAAAGTACACCCAGCCTTGCAGACAGTCTTGGAGGGGGCGACGGCGCCGGAAGGTCCGCCCGGGTTCGACTGGATGTGCCGCGACTCCAGCTGTGGCCACATCAACCCCGGCGACGAAGAGAGCTGTTTGAAGTGTGGTTCGCACATCACCCCCGCGGAGTGGGAGTGCCCGTTATGCGCGTCCTTGAACCACCTGGCACGCTCGCGCTGCTTCTATTGCAAAAACCGCATTCCGGTTTGTTGGACCTGCAGTGCGTGTCAGGGGACGACGAGCATCTATGACAAGGCGTGTCGCGGCTGCGGCATGGATCGCCCGGCCGCGGAGCCCCGGACGTTTCGCGAATTAGAACGAGGCGGCGGTGACCATGTTGGTGGTTACGTTCCGCAAGGGAATAGGTCTCGTGGGGAGTGGTACTGCTCGACGTGCAACGCCTTGAACTTCTCTCGTCGTACCGAGTGCTTCCAGTGCACTTCGCCGCGTCCTACAGTACCGGATCAGGGGGTTGCCGACTCGTTCAGCGCAGCAGGCTGGGGAGGGACGGACAGTTCCGGCCCCGCCGCCGTCGCTGCACCAGTGCAGCACAATAACTGGATGTGCACCTACTGCCAGACGAGCAACTTCCGCACGCGCCACGACTGCTGGAAGTGTGGCCGTACCTCGGAGCGGGCAGAGGAATGGTCTAGCCAGGCACTGACGCCGCAGTACGAGCGCGAAGGCTTCCAGGAAGGCGCGAACACGAAGTCTGCCGAGGGAGCTATGAACGCGTCGTGGAAGTCGGCGGGAGACTGGTTGTGCGCGAAGTGCTACTCAAAGAACTTCAGGAATCGCCTCGAGTGTTACCGCTGCGGTGCTCGCAAGCATGCTCTTTCAGCCGCTCGAGGCAGCAGTGTACGCAAGCCTGTGAAGCTGTAGGAAAGGCGTCCTCGCCATGTGCTCTTCTGTGTCTATGTGTCCGCATGTTGCGATGTACGGCATTGCTGTACCCCGATGAGGCGCCGATGACGCGACTGCACGACCGATACTCCGCAGGAGCACGTTTGGCTTTCCAGCCACAAAGGGACTTGTCCTCCGTCTTCGCCGCTGACCTAGGGGGAGGGGAACGAAGCAGGGGAGAGGAGGAAAAGATATGATGGCAAAACGCAAGGCGGCAGCGGCCTTAGGGAGAGTGCCACAGGGGCGCTCGTTGGTGTGTATTCGATTTGTAACTTACAAGGTCTTCAGTGCCCTCCCGCTGCTCTCCCCCATCGCTCCACCCTGCACTTGGAAGCAGCGTGCAGGCAACGCGAACGCATACAGATTCGCTCCTCCCACCCCCTCACCACCACCACTACCACCACCGCGCGTGACCGATCGCGTCTCTGCGCACGTAGCGTTGCAGACAAAGGCAAGCAACACTAGGAAAGTAGGGCGGGTGAACCTCCTCCTTCGTGCTTGTCTTCTGGGCAGGTACGAGGAGTGGGAGAGGCGGCCTACACAGAGCGGCAGTGTCGTATACCAACACCCCTGAACGTGTGTTTCGTGTCCGACGCTCCCTCTAAGCGATACGCCGCTGTCCTTCTACGAAGACAGCAGGGGGCAAGGCGACCCTGCTATGTGAGGCGTGCAGTGCTGCGCGCCGACGGGGACGGAAGCATGGCCTGTGATACGGTCAAAACGCTTTTCTGGGTGGGTGCGCGACCGTGTGCGCATCTGCGGTGCTTTCGTGTGCCGAGCTTTGCCTTCCTTTGTTGAGGCCGAAGGAGCCACACCCTTCTGCAAGGCGGGGGAGACAAACAAGCAAACGACAGTGTCACATCAAGCCAACGCCACGGTCGTTAACTGTAGCTGCAAGGGCAGCACGCTGGTTGCATGCAGTAGAGTACGCACTTCATATGCAAGCCATGTGCATGCTTGGAGCTCGCTGCTGTGTTATGCTTGGCGATGCGCATCACGTCAAGAGCAAGCAAAGGATTTCTCTCTCTCAGTGTAGGTGTGTGTGTATGTATGTTCCCACATGAAGAGTGACGGCCTCGCTCTTCCACTTTGCTCACTGTCGTGACGAGAGATTCTGGCGACTGATGGGATGTAGCTCTACCTCTTTGCTCCGCCCTCCCGCCCCTTCTGACGCGAATGGTGTTGTGCACTTGTCTTCTCGATTCCCTCTTCCCCTCCCTTCTGCACCCGACCCCTTCGATGATCACCGCGCGTGGCCATGTCGGACACTGGCGCGTTGTCTCCACTGCCATAGGGATCACCTAGTGCGCCTGCGATTCAGCGAAAGGTGCGCATATGCTGCCTGCTCTGAAAGCGACCCACTTAGCTTGGCGCGGAGAAAAAGGGAGAGGGACAGGGAGGCCTATCGACCTGCTGCTTGCTGCACCGATGCGGGCTGCCCAGTCGGTGTACCAACACGGAGCGCTTCTGCACCCCACCTTGAGAGCAGCACCAGCGATCCCGCTTCTCCTTCGCCGCCACCGCCTTCAGACTCTTCCGGCTCCGTGGCGATGGAACCGCGACTTCACTTCAAGGCCGACCGATGCAAGTGCGCATCAGTCACCGGCACAGGAGGACATGCTTGTTCGCATGTTGATACAGGACGCCTTTCACCCCGCATCTACGTCTTCGCTCGCTAAGACCTGCGACGATGTGGCGGGCGGCAACGAACAATCGCACAGAACAGTTGCCGGCACGGAGAGCAGAAGCTGCCACCCCTCACAATGCGCGACTCCTGCAACCGAAGGAGGAGGCGCTGGCGGCACACTCGGTACGGAGATACAGGCTTTGGGCGGCGGGCGTCCGCAACCGCCTCCTGGCGTGGCGGTTCGTTCAGAGATGTCAGCACACGTGCAAGATGGTCTCCGGGGCCAAGAGATTTCCGGGTCGCCCGTGCGGGTCGACGAAGCAACTGCATCCGTCACCGATTCACGGGCGTCAAATGCAGCGGCGGAGCCGTTTGCCACCATCCGTCGAGGGGGGCAGGGTGATGACATGCCGCGAGCGCTGGAGTGGTTATGTTCTGCCTGCCACACCTACAACTCACTGACCTCGTCTTCTGCGGCGTGCCGCAAGTGTGAGGCGTCAGCGATGACGTCGTACCGGTCTGCGTTCCCGCCGTTGCGCCACGTCGTCATCGCGCCCACTGCGTGGGTATGCCAGAACTGCTCTCACACCAATCGTCAAACAGGCGCTTCCGCGCAGCCACACGCAGGCCGAGCCGGTGTCTCCAGGGTGCAGCAGGAAAAGTTCATTTGCAATCAGTGCCGCGCGCCTTTTGGCGGTGTCCAGGATTGGGTGTGTCCGGCCTGCAGCCATTTCTGCCCTCGAGCGGCGACGCAATGCCCCTCATGCTTCGCGGACCGCCCCTTGGCGTGGACATGCCATTGCTGTGAATCAGGCCTACAAAACAGCGTGTTTGCGGTAAAGTGCCGTGGCTGCGGTCATGAACGACGGCAGAAGTACTCGAACTCTGTGGTGCGATGCACGGCTTGCCGCGGCTGGAATGACGTCCGGTGGGAGCTTTGCGCCACCTGCATGGCACCCATGGAATCCCTGCTGTTAGCGAGGGAGACGCGTCCTGATGCGGAGGAGGCGGCTCTGCCTACGCCACCGCTTTCAGAGAGCGCACTTGGTGACACCATCAACGTGGCACTTGTTCCTGACTCTGCAGGGATGCTGCACTCGAAGACCGTCCTCCAGGCGACCGAGCTGTTGAAAGCCGCGCGTACTTCAGGGACCGCAACGGCAGCGAGGGGGTTGCGCCAGGACACTGAAGAGCCAGCCTCGCTCTCTCCATCGCCACCATCCTCACCGGTGCACGAGGACGAGGAACGGCCTCGGGTGGCGACGAAACTTCCCGACAACGCGTGGTGGTGCTTCACCTGCAACGTGGCGCATCGCCGCAACGTCACCTTCTGCGACATTTGCCTGGAGTCACGCGATGCCATGCTTCTCAGGAACAAGAAAGAGATCGCTGCGATGCGGGCCTCTGCCAGTTCGCCGAGCACCGGTGTGATGTCGCCCGCCGTCTCCAGCGATCCTGTGTCGCTCGAGGACGCAGCTGATGTGGTGATTATGCCAGCGACTGTGGAGGGAGACTGGCAGTGCCCATATTGCCGGAAGCTGCTGGGCGTGAGGCAGCACGAGTGCTGTGGGCACAGACGGGAGGTCCCCTACGGGTACTGGTTGTGTGATCACTGCTGCAGCACCAACCGCAACGACCGTAGTCTGTGCCTGGGGTGCAATGAGCGACGGGAGAGTGTTTGTCCGTGGACATGCCAGGAGTGCGAGTGGGGTAACGATGCTGCCAACGCGGTGTGTTTGCAGTGCGGTCTACCACGCACACCTTGCACGACGGCAGACAGAGGTACCACTCTCTCGGACGACAGCGCGCCGAGCACGAGCATCGCATGCGGTGTGTGCAGCGCCCCGAACCACTTTGAGAAGACCGCGTGCTACCGCTGCCGCGCTCGTCTGCGTGATGTGGAGTGGACGTGCGATGGCTGCGGCCACGGCCACCGCACTCGAAACGCGTTGCGCTGCGAGGGGTGCCGCGTGATACGGCAATTTGACCTGCAGGAAGAGGTGTGGCTGTGCGAGGTGTGCACAACACCCGTCTTTTCGGGAGGCGAAATTCCTGTGCGCACGCACTGCCCCAAGTGCAACGCACAACGGGCACCAACGGCGACGCATTATCCATCCAGGTGGAAGTGCGAGTGTGGCCTTTTTAACCGCTCGCGTGTGACGGAGTGCCTCGAGTGCGGCGCACGACGACGCCTCGAGTCACTTAGCACAACGGCGACGTGTCCAAGGTGCTTTCGTGATACGCCGATAGACGTCCAGGAGAGGTGCACGTATTGCAGTGCTTCCTTGGCAGACTGCTTTTCGAGATGGGAAAGCAGCGTCACTCTCTTGGCGGACACTCGTGAGTTGGCAGAGGGGTGCAATGAGTCAGAGGCAGATGCAGTTCCTGACGACGGCGATGACGACGTTGTCACGGCTTAGCGGCCGCGACACTGAGGAGCAAGAAACCCCAACCGGTTCTCACTAAGGTTCTCGTGCGGGGTCATTTGTGTTGTGACGTTTTTTTTTTTCCATCCGCGGGTCGGTGTGTGTGGGTGGGGGGGAGGGGGGGGGTAATTTGGGAGAGGTCAGGGGTGCCGGCTTATCGGACCACGCCTGTTTCTTCCATCCCATTCAATTATCGCGCCTCTGTGAAGTCGTTTCCTTCTGCCCCGGGCACACGAATAGCCACCCTTGGCTGTCAACCGGCTCTTCACAGACACACACACACACACACACACACATGCGCGCGCATGAAGCAAACAAAACGAAAACAAGAGTGACTGGCCAAGTGCTGATGGGAAAAACAAGCTGATCGCTGTCATACGTTTAGAAGAGCAAGTGGTACATGCAGTATCCCCGCGTGCTGATTCCCTCATAGTGCACTTGCAACTCTACCCACCCTTACCTCAATGCCATTCAATGCTATCACAACTCATCCCCTGCCCTTCTTTTCTCTCCGTTGCTCACGTTGTTGTTTGTCGCCTTCTGTACGTTTAGAGAGTCGTGCAGCCCGTCTTACGCTGTGTCTTCTACAATCCGATATCGCCTGCATATCGTACGTCTCTGCCACTACCCGACTCCATACCAGAGTCATCCCTGAGGTCCACACGCATACAGAGACACACATTGCCCAGCTGGACCTCTCAAAGCCCCTTTTTTTTGGCACGTATTTCGAAATTTGCCGGTGCTCTGACTTCCCACGTTTTCCCTTGGCCTCCTCTCTATTCTTCCCTCACGCGGTGTGACGCATTCTTTGCGCTTCGCCTTCCCCCCGCCGCCTCTCTTGTGCCGGTGCCGTAGACTCCCGACCACCTCATCACGCGTGTGTGTCCCCCCCCCTCCGCGGCTCTCTTGCGTCTGTTGTTGTTCTTTGCGTTTCACTGTTCTGTCTCGTTACTCGGCTGCTCGCACGTCCACACGACACCTCAAACTCACCTTCGGTAGCCACGACTTTGATAATTTCGTCCCACACGAACGCGGTGAGCTCGGCTCCGCGTATACGTCCGACTCTGCGTACGTGTGCTGTGGTTTCGTGCGAACTTGCCAGCGGGGAAGCCGCAGAGCGTTGTGTGTTGTCGGCCGCAACGTTGTCCGAGTTGAACTGGAGAGTAGGTGCGCTCGTGGAACTTCCTCTTTTCGCCTGTCTTCTCACTCACATCGACAAGAACTTCCGACCGTCGCGTGGTGCTGTAGAACGGTTTTGACGTGGTCACCGTGGTGGTACTGAGTGTGCTTAGAGGCCGGTACACACATTGTGTTGCTCACAATGACGGAAAGCCGATGGATCACGGAGGCCCTCGTGCAGTTTTCCGCGTCGCCGATATGGCTGACGCCGATCGACAACTTTGTCGACGATAACTGCTGCATCTTCAGTAACGAGTCAGAGATGCAGTTGGAGTACACGGTCGCGCACAACAAATTCAAGAAGCTCATCGACTCCTTGCTGACGTGCTTCTTGATGGAGCTGGGGGTCTCGATGGAGACGGCCGTGGAGGCCCTGCAGAGCTCCCTCGCGGTGAGTGTGCAGACGTCCGAGGGCCTCTCCGAGCAACAAGCTGCGAAGAAATTGCTGAAGCAGATCTTCAATGCGGACAACTTCTCGCACTTTCACACCATGATGGTGAAGCGCAACTTGGAGCTTGACATTCTGGCAAACGCCGCTCTCTCTTCAGATGGGGTATGCGGGAACGGCGGTGCAGCGCTGTCAACGGAGGAGGTCGAGAAGGAAACCCGGGCCCGGGCTCGCGTGCAGCGCGCCATCGACGTCAACGGCGACGTGAGCGAGGACGATGCGCTGCGGCGCGCCATCGAAGTGTCGTTGCAGGATGGCACTGCACAGCAGCAAGTGCAGGCCTACAGGAAGGCGTGCATACAGGAGGATGCAAATCTGCAATTGACTGCTGTCGAACACCAAGCAAACAGTGAGAAGGCGCAGCTGGAGGCTGTCCTGCAGACGCAGTCCGCTCAGAACCTCCCCGAAGGCGAGCACTTCCGACAGAATCACGTCGAACCCATTAACAAGCAGAAGGAATCGCAGCTTCAGCCGATTCGTGCCCACGCAATGTCGGGGAAGGGGCAGAAGGGGTGCGACGAGGCCGAGCCGCAGAAGGCGAATTTCAACTCACCCGAGTCGCCTTGTCCTCTCCCGGCGCTGCAAGTGCCCGCTGCGGCGTCCGCACCTGTGGCCGCACCGGTTAGTGTACCTGCATTGCCCTCGATTGGTCAGCGCCAGGCTGCCTTGCCCTCGATTCCGTCCACGATAACTGCAAGCGTCTTGAAATCTGCACCCAGCGCACCGGCGCATCAGGCACACGGTACCGCCGTCTCAGCGACGCCGGCGCCGACACCGATACCGACGAAGGAGGAGCTTGAGAAGCGTGCGCAGTACATGCGAGAGCAGCGTGAAAAGCTTCTTGCACGCAACCGTGCTTCGCGTCAAGAGCAGCTCAACACGTTCCTGCAAAACAACAGCTCCTCGACGACCACGTCGTCTTCCGCCGCATTGGCAGCCACCGGCGCTGCGCAATCAGTGACCGTCGAAATCGCTCGCCGGCTGCGCGGTGACCTCATAGGTGAAGCCCGGAAGAGCAGTGGTTGATGCGCTCTCTTGCTCCTCCTTCCCTCGCCGTTGGTTTGTCGTCATACGGTGTGACGATAGTTCTACATGTTGCTCTTATCCCAGTGCTTCGCTCGGACTCTATCTGCAGTGTTGAGGGGCGAAGGAGAAGTTGTGGAGGGGAGGGGGTACGGGTACGCCAACCGTCTTTTCCCCCTTTTTTTTGTGCGCCCCCGGAGTCCCGTGGAGGATGCAACACACTTCGATAAATCCGGCTGGTTGTTGAGGGTGCAGCGTCAGAGCGCGGAGGGTGACCAGTAACAGCCCTTTTGTGTTCTCTGCATTTTCCTCAGAGTTCGCATCGGGTCACTGAAGAAGAATGCGCGTCATGGCGTTGACGCGCTCTCTGTCTCCTGCACTGCGCACGCGAGCCGACCCCCCCCACACACACACACACACCACCACACACACACACACCATCGTTTTTGCCCCGGGCCCGTTTCTCACCCCCATCCCTTTCCCGCCTCCACCGTCTCGGCCACCCTTTCTCTGGGAACATGTAGCTTCGTCATTTGGTTTTCACCGATCATGTGCCGTGATGTGGCCCACTGAGATCTTTCTTTTTTCCTTCGTTTTTTTTTTGGGGGGTGGGGGTTCTCCCTCATGTTACTTACCGGTGTTCCCTCCTGCCCATATGTGTTTTTTGTTTTGATTCTGGTGTTGGGGCTGTGGCTTCTCTTTTTTTTTTCGTCTCGTCCCCGCGCTTGTGCATCCCCCTTCCGGACTCACATGCTTTCCTCTGTCTCGCCTTCGCCGTTCCACCCGCATTGAGTGACTTGCTTTGACAGTGACCTAATAACATCGGAATAGTGAAGGAGGGCGACTTTTTTTTCTATCGTTTCGTTTGAGGAGCAGAGGCGGAGAGGAGAGAAAGAAGAGAGAAGGGGGAGGATGTATATTCTTCTTAGGGAAACGTGAGCAGAGAAATGAACTGGAAGGGCGTGTCGTGTCTCTCTCCCCACGACGCGTGTGCGCCGCCCCACACCGTCTGTCCATGGGGTCGGAGTAATCGTGACGACGACACTCTTGTCATTCTCTCTCTCTTTTTTTGCTCCTTTTTGTATGCTTCCCCACCACTTTTCTTTTTTTGTTTGGCTGTTGTTGTTTTTTCGTTTGCTTTTAGCGCCCGTGACGCCCTTTCCTTTTCCAATGTCCATTCACCTTTCCGTGGAGGAGAGGAGGGGCGGGGGAAGGAGTGCTGTCGTTGTAGGCATCATCCTATGCCGCAAGTTAGCGGTTCTCCATATGCCTCTTAGCCGGGCAGAAGATGAATATCCACTCGTTTTCTGGCGCGCGCAGTTTGCTGGAAGCCCGCGAAGACGGCAGGAATCGAAGCGGTGTGTGAGGGGCTCCCCATGGAGAGAACGCGGCGCGTCACGGGATTTCAGCCCTCGTCGTATAGCTTTGCATGTTGTAAC
Organism: Leishmania major strain Friedlin; assembly: GCF_000002725.2. Classification (NCBI taxonomy): domain Eukaryota; phylum Euglenozoa; class Kinetoplastea; order Trypanosomatida; family Trypanosomatidae; genus Leishmania; species Leishmania major. Next base: position 514,575 of record NC_007287.2, on the reverse strand, counting down.
ATTCACCATGAAAGCAAGTCTATGAGAGGCATTCGAGGAGTGACGCACAAGCACCATTTCGGTAGCAATGATGAGCGTAGTCCCTTCGGTGCATCAGATTGTCGTTGAAGCCCGGCAGCAGTGCAGGTATTCGGCGTACTGGCGTTCTCTTCCCCCGTTTGGTGCTCGACTGCCGCTCTGTGTTTCGTTGCTGTTTCGCCGCTGTTCCTGGCATTAGTGACATGCGGTACATGTACACCTCCTGTTTCACTCTCTCGACCTTTTCATCTGCTCTTCGCATTGCCGGACACCCTCACACAGACACCACCCCTACTCTCCTCCCTAAAAACCATGCGTGCTTGTGTTGGGCGTGCGAAGTACACAATCTAAGACACCGACATCGGTGCATCATCACTCGACCACTTCGTTTTTTTGTGAAGAGGAGGGTGATACCCCTGTTTGTCGCCCCCCGGCCCTGCTGTATCCATTTGCGTCAACGCGTCATAGGTTTCCTTAGATCCTAGGGGAATCCCGTCCCTGGTTCTCGACGCTCCCTCAGTCTCTGTCCCTCTTGATGGTTTTCTCTCGTGTTCGCTGAGTTCTCTTGCCTCCCGCTTGTTCTTCAGCTGAGGAGACATCCTTCGTACGCTGACGAAGGAAAGTTTTTTCTTTGCGTCCAGGGAAGGGTCGAGCACGATGGGACAACAACCGTACCTAGTGGCCTATAAAGCGCATACTCGTGCATAGAGTCGAAGGATGGTAGTTCCGCTTCGGCCGCACGCCTCTCTCACCCGCCTCGACAAAAGCATCTCATGTACACCGAATATCGTGCACAAGGATGATTAGCTCACCTCGACGCACGAGACGGCGAAAAAGGTGAGGGAAATGAACTCTCACCGCGGCAGCCAGAATGCCGTGCAGGAGCGAGTTAAGATGGGCGAGTACGCCCGCTTCGGCAACCGTCCGGCGTCTGCTCGGCGCTGGGGTTCATCGCCGTACGCATCGTTGTCATCTCGGCTCTAATCGTCATGCTGGAGATCAACAATTTCCGAACGACAAAGCTGTACCGCGCCACGGGTAGCACGAAGAATCTGCGTGTGCGTGTTTGTGTGTGTGTGTGTGTGCGTGTTTACTGCCTGGGGCACAAGGATGAGGTGCCACTCGCCCGGCTACTACAACCGCGACTTCACGCCCACCGTCTGCTAACTCTTGCACCTAAGCTTCAAGGTTGCGGAGTCTTTCTGCATAATCACGATTGCTGTTATGGTTCATGGTCTGATCACGTGTATCGTCGCTATCTTTGAGGAGTGCACGGGTGCAACGTGCCCCATTGCTGCATTCGCGATGGTGCTAGGCAGCATTCGATGAAGCATGGTGGCCGGCACGTGCCATCGGAAACCGTGCTGCCAGAAGATCAACTGGAACACCAAACAGACGGTCACCATTCGCGCTGGCAACAACACGCGTCTGACAGTGGACGTGCCTCCCTTCAAGTTCACGGGCGAGCTTGTCACCAGCTGTGGCCTCCTGGCCACTGTCTGGGCCATCCAGGTGCGTGCCATCACCTGTGTTTTTTCGCCTCTGTAGGCACGTCCGAAGAGAGAATGAGGGGCACACGAGGGCGAAGGAGGAGAAGGAAGTCAGGGAGCGGCCAACAGAGCAAATGTACCGGTCCCGCGAGGAAGAGAGGGGGGGGGGCGGCGTTCTCCAGGCATCTTCACTCTCCTCGCCCCTTCTGCCGAGACTGCCTAACCGGCACATTTGCCATGGCGGCGTGTCGCCTCTCTTCCCGCTGCACCGCCACGCTGTGGTGCCTCTCTCTCTCTGTTTTGTATGTGTGTGTTTCTCGGGTGCTTCTCTGCCGAGCGTGAGAAAGGCACGCAAGAGCGAACGGCGCCAGAAAAAAATTGAGACGCGGGAAAGGGCTTACAAATTGTTTTGAATGGGCAGGCGCGGTGGCGCTGCCAAGGGCGATGCAGCTGTGACGCCGCACGTGAGGAATTGCACATCTGCGTAGAGCCGCCCATGGCACCATGGCTGCGTAGTGCTTGTGCGCATTCTGTTTGTTGTGTATTCGGTGCTCCTCGTTTCCTGCTCTTTTTTTCGTCCTCTTCTGGAGGGCCAACGTTTTCGGAAGCGGTGCGAAGGGGAAGGGGTGGGTGACTAATTTTGTGGGCCAGGCGTGGACGTGGGCACGCACGCATCCGCATCCATATCCCCATCCACACGATCTTTTTCCTTTTCGTCTACACCCCAGCAGCACGTTTAGTATTGTTTTCTTTCTGCTTTTGTCTGCTCTTGTCGCTGTTCTCCTTCCGCAGCGCCTCTTCCCCTCTTTCCTTTCCTCCCTCCCCCTAAACACACACACACACACACACCGAGCTCTGTGGCGTACAGGGAATAGCCGGAAAAGTGTAGATGAAGCAAATATGCATATGCCCAGTGAGCGCGGGAAAATGAATCTCGAGCATGGCACACGGCCTTTCCACAGTGAGTACACAAAGACATACACGTACCGGTGGAGGGCCTTTTTCGGTTCGTGGTCACCTTGTTCGTGTGCTTGGGGGTGTGTGGGACACCGTCGCCGCCGCCAAAAAGTGACGGCCTATCATGATCAGGGTAACGGACAGCAAACAGAATAACTAGACAACAGAGAGGGAGAGTTACGTTTCCAGCATGTGCAGCCCACCTACCGCCCACGCACCACAGCAGCACCCTCGCCGCCCGGCACGAGCCGCCCTGCCGCGGAATCGGGCCGTGCGTCCTATGGGCTCTGCATGCCCTTTCTCGCCACCTTCACCGGCCGCGTGCTGGCGTCATCGGCGCCAGACGGAGACGCAGCGTGGACTGCATGCCTCGCGCCAAAGCGGGGCGCGCCCGGGGCTACATGCGCGAGGGCGGAGGCAGTGGGCCGTCCAGGTGCACGGCAGGACGCGCCCAGGGAGGAAGGCCACCAGTCGCAGGCCAGGTGGGGGGGGGCCTGTGCGACCTTGCACACCCTGCCTGTATGCCATGCGTCCCCCCCCTCCTCTCTGCCCCACACGCCGCCTCAACGCGCGGCATCCCGTAGCGCGGTGCGGGGACTCCCCGCATGGGCGTCCGGAGGAGCGCCCCCCTCGCGCACCTCGGGCTGCGCACGTCGTGCAGCCGGCATCGGTGCTTCATGAGGCCCACACCGCCGGATGGAGACGGTGCCGCCTATGACGCCACGCGTGCCCGTTTTGGCGCTGTCCCGTGTGCGTGGCAGCGCGCCCGCGCAGTCCTCGCACGCCCGCAGCCCCGGTGCCTGTTTCACGACGGCCTTCTCGTGTCGGGCGGCGGGGAAGGAGGTGGGGCCTCGCCGTCTTCATCCGGCACTTCCATCGGCACCATGCGTCGGCGGCGTGTCTGGCCGGCTCGCCCACCTGTGTGTCATCTCACCCGCAACTTCCGCTCTCCTGTTCTCGTTGTACCTTCTGTACTGATCTGGCCAGCTGTCTTGTGCACCGAATCGCGGAGGGGGGGGGGGTGACGGTCACCATTTGCCTTTTGTGTGCTGCCCTTTGTTTTGAACGCCCATAGGCGTTTACCCGTAACCCCTGCTCTCTTTTCTTGACGGGCCCGTGTGTGTGTGTATGTGTGTCTGCCTCAGGTGACAGACTACGTTACGCGTAAAGACTAGCAGCATCGTATTCTCTGTTTCGCATAAAAAAAAAGAAGGGAAGTGGGCGAAAGCGTAGATCGCTGAGGATCGACCACAGCTCTGTCCGCTGGCTGTGCTGGCCTGTTGTAGAACACTGCAAGTGGTGCCCAACCCGCCTCGCTGCTACCGGCTCTCCCCACCTCGCCGTTGAAAGGAGCTTGGATTTTCCGTTAGAGTAGATCTCTGTGCAGCGAGTGTTCGATGGACAGCCCAAACATGCACTGCACGGCTGCTGTACCTGGTGTGCCGTCTGATGGCACCTTCACCCAAGATCCGCGACTGTACCGCTCACAGTTTGCGTCAGCAGCGTGTAGTTGCTGCCCACTAAAGGTGCAGGAACTTTTTTGCGCGGAGATGGAGGCTCGCACACGGCTTGTCTGCGATGCCCTGACCGACTTTCAGCGCATCGTGAGCCTCTGCGTCACTGAGCGGCACGGGCGGTGGGTGATGTCCGTAGCCGACGACGGGCCTCGTAGCGGATGGTCTTGCCCCAGGTGCGGTTGTACCGAAGAGGATGTCTGCACCGTCAGCAGCCATAGGCAAATGCGTCCCTCAGGAGAGGTGTATCTTGAGACGCTCCTGCGCGAGCCCTGTCTCACTCCGCTTTGCGATGAGGTGGAGTTGCACGGGAGCCAGTCGCATCGCTGCCGCTACGCCGACAACGCCGCGATGCGACTGGAGCGTCGATATCTGTTTCAGAGAGAGTACGGATCGGTGCTGCAACGCATCAAGTTGGCGGGCGAGGGCATCCAAGAAAGTGTGACGCGGTGAATCCTCCCGTTCGCCTCTTGCGGTTATTAGTCTACATTCACGAACTCCTGTGTCCGCACCCAGCGCGGGCGCTGGCGTTTTGCTTCTCTGTGGGTTTCGTGGATGCAACGCTTCCGCTAGCGAGCACATGGGAAAACAAGAAGTGCGTAGAGGCTGAGAAGAGCACCGCCTGCATCGCGCATCATCTTTTAACGCGCCATAAGGAGGTGGTAGGCGTTCAAGCCGTGTTTCTACGGCCGCCATCACACCAATTCATCGCCTTCACCATACTCAAAGGACACCCTCCCAGCGCGCAGGCGTGACAGGATGTGGATGCTGCAGCGCCTCTACTTCCCTCAATCACCTCTGCTGCTTCCGTGTGTGCACTTCTCTTTGTCGTGGACGCCAGAACCTCGTGCGGCGTGCGATTCACCGGCGCGCACCAGCGCTTGTGTTTTGGCGCGCGCTTCACTCCATGTCATTTGCCGTCGCTGCGTAGACGCCTTTTTGTGTGTGTTGTTGTGCGTGTGCACTCCGAGCGAACGCGCACACGTTGCAGGAGGCATCCCATTTCTTCTGCTGCTTGCTTTGCACCGAAACCTGTATTCAAGCTTACAACCTCTCTACTGCCCAAACTCGGAGCAGAGAGTTAGCGGGACAACGGGCTGTACTTCTACATAGAGTGGGCTATTGCTGGTCTGTTTTGCTGTTCGCCTTCCGTACGCGAAGGCTTTCTCGACCTGCGTAGCTGGCACCGGTGACGCACCACGACAACTGGTCTCGTCGCCGTCTTCCTTGGTTTATTCTTTCCGTCAAGTGTGCCGCGTCCTCCACATCATCGTCGAGGTTCTCCGTGACTCGTTAAGCCATGAGGTTCTCTGTTGTCGGTGGTCCACTAGCATCTACCATTTCTCTTGAGGCAAAGCAGTCCGACAGCTTCGAGTCCATCTTCAAGAGGGTCCAAGAAGCTGTTGGCAAGGCAACGCCGCTCGATGCGTATGACTTGTACACGACAAGGCGCTCGTCGCTGACCGGGGAGCTTGTCGCGGCCGCCGGTCCGCTACGCTTCACAGACACCCCCTCGGCCCTTCGGCTGGACTTCGAACGGAGTGATCCACACATCCTCATGCTGATGCAAAGGAGTGCAGACAACGAGCGTGGCAGTACGCAAAATCAGCTCTTGTGCAGCACCGCTGCTGCAGGGGACGCTAGCAGGCCAGACAGCACCGCCATAGCGTCCACATCGCCGTCTCTCATGACCACACCGCGGGTGAGAGATGAGTATCGGCGCCGCATGCGTGCCATGTACCTCAAGTACGACCCTGGCCAGATACACAAGGTCGAAGTGGCACTCGACCGTTACCGTGGCTACGAGGAAGACGTGCTGCAACAGCTGGTGAAGAGGTACGGGCCCGAGCCAGCACCAGGGGAGGTCGATCTGTCTCCCAAAGCCGCTGCTGCGCCCTCGTCCGGCCCCGACGCGCGTGAGAGCATGCCATCGCACTCCGCTTCGACAGACGAGGCCAATCCACATACGAAGCCGTCGTACTATGATCGACTTGTAGCCATCTACTCCACCTACGAGCCAGCGAAGCTGAGCAAGGTTAATGGGACGTTGAGGCGCTATGCCGGTCGAGAGGAAGAGGTGATCCAGCAGCTGGTGAAGAAGTACGGGCCAGAGCCCTCCACTGAGCCCGTAGCAGCGGCTAAGGTTGCGGAGGCGGCAAGCGAACAGCTTGCGCCAACTTCTGGCGTGGGACGGCAGCAGTTGACGTCATCAGCGACCCATGCAGAAGCTTCGGCACATGCAAGCGCGACAGTGCCCGCTGTCGAGGAACAGGTGGCAGCTGTGCCCGAGGCCACGGAAGCTTCCGCAGTCCCCCTCACAAACACCGCGAAAGTCGCAGCAGCAACGATACCCGCAGCTCCACCAGAAGCCAGCGCCTACGGCGATTCCACCGTCGGGACGCAGCTGTCAAATACTGAGAGAAAGCCGCTGGCAACGGTGGTGTCTCCACTGGACGGCTCGCTGCCCTGCTACACAGCTGTCGCCCTGCCAAACAAGGCGAGCGCTGTGGAATCGATGGCGATCGGTGCTAACTACCGAGAGCGCCTAGTCGCTCTCTACAACGCGTACAACCCTGCGAAGCTGCACACGGTGGAGGGCACGCTGAAGAAGTTTTCGGGGAAGGAGGAGGTGGCAATCCAGCAACTCGTGCGACGCTACGGAGCGGAGCCGGCCCCACTGAACCGAGAGGAGGCTCGCAAGCTGTTAACAACCGCGGGCGCTGGCGGTGTGCCCAGCACACCACCAAGCGCGAGTCCAACAACCACGAATGCTCCAGGCAGTGCCGCCTCGTCGACTGCAGGCTTTGAACCCGCCTCGTCGGGGGAGCGGGTAGACCGCGTACTGGAAACGCACAAAAGCGGCGAGGAGGAAGTCATGGCGCAATCGGAGGTGCGCTACGCTGCCCAACGCGCTAAGAACATCGCTGGTGAGCCTGCGACGAGCGGTGCGGGCTCCGCGGCGGAGTCGGGGAGCTTCGGCGCGGTGGTGACCACTGCGCAGGTCAGTGCGGCGCCACCGTCTATTGCGGTGAGCGTCCCGCCAAGTCACGGGAACTCTCCGAGTGGCATCGTGAGTGCTTCGACACCGTCGACAGTAGCGAGCACCAAGGCTGCTTCGCCTGTTGGTCCCGCGGGTGCTGTGGTGGCGACGCCACAAACGACACGAGTAGGAACTGTGGGGCCGGCAGCCGCTGCCGTGCCTCACGCGCAAGAGAGCAAGGCATGGCAAGGTGGTCCGCCGCAACGGAGGGCGCTACCGCTTGCGGCGCTGCGAGTGGCGGCGGCACACGTGGAAGCTGCCGCGCACATGTCGTTGCGAGAACGGTACTGGGCCATTTGGAGGACGCACCACGCACAGAAGAGAGCGGCTGTGCTGTTGCAGCAGGAGCTGTGGGTGAAAGCATCAGCCGGTGCTGCCGGTTGCTACCGCCTCAACGACTCAGTGGAGCCTGCGTACACAGTCGCGAACCTTTCGGTAGTGGTGGCCCAGGAAGAGAGAGGCGGTTGCAGCGCACAAGGCCGCGCCTTGTCGAGCGAGCTGCAGATTGCAATGCGGGCTCTGCTAGCGTCGCTGCGGCACTGTGTCGAGTCGCGAGTGATTCAGGCGCAGTCCCACGAAGAGCATCAACAGGCGGACACGCTGCTCACCCACTGGGCTGCCGCAGAGAACCTTTGCCCGGTCACCGACTCTCCCGAGCTGGCATGCGCGCTGCATCAGGCTGCGCACCTTATCGGCAAGCTGGAGGACCTCGTGACCGTGATTCGCACGCAGGCGGGGCAGCTGCACCAGCTAAAGGCGCTCCACCGGGATGTACTGGAGCGTATGGAGCACGCTCACGCCAACACCCAAGCGCTGGGCAGGCTTCAAGCGCAGCTCAGCGCTGCGAACAATGACCGCCGTGCACTGGAGCAGGAGCTGGAGCGCATCTCTGCCGGCGGAGCGGAACGCCACGCTCGTCAGGCACCGTTGTGTCGTCTCTACCCTACTGCGGAGGAACGCAAAGATGCCCAGGTCGCCAAACTTCAGCAAGAGCTAGCCAAAACACGCAACTTACTCTTCTTGTCCAAAGAGGCAGAGGATAGGCTAAAGGTGCAGCTGCAGCAGAGTCACACTCGCGAAGCGCGTCGAAAGCACGAGGAGTGGCATCGACAGGGAAAGAGTAGCCGGTACAGCATCTCAGACCGGGCGTACACACAGCCACGCAGTCGATCCGCGAGGGCCGGTAATGGCCCTCATTCGTCGCCGTCGAACTCACCGTATCGGCGCTACACGCCAGTGTCTACCCCCCGCGGAGCGTTCTCGTACGCCATTGCTCATGACACCCCGCGTGGCCCGTCGACCTTGCAGGTGCACGTGAACGGATGCCCCGTCTCCTCGATTCGCGGGCCGGACGCGGCCACCGCCGAGCAGGTTAGCACAAGCATGTCAGTCAACAGTAGCACGCCGTGGCCCTCGTCGCGCTACGTCATGACGCCAACGAAGGTGGACCGGGGGCCATGTCCCAACTGCCTTACCCCGCTGACCTCGTGCTGCCGTGAGGAGAGCGGCACCGCGTCGGAGAAGGCAGCGTTTTGCTTCAGCTGTCGCCGTTACTTCACCTTTGGAGAACTGTGGACGTGCGATGGACGTGAGATTATGTGACAGCTGTAGAAGGGCATCTTGGGCGCTGTCAGAGTGGGATTGGACAAGGAGGGGGGCGTGCGCGGGGGGGGGGGGACCGTGGCAGCACAAGACCCAGAAAAGCATCGATTGCAGGACGCGATCGCGCGCATGCTGCACTGACGCTCTCTATTGTTTCTCTCTGATGCCCATTCTCTTCGTCGTGGCGAACCGGTGATGTCCTCTTCTTTATCGCTGGCGATTTACGTGTCTCGCCTCTTTACGCCCCGTGTGGGTGTACGTGGCATTCACGGGCGTGTGTACACTTCTTTGAACGACAAGTGGAAGCGAAGCGACAAAAAAGTAGGAGATGGCATGCCGATACACCTCTTCTCCTCTCACGCATGCACTCTGGTCTCCTCTCTGTCGGTGCGTCCTGCTTCTGTATGGCTGGCCCACCTCCTCCACAGCCGACAGACCGTTTTGTTTCCTTCTTCGTGGCTCCTGGCAGCGGGGCAAGGACAACAACGCGGCAGGTGTGTACTGCCTCGGCCGCTGCGCTTTGCACACCCTGTGATGACGCCACTTATCGATCAAATGGGAAAGGCCGTCACAGCATGCCGGTGGGATGCCGTGACGAGAACGCACTCGCCCCCTTCTCTCTTCGCGTGGTCTTCTGAATGGGTCTCTGCGCTTTTCATCCTTTACTGGGCATGATGCACATGCGCAGTCGCCGCCTGTCTTTTTCTCCGCGTCGCGGCACACGCCCCGTCTCCGAAGGCCCCTCAAGCTGGAATCTGCAAGTACAGGGCCGCACCTCACTAGCTAAACTGGCGCGCAGACGTTTGTGCACGCACAAAGCACGGACGAGCAAACGAGTACCAATGACGTCGACTCTGACGAACAGCAACCGCATCAACATCCCTGCGGTATGCCGGCTTCGTGAGCGGAACACAAACAAGACTGTGGGCTCCGGTGTGCTGGTGGCACAGGGGCTGCTGCTGACGTCTGCCACCGCTATCCCTACGCAGTCGCGTGCCACGCACATTGTGGCCACGTTCTTTGAGGGCACCAAGAAGAGCGCCGTGGATGTGCAACTGCAGCCGCAGCGCTACTACTTCGCCTCCCGCTATCCGCCAGAAATGGACTACTGCCTCATCAGCTGCGAGGAGGCACCGCTGCTCAACGTCACGCCGGTGCACATGGCACTCACTGGGAAAGGGTGGGCACCTGTGGAGGAAGGCGATGTGGTGCTGATCGTAGAGCACCCGATCGGAGACGTGGCCGGCACCGCAGCAGTTCCATTGGACGGAAAAGCAACCTTCTCCTCCACGCTATCCGCGACCGGCGATGGCGACTTTGATTCCGTGCGGGCGCCGTACACGGAGCAGAAGCGCTTCGAGGAGGTGCTGCGCTGCCGCGGCAATGTGAGCTTCCTCAAGTCCAACGGCAGCTGGAGGACAGCTGGCTGTCCCGCGTTCAACGAGCATGGCCAGCTGGTCGGCCTGCAATCGCAGAGCAGGGCAGATGGCGAGGGAGTCGTGAACCGCATCCTGTCACTGATCTCTATTGTGAAGCACCTCTTCGCCAACGTGCAGCTGCCACATCTCCCGCAGGAGGACGTCACGTTCGAAGATGTGTGGGACACGTGGTACGTGACGAACGACATCACGCGCATCCTCGCCATCCTCGCCAACTTCAAAGGCAAGTCCATGGCCCAGCAGGTGACATGGCGCCTGTGCGAGCTAACAGCAAAGCCGCAGCTGGTCAAGAGTATCGCCTCGAATGGCGGCATCGAGGTTATTCTCCAGAACCTTAGCCTCTTCTCTAGTGACGAGAAGCTTTCGGAGAGCGGCTTGCGCGCTCTCTGGAATGTGAGCATTGGCGAGGAGGCGCATCTAGCCACCATTATCAAAAAGGAAGGCGTACAAACCATCCTCGACGTTGTAGAGTCATTTCCGGCGAACGAGACGGTGCTCGAGTTTGGCGCGGTGCTGCTGCACAACATCGCCGGGTGTCGTGCGGCGCCAAACTTCTCCGAGGCTCACGGCGCGCGTGCGCTGAAGGCGCTGTACCCTGGCTTTCAGCAGTTCCGTGAGAGCGTCGTGCTGCAGAAGTTTGCACTGAGCTTCTTTGCCACCCTTGCGCGACTGAACGAGGACTTTGCACGCGATTTGGTGCAACAGCATGTCATCGAGCACATTACCCATCTTGTGGAGGAGAAGCCGAAGCAGATCTTTCTCATGGAGATAGTCGTCGGGTTTGTGGCAGAGCTGGCGCAGTACCCGCAGACGGTTGAGCTGATGTGTAGTAACACCCCACAGTACGCTGCCGCCAGCATGTCGTACCTGATTGACCTCCTCATTCATATCATCTTGGAATACAAGGACCTTGACAGCCTTTTGGTGAGCGGCAATCGGGCGCTGTGGGGACTTGGTAATGTGCCCACCTGCCGCGGCATCATTTTGGAGAACCCACGGGGCATCGATGCACTGCGCATCTCACTGCCACCACTCATAGCAAGCACCCACCGCTAGCTACGTTGTCTTTCTTGGCGGCTGGCGTCTGTACCCACTTGATGCCTCCCCTCTTGGGCCCGAGTCAGGCTCTCATTTTTCTTTGCGTGTGTGTGTGCGTGTGGGGAAGATGAGGTCTTGGTCGGGTGTGGTGCCAAGAGAAAGGGGGAGTGGGAAGAGAAGGAACGTCGCATCGGTGATGCCTGTTTGCTTCTGCCTGTGAAGAAAAGTGGATGTCCTGCTGCGTGCCATTGCTCTCGATCGACTCTCACTCATGCGGAAACACCTCTTTAACGTGTTGTTGTTGTTGTTTTCGGTTGGTGGTCGGCACCCACGCTTCTCCTCGCCTCTCTCTCTTCGATGTACGTTAGCGTATTTTCCTCTTTCGGTTTTCCTAGATCGTTCAAGTTTTGCATCGCAGGTCGCTCCCGCCCCCGTCCTCGTGGAACGAAGACGGTGTGCCAAAGGGCGCGCACCACAAACAGCGACAGCAACAAAGGAAGACGAAGTTGTCGTAGTGTGTGTGTGTGTGTGTGTGTGTGTCAGCCCTCATGACCGTACCAGCCCTAGCTGTATGGCGGGTTCTTGTCGAGACGCGTGCTGTTGCACTGCCAACGGCTCCGCGTTCTGTCAAGTCTGAGACCACGCAGCAGATGTCTCTGCATGTATGTGCATCTTGCATGTGCGTGTGCGACCGCTTCGGTGTCAAACCAAAGACAGCGCATTTCAAACACCTACCAAGAGCCCTGGGATAAGGCTTACGGCCGTCGACTCGTCCCCTATCTTTGCTGTGCCTCTCATGCTCGCAAGTCTCTCCTTGCCGCTCTTTTCCTGCCACCTTCTCTCTTTGCCAGTTTCCGCGGATCCTTTGGAGTGATGCATCTCATGGCTGCGTGCCCACGCCACTTGCCCTGCAGGCCGACCACACGCTGAATGGAGACACAGCGAAGCCCAGCTACAAGACGTACATACTGCTGCTATTCAAGGGACCCTCAACGATCGTTCGATGCCGATACTACCTCTACTTGCCCTTGACAGTTCTAGTCGGGCTTAGTGGTGTCTAGTACACATCGCTGTCTGTCTTTGGTGAGTAGAGTGGACAACAGGGTGTGGATGACCAGGGTGTCTCTTTTTCGAGGGGAGGGAGGGGGAGCACGAGTTGACCTTCTTGCATTCTACAATTCCTTCATCACTCCGTTGTTCTTCTTCGTGCATGAACCACGTGCATGAATGTGTGTGAGTTGGCTCATCACCGTTGGCACATATTGCACTCGTGACTTTTTTTCATCTTTTTGGTGCCGTGTGGACTGCTAAACTCTACGTGGACACATGTGGCCACCTCTGCAGCGTGGGAAAGAGAGGCACAAAAAAATGGGCTGACCGGAGTTGGTCCTAGTAAGTGAACTGGAATTGTGACTCTCGGCCTTGCCTCGCTTACGGTTTTCTCTACGAGGAGTGCTTGCTCTCCTACTGCTTGTGCTGCTGTTTTTTTTTTCGCGGTGTGTTTTTGTTTGTGTCGTATCTCCGATCGTCGATTGGATCGAGTGGGGGATGTCATTCACGCCACTCTCTGCCCCTCCACCCCTTCCCCCACTCCTGCTGGACAAGTGGGGCCCGTCATACTGTTTTCTGTTCTGTTGTGTTCGCACATCGAAATGCACCCACATACAAATGTATATATATATATATATGTGTGTGTGTGTGTTCGCGTACACGAAGATATTTTTGCATTGGAGTCCTGGCGTACTCGGCTGGCGGAGAGAAAAAAATGGGTTCTGGCTGGTACGTGTGGCAGCGGAGTGCACAAAAGGCTCATGACACCATGTTTGGGCGATTGTGGAGGGACTGAGTGCTGCTTGTACAAACACTGTGCGAATGGATGGCCGCCGCCCTCGCACTAGTCGCAGGGGTGCACGGGTGAGATCAGATTCTACAGAGGGGGTGTTGGCCAGGTCCTTGGATAGGTTTTGCTCGGTTTCATGATCCTGCTCCGGCCAGAGAGTTGTCCATTGATGGCTTTCACGCGGACGACGTTTGCGACGAGCTCGCCGAGGCTTAGACGGTGTGTGGGCATCTATGCATGCATTCGTGATGCGCGTTTTCTTTTTGTGTCTTCGGGGTGCGAAATGGTAAGCTGTGCAAGCGATAATTAGGTTACTGAGCAGGTCTCTCAGCAACCGCATACAAGAGGCTCTCTTTAGGTGTGCTCTGCCTCTATTCCCATATCGCCACACTAGAAAAAAAACCGAGAACAACGACCGACATGTCCTCAGCAAAGAAACGACAAACTCGAAGAGGGATGCGCCACTGCTGTTTGGAGTGGCAGGATGAGGATGTTCTCGCAACGCTCTCTCTCCCCTCGTGGCGTTCTTTCTTTCGACTACGCTAGCTGTACGCAAGACCTCGCTCTTACCCACGCGTGCGGATTACCTTTCTGCTTTCCCCGGTGCAAATCAGTTTTTTCAGCGCTCGCACCCTCTCCTCCTTTTACCCGCCCTCCTTTCACTTTCTCCACTGCGGTCACCATCGTCTGTCCGTCTCTACCTCTGCGCACACCGCAGTTCTGTGTGTGTGTGTGTGTTTTCCGTCACACGCTCTCTTCTTCTTTTCTCTCTCACCATTGCGCTTCTATTCGTTTTTTCTGTTGGTTTTGTGCCTCCCCTCCTCCTCCCCCGACACACACACAAGAAGCAAGCCATCGCCGTTGTACTCGAGGGGGCAGTTTTCCTTTTTCTTCGCGAGTCTCTTCGATACCGCCCCCACCCCCGAGAAAAAAAAATAGGCAGAGAGACAAATACAGAAAAACATCGCGTGTCGTCTCTCTTCCTCTCTCTCGTTCACGTCTGTTTCGTGTTGCCCTTGTAGGTCACAGCAAAAGAAAAGCGACGCTGTTTGACCTTCCGCAACCGCTTGCCTGCCTGCCTGCCTGCCTGCCTGTGTGTGTGTGTGTGTGTGTGTGCTGTGTCGTCTCCTATACACTCGAGACCGACTGCGTCGTAGTATTCAAGCGGAAAAGCAGTCGTATCGCTGATTGGTCTCTGCGCTGTTTGAAACCCAAGATCTCACACGTAACAAAGACACGGCAGAAGCAACCATGGCCGACGCTGTTGGGAACACAAACTCGAAGGTGAAGCTAAACAAGCTGATCGTCGAGGAGCCGTACAATGACGACAACAGTGTTGTGTCGCTGAACCCGAAGCGGATGGAGGAGCTGAACATCTTTCGCGGTGACACCGTTCTCGTGAAGGGCAAGAAGCACCGCAGCACCGTCTGCATCGCGATGGAGGACGACGAGTGCCCGCCGGAAAAAATCAAGATGAACAAAGTCGCGCGCCGCAACATCCGCATTCACCTCGGCGACACCATTCGCATCATGCCCTGCAAGGATGTTCCATACGGAAACCGCGTTCACCTGCTGCCAATCGATGACACGGTGGAGAACCTCACTGGTGACTTGTTCGAGAACTTTTTGAAGCCGTACTTTTTGGAGTCGTACCGGCCCGTGAAGAAGGGTGACTCCTTCGTCTGCCGTGGCGCTATGCGCTCTGTGGAATTCAAGGTAGTGGAGGTGGACCCGGGTGATTACTGCATCGTGTCGCCGGACACGATCATCCACTCCGAGGGTGATCCGATCCATCGAGAGGACGAGGAGGCGCTTGACGGAGTCGGCTACGACGACATTGGCGGTTGCCGCAAGCAGCTGAACCAGATCCGCGAGATGGTCGAGCTCCCCATTCGCCACCCGGAGCTGTTCAAGAACATTGGCATCAAGCCCCCGCGTGGCATCTTGCTTTACGGCCCTCCCGGGAGCGGCAAGACGCTCATCGCGCGCGCTGTCGCAAACGAGACGGGCGCCTTTTTCTTCCTCATCAACGGTCCTGAGATTATGAGCAAGATGGCTGGCGAGTCGGAGAGCAACCTGCGCAAGGCCTTCGAGGAGGCCGAGAAGAACGCGCCGTCGATCATTTTTATCGACGAAATCGACTCCATCGCCCCGAAGCGTGAGAAAGCGCAGGGCGAGGTGGAGAAGCGTATCGTTTCGCAGCTTCTCACCCTAATGGACGGCATGAAATCGCGCTCGCAGGTGATCGTGATGGCGGCGACGAACCGCCCGAACACCATCGATCCAGCCTTGCGCCGTTTTGGCCGCTTCGACCGCGAGCTCGACATTGGCGTGCCGGACGAGACTGGTCGCTTGGAGATCATTCGTATCCACACCAAGAACATGAAGCTGGCCGACGACATTGATCTGGAGAAGGTGGCAAAGGACTCGCACGGCTTTGTCGGCGCCGATTTGGCGCAGCTCTGCACCGAGGCTGCCATGCAGTGCATTCGCGAGAAGCTGTCCATCATCGACTGGGAGGATGACACCATCGATGCCGAGGTGATGAACGCGATGTGTGTAACGCAGGAGCACTTTCGTGAGGCCATGGCGAAGACGAACCCGTCTGCGCTGCGCGAGACACAGGTGGAAACTCCGAACGTCGTCTGGGAGGATGTGGGCGGCCTCCTGGACGTCAAGCGCGAGCTGCAGGAACTGGTGCAGTACCCCGTCGAGTACCCGTGGAAGTTCGAAAAGTACGGCATGTCGCCGCCGAAGGGTGTCCTCTTCTACGGACCACCCGGTTGCGGTAAGACGCTCTTGGCCAAGGCGATTGCGACGGAGTGCCAGGCGAACTTCATCTCCATCAAAGGCCCGGAGCTTCTGACAATGTGGTTCGGTGAATCGGAGGCGAATGTGCGCGACGTCTTCGACAAGGCTCGTGCTGCGGCGCCTTGCGTGCTCTTTTTTGATGAACTGGACTCCGTGGCCAAGTCCCGCGGCGCCCACGGCGATGGAGGCGCGAGCGACCGCGTGATCAACCAAATCCTGACAGAGATGGACGGCATGAACGTCAAAAAGAATGTCTTCATCATCGGTGCGACGAACCGGCCAGACGTGCTGGACCCTGCGATCATGCGTCCTGGTCGTCTCGACCAGCTCATCTACATTCCATTGCCTGACAAGGCGTCTCGTGTGGCCATTATCAAGGCGAGCTTCCGCAAGTCGCCGCTAGCCTCCGACGTCGACGTGGATCAGATTGCCGCCGCCACGCACGGCTTCTCCGGCGCCGACTTGTCTGGCATCTGCCAGCGCGCGTGCAAGATGGCAATCCGCGAGTCGATCAACAAGGAAATTCAGCTCGAGGAGCTGAAGAAGAGCGGGCAGTTGGACGAAAACGCTGATATCGACCCGGTGCCGGAGATCACGCGCGCTCATGTGGAGGAGGCAATGCGCGGTGCCCGCCGGTCCGTCTCTGACGCAGACATTCGCCGCTACGATATGTTCAAAACCTCCTTGCAGCAGAGCCGCGCCTTCGGCGCTAGTAACCCACCCCCAGCGGAGGCCGCTGCGCCAGCTGGCAGCGGGGCGCCGCCGCCAGCAGACGACGACGACCTCTACAGCTAAGAGGAGGAGGTGGCGGATGTGATGTTTTCAGTTTACTTCGCCTCTTTTCGTTTTCGTTTCAGGCTTCTTCCCCTTTCATACTTTTCGTGAAGGCAGATGTTGCGGTGGTATTGTGGAGCGGTCACCAGCGTCGCTTTGGGCTTATGGCGGAGGTGATTCTGCCTACGTGATCCCCCCTCCAGGCTATCCATGCGTGGCATTGCCCTGTGCGATGTCGCGTGCGCGGCGTGGACGCGCGCCAGGGCTGGAAGGGTGTTGTGGCGCACCTGCAGAGATGACACACCTTTGATCCGTGCTTGTTGCCTCACGCGTTGGTGAAGCGCTGACCCTTTGCGCCATCCCTTGGTGTAAGAGGATGCGTATGTGTTCGGGGTGTGTCGTTCCTTTTATTTGTGGAGGTGTTTGTGTGTGAGTGATGCACTGTCGAGCGAGCTGTCTTTGGTGCGCTGCGTGGTGGTGGGCGGCGTGGGTGAGGCGAGAGGGGTTGTTGTCTCCTTGGCTCGCTCTCCATGGACGCTGTGCGACCCTCTCCTTGCCCCCCCCCCCCGATATGCCCGGCGCCTCCCTTCGTCTGTTCGCTCGCCCTTCTCACTAGTCCATCGTATTGTCTCCTGTTGATGCGGTTATGGCCTTAGACATGCACGGTTTGCTTGCACTTTTTTGCAGCCATGGTGTGTTTCTTTCTCGCTTGCTTGGCTTTGTTCTGATGTGCAGCACGGAATGGGGGGAAAAGGAAGGATTATGCGACCATCACAGGGTGAACGATGCACGCATTGGCCTGTGTCTTCGGAGCAACCCTCTGCACAGGACTCGAGTGGCGTGCTTCTCCCACCACAGATTTGCTAAACAGCGCCTTCGGCATCCTTCAGGTTTTTCTCTGCGTGCGTAGGGAAATGCAATACGTGTTACAAGCAAGACCCCCACCTTACCCACTCGTAGACCACAGGTGGGGGAGATCACAACCACTGGCGGTTGCTTGTATGCTACGCCTTCGCTACCAGCACCACTACTACTCCTACCTCTCTCTACCACCACCCTCTTCCTACTGCGTCTTCTCGTACGCGTGGTCAACATCTTTGCTCACCACACCTCAACGCGCACCGCGTAGCCTCCCAGCCACCTATCACTCTGTTTGGCTAGCCTCAGTTCGTTAGTTTCTCTCGGTAACCCCATTGCGAGTTTACCCCCTTCCTCCCCCTCATCGTGTGCATCTTGTGAAACGTTATCTTTTATTTTGCCGCGTCCCACACCCCCATCTCTCCAGTGCTGCCGACTCGCCGCCACCCGCCTCGTTCGTTCGTACAGCGGCCTTTGTTGATGAGCGGCTCTCCGTACGTTGTGTGTGCCCACTAGCCGGTGCCGACTAGGAGCCGCACCTTTGTTGTTGCGTATATGGTGTGGCGTATGTGTGGGCTGTATGTTCGCGTGCAACCGAGGATCGGCGTGCAGTAACTAGCAGGCGAGAGGACCTGTGCGCCATGCCACTGTTTATCATTCTATTTGGCCCCCCTGGCAGCGGCAAGGGGACAGTGAGCCATCTGCTCGTAAAAGAGTACGGCTTTGTCCACTTGAGTGCCGGTAATCTGCTACGCGAAGAAGTGCTCAAAAAGTCTCCGCTAGGGCGGAGGTGTGCAGAAATCATGTCCGAAGGGTCCCTGATCCCGGACGAGCTCGTCGTCGACCTCGTGTGCAACCGGCTGAGTGAGCAGGCTGTGCAGAAGCACGGTATTTTGCTTGACGGCTTTCCACGGAACCTGCGGCAGGCAGAGGTGCTCACGGCGCGCGGCTTCAAGTTTGACATGATGATTTTTCTCGACGTGTCGCCGGAGATTTTGCTCGACCGATGCCTTTCCCGTCGCCTCGACCCGGTGACGGGGCGCATTTACAACCTCAAGAGCGACCCGCCTTCGCCGGAGGTTGCGGACCGTCTTCAGATCCGCTCCGACGACACGAAAGAGAAGCACGAGCGTCGCATGCAGATCTACAACAGTCAGAAGGCAACTCTCATCGCCCATTACTCTGACATCATCATTGAGATCAACGCGGACCCGGAGATCAAGGTAGTCTTCAAGGAGCTGCAAAAGAAAATCAACAAGCGGTTGCAGGGCACCACCACGCAGGTCCCTCTGGCAAAGCTGTAGTGTGGCGAAGGATGCACACAGGCACAAGCACACGCACACACGCGTGCGCACACGATGACTACTGCCACGGTGACGAGAACAGGAAGAGGGGCTCGATACTGGCCATTCAGCCGAGGAACTGGTGGCAGCTACGGAGATGCTGCTTCTGTTCTTCTACCCCTCTCCACCGGCGTTGTTGCGATACCGCAGTGATCGCTTCTTCCCTCCTCCCCCAATTTCCAGTGGAGTTGCGGTGCAGGCTTGTTCGGCGCCGCTCCTCTTTTACATCTCGACTCTCTCGCCCTCTCGCTGCCCTACTTCCGTGCGTTTCTCTTGTCTCATAGGACTTTCTGCGGCGCCCTCATCTCTTCGTAGCATGCCACCGCCGTTTCACGCAAACCTTCCTTTTTCGTTCCTCCCTTTTCTCTTCGTTTTGTACCCCGTTAGGGGCCTGTCTTGGTGTTTGTTTCGTTTTTGCTGTATATGTGTGTGTGTGTGTGTATGTGTATGTGTGTGGTTGACCCTTCTGCCGGCGCGAGAGGGATTTACGAGAAAAGGGATGAATAGACACACACGCACGAGGCAAGCGAATGTGGGAGTGCCGTCTCTGCCACTTTGTCCGTGCGGGTAGCAGGCAGTCCACTCTGAGGATTCGCTGCCATGTGAACACGAAGGGAGACAATGTGTGTGTGTGGTGGGGGGAGAGAGGTTCCATCTCTCTCTTTCTTTGCCTAGCCTGTTGCGAATGGGTTCGTTTCGTGGCGCGAAGAAAACGATAAGGATGGAGTGGCCAGAAGGTTGGGTGGGAACACCAAATCGAAGAAATAAATGAATTCATTTTTCCGTTTGTTAGTTTCACCTGCAGTCTGTCTCCTTTTTTTTTGTCCGTCTCGCTTAGGGATCTGGGGCACGGTTGATCGCAATGCTGATTCCGTGTCCCGTGGGACTCTCATTGTATCCGTCTAGTTCGTACCCCATTTTGTCTGTCTCTCTCTCCTCAGCCACATCTCTATACTCGCCGACAAGTTCACCCCTCATCATCTCACCAACGTACAAAACGCTAGTGTCTCGAACGGCGACAACAAACGAAGGGCTGCATCTTTCACATCATCTTACTCGTGTGCTCTCTGTTGTTCTTTCTTTCTCCACCCCTCTCCCTTTTCGATGTTGTTTTCCCCCCTCTTTTTCGTTGTATGTCGTGTGTCACTTCTGGGCAGTAAGCCAGCGCACCTCTCTCTACACTGTAGGTCCGCGTCCGTCGAGACCTCTCACTGATTACCTGCCTCTCCCCCATCTTCGCATGCCGCCACTCATCTGCTGTGCAAGCTCGCCGCCGCTTTTTTTCCTGATCTGCGTACGGCCAGGTGAACAGTTGTTCTGCAGTGCCACACACGCACACGAAATTGGTGTGTCGTGTAACCCCCCCCCTCTGCTGCTCGTTATGTGCGTCGCTGCGAGTCCCCTGTCCGGTGCTGCCTCGGTGTTGAGCACGTGAGAACTGATGATAAACTGTCTGCGTCTTGGTTTACCTTTGGCCAACTCCTCCTTCAGTTCCTATTTTTTTTTTTTTGCGGCAACCAGCGGCTGCCGCAGACGTCCTCGTTCTCGTTGCGGCTCTCAGAGAAGGGCGTTTTGCGCACAGGGTTACGCCCTGCAGAAGGGTTACCGTTTGCGGGCCCTCATAGGTGGGAGACGATAACCCATTGACAAGGCGATGGACAGCAAAAGAAACGAAACAGATCCTTTGTGGCGCCAGAGGAGGTGGCGTCCCTTTCTGTGGCAACATTTAGGATCCCATCTTCCCCTTGCGTGTCTACCAGCGGAAGGAAGTGTGTGGTAAGCTCGCATGCGATGCACGGTCACCGGTACTTGATCAAGGCACACATCCACTACCGCCACCCGCAACGCGTGCCTTCCTTTCCGGCAGCTTTTCTTTGACCCTTATCGTTTTCGCTTTCCTTTGCTTTCTCCTCCGCATGGTGGCAGGTTGTGTGTTTTTCAGTTCTACTCTTTCCTACATGAAGGGCAAGCGGCCTTCCACGTCCTACCGTTATCGCTACAAGTCTTGTAAGGTGAACCATGCACCTGCTCTCAGTGTCTGCGCATGTGCCTCGTTTACCAGGAATCTACTTCTTCCTTGCGTGTTCATTCTGCCGCACGACATGAGCTCGACTCCGCTCTATGTCGAGGGGTCGCAGACTCGTTGCGTGGCGCAGCGCAGCGGTAGACACGCGTTGCCGCGAGGCGCTGACTCAGCCACCCGAGCACGGCCTGTGCCCCAAACTCTTCTCACCACCACCACCCCACCACTGCAGACCGAGAGCCGGGTGTGAGGTGCGGTCGAGCTGCACTGACGCTCTGCCGCATCATACGGGTGGCACCGGCGTGTCCCCCGCCTCGCGGGTGCCGCCGGCGCAGCGCCATCCCGGCACCTGCCCGCCGACGCCGGTAGCGACCAATCGCTCTGACGGCCCTCTTCACGCCAGCCCCACCTGACGCCGTCGATGCTTGGCGTCCCCGCACACGCACTGTGCGCCGGGGCGGCTGGGTCGTGGTGCCACGACGCGGGGTGCACTTGGTTAATCGATGTTTTAGTGAACACCCTGGAAGTGGAGAAGCCAAATCAACCGCAGCAGAAGCAAAAATGGTGCGTACCAGCCGCTGCGTTTGCGTCGACGTCTCTCTCTCTCTGTTTGGCAGCGCGCAGGGGACGCCGCATGTTACGAGCTGCGCAACGGTTGGCCTACTCCCCTCTCCCTTCTCTCTCCACAAACGCACGCGGTGCACTGAAATGGCAGCGATGCTGATATTTCACCTGTTGTCGCCCTCCCATTCCTCTTTTTCGTCTCCGTTCCTGTTGCGCGCCTGCGCAGGTAAGCCATCGAAACGCGCCGCCGACGCATGGCACCGATGGAAAATGCCAGATGAAGGCGGCGGGGCCAGGGCGGCGGTTGGCAGGAAACGGCGCGAAGAGACGCCACACCGGGACAACGCCCCCAAACGGGCGCGCGTGCTTTGTGCGCCGGGGCGGCTGGGAAAAAGGTGTCCTTCCGGCCGGAATCGAACCAGCGACCCTGTGATACCCGCGAACTCTACAGTCACATGCTCTACCAATTGAGCTACAGAAGGTCAACCGCTGCGTCGAACTTCTCGGCACTAAGAAGGAGCAGACCCCCCCCCCCACACACACGAGGGTACGTGGGGAAAAGAGAGGCCGCTAGGGGGATCGAACCCCTGACCTCCGTCTTACTAGGACGGCGCTCTGCCATTGAGCTAAGCAGCCACCATCTCTCTAGATGGCAGTGCTTGCATTGACATCCAACCAGCTGCCATCGGTGGTGCTCCCGGTGGCCTGGCTGGGCGCGCCGCTTGTTGCTGTTCGCTGGGTGGTCCTCGGGTTCTGACACCGTGCCTGGCGGGGTAGGGCCCGCTCGCGCCCAAAGGGGCAAAACGGCAAGCGAAAAAGCGCCAGGCACGAGCCCGCAGGCAAAGGAGGGATTCCGGGCCACTCACCTGGAGCACAAACAGGACAGAAGGCTAATCCTGCAGATGGGTGCTGCCTTCAGGGGGGGGGACAAAGCGGGAGCGCGGCGCATTGGCTTAGAGGAGCAGAGGCGAGCAATCGGAAAAATGACGAGGGGACCCAACTAATACCCCCACAGATGCGGAAGCGGATTTTCCATGGAGCGGGTTTCATGAACTGGAGTAGTGAAACTACTTAGAACAGCTGCGAGAGTGCGTCTGTGGTGTGGAGCATGCGGCCAACCCTTGCAAAGCTTCACGAGCCACGGCCGAATGAGCATCTGAGTTTCCCCACCCCGAGGGGCAAAGGCAGCGAGGAGATTTCAAGCACTCCGCTTAAACGCCGGTACGTGGCCAGTGTTGGGGATGATGTGCGGCGGCCAAAACACGAAGCTGAGAAGGTATCGGTACCTTGACAATCGCATGCAGAGGATTATACACTTTCTGCACGGACTCGTCGGAAAGCTTTTTGTACCCCAGCCTCGCTCTATCAACGGCCCTCCTCGTGCCGAGCCATTTGCCGGGAGCACCACCGATGGCAGCTGGTTGGATGTCAATGCAAGCACTGCCATCTAGAGAGATGGTGGCTGCTTAGCTCAATGGCAGAGCGCCGTCCTAGTAAGACGGAGGTCAGGGGTTCGATCCCCCTAGCGGCCTCTCTTTTCCCCACGTACCCTCGTGTGTGTGGGGGGGGGTCTGCTCCTTCTTAGTGCCGAGAAGTTCGACGCAGCGGTTGACCTTCTGTAGCTCAATTGGTAGAGCATGTGACTGTAGAGTTCGCGGGTATCACAGGGTCGCTGGTTCGATTCCGGCCGGAAGGACACCTTTTTCCCAGCCGCCCCGGCGCACAAAGCACGCGCGCCCGTTTGGGGGCGTTGTCCCGGTGTGGCGTCTCTTCGCGCCGTTTCCTGCCAACCGCCGCCCTGGCCCCGCCGCCTTCATCTGGCATTTTCCATCGGTGCCATGCGTCGGCGGCGCGTTTCGATGGCTTACCTGCGCAGGCGCGCAACAGGAACGGAGACGAAAAAGAGGAATGGGAGGGCGACAACAGGTGAAATATCAGCATCGCTGCCATTTCAGTGCACCGCGTGCGTTTGTGGAGAGAGAAGGGAGAGGGGAGTAGGCCAACCGTTGCGCAGCTCGTAACATGCGGCGTCCCCTGCGCGCTGCCAAACAGAGAGAGAGAGACGTCGACGCAAACGCAGCGGCTGGTACGCACCATTTTTGCTTCTGCTGCGGTTGATTTGGCTTCTCCACTTCCAGGGTGTTCACTAAAACATCGATTAACCAAGTGCACCCCGCGTCGTGGCACCACGACCCAGCCGCCCCGGCGCACAGTGCGTGTGCGGGGACGCCAAGCATCGACGGCGTCAGGTGGGGCTGGCGTGAAGAGGGCCGTCAGAGCGATTGGTCGCTACCGGCGTCGGCGGGCAGGTGCCGGGATGGCGCTGCGCCGGCGGCACCCGCGAGGCGGGGGACACGCCGGTGCCACCCGTATGATGCGGCAGAGCGTCAGTGCAGCTCGACCGCACCTCACACCCGGCTCTCGGTCTGCAGTGGTGGGGTGGTGGTGGTGAGAAGAGTTTGGGGCACAGGCCGTGCTCGGGTGGCTGAGTCAGCGCCTCGCGGCAACGCGTGTCTACCGCTGCGCTGCGCCACGCAACGAGTCTGCGACCCCTCGACATAGAGCGGAGTCGAGCTCATGTCGTGCGGCAGAATGAACACATTGTGAAAAGAATAAGGGCAACGACCAGTAGAGGCTGACAACCCTGTGCGGCGCCCTAAACAGGGGGTCAAATAATAAAGGTATGCAAGGTGTCCTTGTACTTTCGCGGTACCTTATTTGAGAGGAGAGCGAGCGGTTTGAGCGAGTGAACAAAGAGGGAAGAAGCGGGTGTGGAGAAAGAAGGATGCAGCGTGTATGGATAAGATGCAGGGTCAGGACTGTTGGTCTTGTTTCTTCGTGGTGGTGCTTGATTGCGGGTGAGCGCGAGAGCGAAGCAAAAGCAGATAGCGGAAGGGTGGAGAAGGGCGGCGGCACACGGGGACAGAGCTCAAGGAACGCTGTAGATGTGTGCTGTGCAGCTGCCTCCCGCTGGATTTCGTTCCCTTTCCTTTAATGCTCTTTTTGCCTTGAGCTCCAATGTCTTCCCCTCCGGTTACGAAGACGGGAAGGGTCCCTGTGCGAGATTCTCACTCAAGCACCGAGACGCACTCGCCCGGAAGCGGAGGCAGTTTTTCGTGGCGCCTGTGCCTCCCGGCGTGTCATGTGAGAAAGCCGACGGAACGATGACCGCGATTCGCACGGATGACGCAAACGCACGCACACGCAGAAAGAAAAAAGTACGCGCACAGCAGTGCAGAAGAACGTAGAACCGCTGCAAGACCCCACTGCGCCGAAGCCATCATGTTGAGAACAGATGCGCACAGAAGAAAGTGGTGAGTGATTGAGGAGAAGCTCGTAGGCTGCGTTGGAGACGTCAGTGCACCTGTTGTTGGTCAAATCTACGGCCCCGTGAGATCCCCGTTGGTGGGGGTCTCCAGTGAACGAGGAGCGGCGCAGCAAACGTCACCGCATGCGTGCGGCCGACTGAACTGGACGTCTCCACAGCGATAACAGTAATAGAGAGGAATTTCGGTGCCACTACCGTAGGCCCTCGTACTGGCTAAGCATGCATAACACACCGTTGGCTGGCCCTCAGCGTGACACGACTCCCTCGCCAACTAGAAATCTCCAGTGCCTAAGTGCGTTCGGCGATAGCGCATGCAGTGTAGCCGCACACCGTGCTACAGCTTTCTTCGCTTTATCACGGGCATGAGTTTGGCGCTGCCGTGGTCAGACGGGACTGCAGCATCTGCTGCGGTGCCATTATCATCGCCATGCGTGTACTGCCGGAAGTGCTCCTCGTTTGTTCGAAAGCAATTGGCCCCATACGGGCATTTCGGCTTTCCCATCACAGCCTCGACAGCCACTTCGTACTCCTCTGTCGAATCGGAGTCAACATCATCATGCATCTTGGTGTTCGGCATCTTTGGTTTCCGCGGCGGCGCACGTGGTCGCTTCTCGCCAGTAGAAGCGGTCGGTAAGCCCCCATCGTTCGCAGAGCCGCTCGCCTTTGCCTTTGGCTTGACGGCTTTGCTGCCCTTTCCCTTTAGTTCCTCGGTCGCTGCGGAGTGTGCGACGTCGCCGATACGTCCAACGATGGACATATCACCGACGAGCCTACCTTCACGCATGTTCTGCACGAGTGCCTTGTCGGCGGGTGCCAAGTCGCCCTCGCCTTGAATGGCATCAATGTCACCGCTGCTCCTTGCATTGCTGATCTGTCGCTCCGTGAAGCAGCAGAGGTGGCGCCATTTCCATGACTCTACTCCCTCCTCGCTAAATGGCATGATTACCTCGGTGCCGATTCGTAGCTCGTGTTTCTCAATCTTCTTGCCACATGACGTGTTGGAGCACTTGGCTCGTCCTGACTTGGAATACTCCACGCACAATTTAGGCATCGCACTTCTCCTTCTTCTTTGTACTCTCTGTTTCGGTAACAGCTCCCCGTGACGCAGCGGGGCGTGCGTAAGGAAGAAAAACGCAGATGCAGATAGAGAAATGCGTTGGTTTCGGTCGATCATAACCCGAACACGTGACATGCGGATTGTGGGCTGAGCTGCCTTGCTTCGGCTTCTTTCCTGAACTCGATATGGAGAGCCGGGAAGTCCTTACATATTCGTTCTCTTGTGAGGCCTCGTCGACCTGGGAATACACGCACCTGCCTTGCAAACCTACGCCAAATTCGCTCCCGTGTGCTTCGTTGCCACTCCCCGTGCACGATGCTTGTTGCAGCATTCGCCGTACCCCGTCCTCCCTCTCTCTCTCTCACTGCCAAGCGAGGTTACTACCCACACTGCCACTATGCTCGTGCTAATTACTGCACTACGTCCAAAGGACCGAGAAAACCTCTGCTTTCTTTTGCCACAGGCAGTGATCGAGTAGACGGGGGTGCATGGATGTGTATTGAAAGGAGGAGGGGGAGGGGGAGGGGGAGCTCCTTAAAAAGAACGAGAGCGATAAGAAACACATCGCACTGTAAAGACAACAGAGGCTTTGCCGCATTACAGGGTTAACAGAACGGAGGGTGTGCTCAAAAGACGCACGCAAACGCGCATGCACACACACACACACAAGCAAGTGTACGCATGCGCGCCCGTGCGGACAAAGACAAGGGCATTCGCCTGACGAAATCTGCCCTCCTGCATTCGCCTCATGATCCAACTTCTCTTCACAACAGCACACCCGCACGCCATTAATCACAACAGAAAAGGAAACCACCTGCACTGCCATGCATGAAGGAGTGCCCCCCATTCTTTTTTGGTTGGAGGGAGGAGTGGGGGTCTTCCGTTATCCACTACTCCAGCACGGCGGCAAGGATCTCATCAACAACAGCCTGCACGCGAGAGTCCATGGCTGTCCTGGTGTACAACCCAGTCTTGAAGGCCACAGCAAGATCCTTCGTCTTGCTGCACCGCTGTCGGTGAAGAGCAAGAAGCGCACGAGCGACAAGGAGAGGCTTGTCAGCCGCTGTGTACAGCTCGATGGCGAGCGTATGCGTACTGGCTTGTGTGTTTCGGTGGGCCAAGAGGTATCCCATGTAGCGGCTCGCCTTGACCAGAGGCTCTGACAGGTCCACGTTGCTGATGCAGTAGTCCTTCTGCTGCTGCTTCACCCGCTTCACTTCGTCTGCGGCGATCTCGTCAAAGTTCAGTTCTGGCCTCGGCACGTGCGCAGCCCGCACAGCCTCCTCGCCTTTCTCATGAATGCGCATGTAGGTGCGCACAATGGCAGGGCAAAACTTCAAGAAGAATTTGTTTCGACCCATGTTGTCGTCGCAGTCCAACACGTCGAACCACGGGCGCATGGTATTGCGCCGAAATACATAGTTGTGGAAGTCGCTGAGCTCGCAATGGTTCTGCTCATGGTGGCGCTCGAACATGAGAAGGTTGTGCAACGCGGAGATGTAGTCGCCTCTGCGGTAGAAGGCTTCTCCCACCTCGCGCTCATACCAATAGCACTGCGACTCGAGTGCTGTGAGGTAGGTGTCACCCGCCACCACTGACGGTTTGTAGAAGAGCTGCATCGTCGCCTCCCCCTTCTCCACCTGGTTGTCGCGGAAGTAGTACTTAGCCGCCTTGCTATTCAAGTACTTGTCCTGCAAATCCAACCTCCGCGCCCAATCTGCCTGCTCGGCTGCCTGGGCCGTCTTGCCCTCGCGCGCGAAAATCTTCGCCTTTTCCAGGTAAAGCAGCTCTAGTGTTGGTGTGTGGTTGATGGCCTTCTCAATGTAGGCATGTGCCAGCGCGTACTCGCCAGTGCGGCGGTAGTGCGACGCGAGAAACGTGCGCACCCAAAGAATGTAGCACGGGTTCGCTTCCCCGCCAAAACACGAGAAGTCCTTGGCCTCAAGCTCCCGCTCCATCATCGCAAAGACGTCACCTATGATTGCGGCTCGCTCGGCATCCACGTACAATGACTTGAGCACGCTGAACAAGGACGGAATCATGCGCTGGATGTAGGGTGTGGCGAAGGCGGCGAGGCGCTGACCGAACTCCGCGATTGGCACGCAGTCCAGCGCGTGGCGTTTTGCGTAGTCGCAGTTTGGACATGCCTTCAGGACACGGTCGATGATCTCCATGTACTTCTCCGTGTACCCCGCTGCCGGGCGAAGGTAGTGGTCGAGCGGGATCTTCCGCAGGTGAGCCAGGGCTGCGATGCTGTCCGCCTCCGACACACCCATCGAGATCACCTCTATGTAGCGTTTCTCCGCCTCCATGCGTTGACCGAGCTGCGCGTGCGCCTTGGCACGCAGCAGCAGCTTCGTCTCCACGTCGATAATCTCGCTGTCGTGCTTCTTGAGCAGCTCCAACGCACGCTGCGGTGCCCCGCTCTCCAGCTCGAGCTCAACACGATACAGTTGCGCCTCGCTTACTTCGACGGGATTGTCGCCAGCGTCCATGATGGACGTCATGGTATCCATGACAGCTGCGGCAATCCTGCTGTGGCCTAAAATGCGGTGGCCGCACGAGAGCGCCACCCAGTTTGCGCGCACACTCGCCTTTGCCGTGACCATCTTCTCACGCGCCTCCAGGAACAGAGGCCAGTCGCGCACCTGAATGCACGCTGACGCCAAATCGCGCAGCACCTCCGTGTTCGCCGGATCAAATGTCAGCGCACGCTTGAATGCCTTCACTGCCTCACCAAACTTCTTGTCAAGCCGCTGGCACATCCCTAACGCGTGCCAGGCCACCATCGACTTGGGGTTGAGAAGGATTGCCTGCTTAATGGATTCGTAACCCTCTTCCTGCCTCTCCATGTTGTACAGAACAAGCCCACGGCCGGCAAACGTGTCCACGTGATCTGGGACGACCCTTAGAATGCATTCCGACGTGCGCAGCGCCTTGCTGTACTCGCGATTGGAGTACTCGCGATTCATCCGGTCGAACAGGCGCTGCTGATCCACCGAGAGCGTGGACGGCGTCGACGACATGATTAAAACACCGTTTGTGGGACGAGAAAAAGGACAACACCGAACAAACAGGCGGAACCGGCTTAGCAGATCCGCTTTCTCCGTTGATGAAGGTGCCGAGGTAGGTCAGTTTATTTAGTTATTATTATTTTGTGGCGTGCGCCTGCCTTGAGCACTCAGGAGAGGGAAAAGGGGAAGAGGTTGCTTGACGTGCAGCGCAGATCCATGGTGAGCAAGCGAGACTGAGGCGGGGGTGAGGGGGGGGGGGCAGCAGCAGCAGCAGCAGCAGCGGCGGGAGATGAAGCATCACGCGCAACAATGAAGCCTACCCCGCGGAAGTGCGCCAAGAAGACGCATGACATAAGCGTGCTACACATCGTGCGCGCCTATGTCGATGTCAGTAAGCCAGAGGACGAAAGGGCCACGGAGAGAGAGAGACGAGGTAGCATACGACCTCAGCTGTGCCGGTGAAGCGTTCCGTCTTCGCGGAGGAAGAGCATTTGAGTCTTCTTGGGTTTTCTTCCGTGTGTGTTCCTCATACCTCCCAGCTATTCGGAGGTTCTGCCATGGTTGGTGGAGACTATTCCCACCCTCTGCACACACCACACAGAGAAGCGCGTGGGTCGAAGGTCAGCGAGGTTAGCGATACAGGCACTTTCGTTACAAAAAGACGCGACGATGGACTCTGTGATGACACGCATATGCACACACGCAACAACAAACAAACAAACAAACAAAGAAACAGTGCTTTAAAGCACAGAAAACGTGATGCGAACACTGGGACACAGGTGCCCGAAGGACAAGCGAAAGCGAGAGATTCATGTGTCGCATATGCCGGAGACCCTTCCCTCTCCATAGGCGTCCCCGCTAGCAGCTCGTACCTGCCGTTGTGGCTCTAGTGGAGACAGCGGACAAAAGGCGGCCATGACAAAACCACAGAGGCAAGGTCGAGGCTGATTTGCCGTGCGCTAGACGGCTGCCGGCATCCTCGCCGAGAGCGACCGATCCACCAGCACTATCTTGCGTGCCTCATCCACTGCTTTGACGTGGTAGACACAGCTCGAATCGGCTGGCACAGGCAGCGTAAAGGCTGTGACGCCCTTGTCGAAGGTGAGTGTCGAGGACACCCTCTCTGTAGCTTCGTTGTCGGCGTCTGCTGTCGTTGTCACTTGGACTACAACGTTCGGCTGCGCCTCGGTCCTCAGACCGTCCAGCTGCACACAGCAGGCCCTCTCAGTCCGCTCCACGATGAGCGAGATAGCCGCTTGCTCCTGCAGCGTTGCTTTCTCGAGCAGATGCATCGAATGCACAGCGAAGAGGATGGCCGCCGCAAACAGCCGTGGGAAGAGTTGAATTATAAAGAAGATCCCGACCAGGTGCCAAAGATAGCGAGACTGCATGCGTGACTTGTTGTGGCTGCTCACAATTCCAATAAAGGCCACTGTCATGAACACAAAAAGCAGGACCGCGTCGCCAAGGAGTCGCATCTGAGAGCGACGCCGCGCTTCGTCAGAGAACTCGAACCCCCCAGCGAAGTCTTCCGCGGAGAACCCGCGCGAGGCATTGCCACCCCGTCGACCACCTTGTTTCACCGCCGCGCTGACCACATCATACGCCTCTTTTATGTTCTGGAAGGCACCATCCCTGCCAGCGCTTGTCTCCCCCTCATACCCTACGCCGTTGCTGCTGCCGCTTCCCGCAGCCGTGTCCGGGTGGTAGTGCTTCGCAAGAATGCGGTAGTGGCGCTTCAGACGCTCCTCAGTGATAGTCTCACCGGCACAGAAGCCCAATCGCTCCTCGAATTTGGACGAACTCCACTTGGCAGCGCGAACGACAGCCTCCTCATCTATGGACTGTGAACCGGAGGAGCCGGTGCCGTGTGGCGGCGTTGTCGCGCACCATCGCCGCGCCGACATCATCAGCACAGGGCCGGTCGTCGAAACGACGCCAGAGACGAAGGATGACCGGGTGCGCAAGAGGGCACGGCAATACATTGCTGGCCGACAACGGACTGGAAGCATTGCAGTCGTGACACCCTTGCTGCGACAAACCGTTTTCCACATTGAAACTGAGTGCTGAAAAAGAAAAGGCGTGACGGTAGGTAGAAGCCTATGCGCGCGTATGTGCAGCGTGGACACCGGATGGGTGGTCGGGCTATCACCTGTGACGGACAGATTGTCCACCTCTCAGATAACAACGAAAAGTATTTCGCAAGGGTGCGTCGTCAGACAAGTGCGTGGCTACGTAGATTGTCGTTCATGTCTGGGAGAAGATGATGAAGAATAAGGATGAAACAGAATTGAAACGAAGCGCAGACGCGTACAAACCATGAGACCAGCTTTCATGCAGAGGGGGAGGAGGAGGGGGGAGTGGAGGATGCACCAGCATCACCCAAGCGCGCGAATACGCGGCTTCTGGTCAGAAACCAGTGAACGACAAATCGACGACGGGCACACGGACACAGCAACTTACGCAAGTATGCGGGACCTCACTCGTTACATTGAAGTCAAGCGCTGCCCCTTTGCGAGGGCGTGTGTACATGTTTCTCAAGCAAAACCACATTGACATCTACGCACCGGTACACCTGTAGAAAAGGAAAATCGAATCACAAACTAGTTTGCAACTGGGTGCGCGAGTGCATGAGTGTGAGTATGCCCAGGCGCCCCAGTTGCCAGCAGCAGTGTGGCATCCCACCGCACTCCACGCCTCGGACGACATGCAAGCGCACGCAAGCCAAACGTGGGTTGGACATCCTTTTCTTTTCGCCATACGACCCCTTTTCCCGAGGCGTCTCTGCTTCCGAAACTCGCACCTGCGCTGTCGCTGTTCGCACCCCTCTACATTACAGACCGTAACGAGCACGTATGTCAGACAAGATGGAGGCCGCATCCTCGCACACGGAGCTCGCCACCGATGCGCTTGCCTCGGACGCCATGCATGCTGCTGCATCTGCATCCCCATTCCTCCCGGCGTCCAGATCGACGCGGTGCAACTCAGCCTCCTCGCCATTTGTGCGACCGGCTGTCTCCGAGGGAGAATGGTTTGGTCCCGCTGTGGCAGCTGCGAACATGGATGCTTTCTTCCGCTTTTCTAGCGCCGCCAAGGGCGTCACGCGGTCCACGACACCTGCCTTGCCGTGGCCGTCAGTCGGTGCGCTCCTGTTGAAAGCTGGCATGAGCGAAGAGGTCGAAGTTCCTCGTGCACTTGCACGAAGCGATGAAGATGTTGCATGAGGCTGCACCGGAGCAGGCTGCGCGTCCTTTGATATATCGCTTGCCTCCGCTTCATCGTTTCGCGCAGCACCCCGCAGCTGAAGTACCTGCGTCGCCAGCGACCGCAACACGGCAGCGACAACAGGGCTTACATCGTCGAACCCGCTAAAAGGGCATGACTCATAAATGGTAGAGAGGCGGCGGAACTCAGCCTGGACTACGTTATCCACTTGTGCCGCTGAAACGTGCGTGCCCGATGTGCCGCAAATGTCACGACTACGTCGAGCCGCCTGAACAGGGTCGGCACCCCGCCAGCGTAACTCCTGCTGGTAGCTTTTCAGAAGCCGGCTCTTCTCACACTGTGCAGCATCGCACTGCGTTCGCAGGGCATCCAGCATCGCGTCTTGCTCCGCCACGATCGCCTCCAGCGCACGGATCTGCTTGCGCTGTTGAGCAGCACGGCGCCGCTCCTCGACCATCTGATGCGACACACGCACTACCACCTGCTGAAGTTCCGAGAGAAGTGCAGAGGCAGCGTCATCCATGTAATCATCAGAGCCAGCGACACTCACGTGCTGTTCACCACGCGGCAACATCTGACCGTGGTGCGGCGTGGACGTACGCTGACCGGGTGGGATGGAAAGCAAAGCAGGGGACCTCCTCGCCACAGTCGCTGTGGGCTGCGTCACACTCGCCGTCTCACGAACGAAACGCCAGCGCGGGGAGCCAAGATGCTGCCCTGTTTGCTCTACCGCAGAGCACGAGCTTGCGCTCGTGCTCTTACGGGGGACCTTTCCGTTGCTACGATCCCTGGCCTCCAGGGATATGCCGTAGTCCGATTTCGGTCGCCGAAGCGCGCTTCCCGAGGAGCGGAACGCCGCGTACGAGCCGCATCTCATCTCGGCGCCAGGTTGCATCTGCACAGCAAGGCAACTAAGAAAGGATGTGCCCTTACCGTGAGTGCACTCATGCAAAGGAGTCTACAAGGCCGCGCAGGGCGCTGCGGTTACCGTCGGGTCGTTTGTTCTATGAAGCAAAATTACTTGCGCATTTCGCGCCCCCCCCACCCCCTCCCCCCAATACGAACGAAACACCGCCGAGACACACCCGATGCGATGAACAGAGGGTCCCGCATACACCAGAAACACGACCGCGGCGTTTTGCGGGCACCGACGTCCTACAGAACGACGTGGTTGTGTGCACGTCAGATAGGCGTGCAAGCACGACAGATGGAAGGACAGAAGGAAGCGCAGAAAGGGAGAAGAAGCACACATGAATACACAAAACAAACGGTAGAGGCGCACGGCAAAGGGGTGCCAGTCTAAGTAGCATATGCGTGCATGCAAGCAGAGAGAGGGAGGGAGCGAGCGAGAGAAGTGTGTTAGACGAAGCTCTTCTAGTTCGCGACGAGCCTATATGCCTCGTTACTACCCAGTTACCGACATCGCTTCGCCGAACGAGAACCACCACTACTTCTGCAGGGGTGCCAGCTGACATTATGCACATTCGACGAGGTCATTTTTATTTTCTTCTGTTGCGTTTCGCTGTGTGCATTCGCGATGGACAGTCCAGCGAGGAAGGCGAGGGGGAGGGGAGTGGCCTTGACATCCAGTGACGGAGGGGAGGCGCGAAAGGAGGACTGGGCGCTGGACGCGCTGAGAAGGATGAGACGTGCACCAGTGTGAGGAGCAGTCGCCAGTGCGACGACGGCATGTGATTTTTCGGGGGCTTCCCCTCGCTCAAGGCGACGGGGACTGCCCCATCAATCGCTGCTTCTCCGCCAGAAATTGGCGGAACTCCTCCTCCGCTCTCGCTAATGCGTCCCGCTGAGACCATATTTCTTCCTCCTTGCACTTCAGCAGCCGGTACGTCTCGAGGGAGCGGCGGCGACGCTCTTCTTCCTCTTCCCGCTGTGCCTCACGCTCGAGATGCTCCCGTACCCTCCGCAGGGTTGACAACCGGTGCGCCAGTCGCTCCTCCTCACGGCGATGCTCCTCCAACTGTGCTCGCGCGGGCGACCGGCTCGGAACAGGTGAATGCGATGTATCGATATCCCCAGCAGCTGAAATTCGAGTGCTAATACCGCTTCTCGGCCACGGAGAGGACGCGCAGCCGTTGACCTGCAGCGATGCCAACGTGCCCGACGCCCCAGTTATGGAGGATGCTCGACTGCGCGCCGGTGGCCGCGGGGGTGGCAGCTCCTTCTGCACGTCCACATGCCACTGCGTCTGCGGCTGAAAGACGTACAGCTGGTCGTACTCGTGCAGTTGTGTCAGTGATTCGAGCTTGGTCCAGCGCAGCAGCACGTCATCATAGACGAAGACACTCATTACTTGAAAGGGTTCCGCCACGTTTGCGTTGTGCTCTACTGCGCCCGACTTCTCCACCTCACGGTTAAAAATACGAGCAATGTCACTCTCCAGGCCCCGAAGCGTGGCCGGAAAGGTGTCCAGGGCGATCTCGAGGTTCACCTTGTTGCCCGCCAAATCTGCGCAACATAACAACGTGAACATGACAGTGACTCCTCTGTGTGAGAGTCGGCGTGCGTGGCCTCCGATATCAAAAATAGCGCGAGAAGGCTCGTTCGACAGGGTGTTGGCTTTCGTTGTGCTTGTGGTGGGTGTTGGGAAGAAAGAGGGAGCGGAGTGAGAAATGTGTTGGTGTCGTCTATGCGTTCAGTATTCATAACTCGACCCCCACGCCCCACCCCATAGCAAAAAGAGGTGATGAACTTCACCAGCTCCTCAAAACGCCGTCGGAGCCCACCGAGTGCTCTGGTGTGTATGTATGTATGTATGTATGTGTGCGTATACGTATTGCTTGTGTGTGTGTGTGTGTGTGTCTGTGTATGCGGAGGTGAAGACCAAAACAAAACAAGAAATGAGATAGGATTCTATGCCGCGAGAACACACGGAAAATGCCACCAATGACTCACAAACACACACACACGCCCACGTCCGCACGCATACAAACAACACAGAAAGCTAAAATGCACCCAAAGTGTACGTCGTCGTCTCCCGCCTCGAATCGCCATGCCGGAAGGAGGTGGCCCACAAAGACATGCACACACACAAAATTGAGGAAGCACAATGAAAAGAAGAGACGGAATAGTGGTCGAGGGACGTGAGGAGGAAGAGGAGCGGGCAGGGGAGCCGCAAGGGCAACCCCACGATGAGCACCTCAGATAGCCGATCATGTGCAACTGTAAGAAATATGCAAGTACCCATTGAATTCGTGCACGGTGGCTTCTGTTAGACACGAACCGATTTTTTCATCAGGTGCCGCCGCGTCTCCTCTGCCGTTCAACAAGAGTTCAATTCCACTCTCTCCCAATCGGTCAGAGGCCCCCATCAGCCCGGTGCGAAGCAGCGGTAGGCACGCGTTGCCGCGAGGCGCTGACTCAGCCACCCGAGCACGGCCTGTGCCCCAAACTCTTCTCACCACCGCCGCTCCCCCGGAGCGGCGCAGAGGTCCCTCCCCACGACCACCACCACCCCACCACTGCAGACCGAGAGCCGGGTGTGAGGTGCGGTCGAGCTGCACTGACGCTCTGCCGCATCATACGGGTGGCACCGGCGTGTCCCCCGCCTCGCGGGTGCCGCCGGCGCAGCGCCATCCCGGCACCTGCCCGCCGACGCCGGTAGCGACCAATCGCTCTGACGGCCCTCTTCACGCCAGCCCCACCTGACGCCGTCGATGCTTGGCGTCCCCACACACGCACTGTGCGCCGGGGCGGCTGGGTCGTGGTACCACGACGCGGCGCCCCCCTCTCCTCCGCTGGCTATCAGAGGTCACCAAAGGCGCTGGAACAAGACAACAAAAAAACAGGCCTCCTAACAAGATCCAGATGATGGAGTATCGGATCACTTTGCGGCCGCCCGTGACGGCAGGCGAGTCCGCTGACTTGTCGTAACCCTTTTGGTGACCTTATACTAGAAGCTGGCTCGAAGGGGGCTTGTGACCATGTCGATTCCCAACGCACGCACACGCACACGCACACACACACGTCACTCCCGACACACTCCCACAAGCACACAGAGATACGGATACAGACGAAAAAAATGGCGCAGTGCAAGGAATGCGCGTGAATCATCCTCTGTCAGCGGCATTGTGGAGACGCTCACAAAGGCATGAAATGGTCCTGGTTCTGCCGGAAGAAGCGGGCGAGGACGACGACGATCGTGTACAGCGCGAGCACGTCCTCCCTGCAAATGTCGTCGAGGGAGGCATACAAAGGCGGAGCAGCGTCGGGTCTGCGAGGATGAAGCTTGCTCAGCAGCAAGTCGCGGGTGCTGCCGGAGACACCCTGCCAGGCTGCGAGTGTGCGGAGATGTCGGCAGCAGGTGCGGAATAGGTCATGCGCCAGGCGGTCTGTGTCAGGGTCGAGCGGGATGTCGAGTGCGCTGAAAGCCGCGAAGAGCCACACGCCGTAGCCCACCGAGGTCGTACGCTCCCGCGACGAGTGAGAGGTCGGCATGAGAAAGCGCAGAAAAGAGAGCACCGCGCGCTGGTCAGGACTAAGCGTTGTCGGAAAATTAACAGGCGCGGACAGCAGCCAGACGCGCGTCGGCACCGGCTCCTCCTCTTCAGCCGCAGTCTCGGTGTTGTCAAAGAACCTCGGTCGATCCGAGGACCCGAAGTCGCCCTCAGACCCTGTGCGTGATGCTCTGTCGCCCAGCGAAGCATCCGACACGCTGATCTGTTCCGCGCAAGAGCGCGCGCCGCGCAACAGCCGGCTTGCCGTGGCGGTGAACATCGCCGAGGTACTAGCGGCACTCAGCCACAGGAAATCTGAAAGCCGTGGCGCGCGCCCGCTTTCTGGCCCGTGAGTATTGAGATACTCATG
Source organism: Leishmania major strain Friedlin (assembly GCF_000002725.2). Lineage (NCBI taxonomy): Eukaryota > Euglenozoa > Kinetoplastea > Trypanosomatida > Trypanosomatidae > Leishmania > Leishmania major. The sequence goes on along the minus strand of NC_007287.2, from coordinate 477,816 downwards.
CCAGGCCCTGATGTTGTAGTCCATTGGGGCACAAACACGACGACGCCGAGACAAGAGGCGGTAGACGGCGGCTGCAGCTGACCAGTGCGAGGTGAATACCGCATCTGAAAACTCAGCCAGCGCCTGCGTAAAACGCGGGAGACCAACCGAACGCACTAGCTGGCGAACCTCGCTACTCGACAGGTCCCAGTATTCTCGCCGCGGCCCCTGATGAGTCGAGTTGCCGTCTACGGACTTCTTTCCCCATACATTCGACTGGGTTTGCCGCGTTTCTTCCAAGAGCGCCTCCGCATCCTCGATGCCGTAACGGAGGATAAGGACATATTCACGCATTTTGTTCACGCGGTCGACGGTCGCCTCCACAAACATCATGGAGGGCGCCACCGCCGCGTCAAGTTTGCGCTCTTGCAAGGACGCGGGGAACCACTTCGCCATGAGATTGATGCGCTGAGCCACCCCTTCTACCGGCGGAACCGGCGCCGTGGGCGACGCCACATTCGTCAAATTTAACTCATCTTCAAAGACTACGCCTCTGGTGGACAAATCCTCTGAGGGGGGTTGGCCTGTGCTTGTCGCGGGTTCAGCAGTCGCCATCGAGTTCGACTTCACCGGTAGTGCTGTAGGTCGGTCCTTTTCGTCACTGCCGCTGCGTGATCGCTTCGCCACCCTTTTCTTTTTCATTGGCAGTTGTTGTACCTCCCGCTGCGCGTCATTCACTTGCACCACAACCAAACCACTTGTGGTACTGTTGGAGGTGACATCTACGCCAGCAGTCCCACCGTCGCTAGCAGCTGCCGCATATCCGTCGTTTTGGCTGACGGTCGCTTCCTCTCGAGCCACGCCGGCCCTTCCAAATCGACTAGACTGGATCTTTTTACCAAGCTTGAGGTACGCCGCGGCGTCGGCCATGTCAAACACGGGGTGGGTGGTCGTGGTTGGTGAGAGGCGGGGGAGATTGCACCCACGGTACGCTGTTGGCAGAAACAAGAAGAGAAACAGGAGCAGAATGAAAAGGACCTCTCCGCTTTCAATGACGTCGTGTGTGTCGTCTCCGGAGCTAATAATGCGTGACAGCGGTGTGAAAGATAACATATACAGGTACGTATGCATATATGCATCGCACGCACCGACGAGAGAGCGGGGAGGGGGGGGGGAGGAGGATATGAAGAGAAGATGCGCCAGTGAAGAAAGATGGGTCCGTGAACGAGGCATGGCTCACAAATCGCCTGTGTGGATGAGGAGCAGAGGGAGGCCAGTACGCCGCCGCAAAGACGGAGCGCGAGACATCTCTTCTGTGCGTCACGGTTCTTTTTCGCAGAATGGGCCTCAGGAAGAGAAAAAACAAAGAACACGGTAGTGCCGCCGTCGCGTCGACGCCATGTTTGCGCGCTAGACAGCCACAAGCGCGTATCACTCACAGGCGCACACGATCAGAATTGAGGATACGAGCTGCAGCGTTGGGGAGAGGGTACGGAGCAGACACTTCGTACATAGTGTACATATGACACAAACAAAACAAAACAAAAAAACTACGCGAGCACCGACTTGCCGCACGACAACTACGCTCCCGCTTTCGTGGTACACAGGCGATTTGATGCCTCGTCGGCTTTCTCGCGAGAAATGGTGCCGGTGTGAATTTCTGTCGGTGCCAGGTATGTATCGTAAAGTCGCTTTTCCGTCTTCTTCTTCGCCTCCAGGCGGTCGTAGTACATATGTTGTACGAACATGTTCAGCGTGACCTTTGTCTCGTTGGTGGGGCGGTGGTATTGGTGTTGTCGGCGGAGCTGCTCCATGTTCGTCTGCTTCCGTTCGACTGCATCGTTGAACAATCGCTTCACGGATGTCTCCTGGTCTTGTGGTGAAAGTGGTGAGGCTCTGAGTAAGGTGCCCCGCGTGTGCGCACCGTAAGCGGCCTGCTCTGCCGCCGCAAGACGCTCTTGTTTGTGCTGGAGGCTCTGGGTATAAAGACGGTCCGTCATCCTCGACAGCGCCTCTGGCGAGATTCGCTTCGTCGGACACACCTCGAACGGGTCACGTAGTTCTACCTCACGCCGTGGCGCCGTTAGCCGCCTAATGTGCTGGTCTAAATCCTCCCGCGTAAGTCGCTTTCCTGCGATAGTGGTATCGTAGTTTTCCATCATGATGCCAATCACAGCCGATGAGATCCCTCGCACAGCGACAACAGAAGGATGAACAAAAAGGTTTGTAACACGTCGCAACACGTTTTCTGGCGGGTAACCGGCGAGCCACGAGGGAAAAGCATGCGAAGGAATACGGGGGAGACCATTACTGAGATGAGAGCCACATGAGAGAGACAGAATGAGAAAAAAATCATTATCGGTTGGCGCGAGGCCCCAACAGAAGTCTCCGCATCTCCGGCAGGCGAAAGGGGAGCGGGGGCGAACGCTTTGGCAACGGCGGATCGTCAACCAGAATGAAAACGACGACAGAAACTCTTTACCCTTGCCATTGGCAAAGGAGGCGGCTGAGTGACTGAGACTGGCTCTGTCTGCTTTGAGGTTACCGCACACAGGCCTGCCACCGTCGTGAATGCAACTCCATTCGCTTGACGGCCACGTGAGTGCCGGCAGCATGACACTTAATCGCGAGCATGTCTACAGAGGGCTGGCAGTTCATGCTATACATTATCCCCAAACCTTCAAAACCTCCATTGCACGACTCCACCCGGCAACGCTTGCAGTCGTCGTGATAGTAACCTTTTTCTCTTCTTCACGAAAGGGGGATATGTTTCATGCTGTTTCAGCACCACTTCGGTTGTGCCCGGTGATGCCCGGCCACCGCACCGTGCTACCTCACGGTCTAGTACCGACTCTTCGGATCGCTAGGTAGCGCTGGGCGGGGGCTCATTGACGAGAAGTGCGATCAACCGTGACGCTCGCACCAGCTCACGCCGAGTTGTGCCGGCGATTCAACGAGTATACGTGCCCTACCTCCTGTTTTCTGATTTGGCAAGCGAGGCGCTGATGCAGGGCACAGCCCGTGGCTCCGCCAGTGCCGGACGCAGTGCAGCTGCAGTGGGCGCAGCGACGCACAGCGCTGTTGGCTGGCCGGCGCCCGTCACGAAGCGTCGGTACACGGGCCTGCATTCTGCAAGACGCGCAGTTCACCCCCACGGGACCCACAGGGCACCAGGCGCACCAGCCTCTCAGCAGCCCGGTGCAGCAAGAGAGAGGAGGCACGGCGCTGGCGACTGCGTGCTCACACAGCACGGCACGGGCACACACCTGCACGCCCTCCCCCTCCTCCCAACGACAACGGCGAAGCAGCGGCGTGGCGGCTGTGCTGCCGCGTCCCTGCTGGGACGCATACACACCACCTCGGGCTGCACACCTGAGAGCAACACCACCGCACGGCACACCGCCGACGCCGCCACGCAGACGCACACCTGCCAGGTGTCCCGCAAGCCCACAGCAAAATGCGCGACTGCGGCCAACGGCACCCACACAAAGACGGGCCCTCCTGGCGACGCCGCCTGCGCAGCGCTCCGCACGCAGAGAGCTGCCGCGCTTGGAAGCAGCTCTGCAGACGCTGCCCAGCGCGCCGCCCTCTCCGCCATCGAGACAACAGCCGCAGACAGACCACACCTGTACGGCACGCTTCCTACAGCGTGAGAGAGGGATCGAATGGAGTGGGGTCAGTGGTACACGGCATGATGGACTCGGGTGTACCCACATTCGTGCGCGGGCACTGGCGCACGCACCTGCTGGCCTGGGACGGAGAGGCCGGGGCAACCAGGCGAAGGAGTGCCCGAGAGCTGGCCGGCAGCATCCCCTGCCCAAGGCGTACCTCCGCCAGAGCATACGCACGCACATGCAAACATCTCTCTCTATAGATATATACAGACGTATATCTATGCATGTGTATGCACGTGTATCGCCGACCCCGCCGGTGCACGGCCCACGCACCGCGTGGGTCAGCCGCATCGCTTTTGCCGATGCGCGTCTGCTTTCCCAGCACAGGCGGCGGAGTCTCCGCAGCGGGCGAGAGCTCTTGTCCACCCCTCCCCCACCCCCATCGCAGCTTGGTCGCCCTCGGCAACTGATCCAGCAGAGACCCGCACCCGCACGCAGCTGTCAGCAACCACGTCGCCGTGCGGTGGGCGGTGCCTCCAACGGCTGCCCGCCAACACACGGCAGTGAAGGCAGCGCATCCACATCCGCCTCCGCACAAGCGCCCAAGCAGCAGCAAAGGCACTGCCCCCCCCCCCCAGCCCAGCACAGCCCAGCCCAGGCCGCACGCGCCGGTCGCGTCCACACACACTAGATCAAGATGCAGCGCGCCGCGGTGTGGTACACCTGCTGCGCGAACCGCCACTCGTGCTGCACCGGATCGTACAGCACCATCTCCTGCACATCTGGCTGCCCGAGCACCGACATCGCTCCAGTGGCGTCATCGCGCACGCCGTCGGCGAATGGCATCGAGGCTAGCTGCCGGATCGCCGCACGAGCAGGCGAGCCAGGTGGTCCCAGCGCAGCCTGCAGCCGACGCATCGCCCGCGCCAGCATGAGGCTCGTGTACGTGACCGGGTCCACGCCGCGCTGGCGCAGCGCAGCGCACAGCTCGTCGACGTCGCTGCTGCGCGTCCCCACCACCTCCACAAAGCACACCAGGTCCAGCGCGTCCAGCGTGTGCTCCGCGTAGGCGAACGCCTGCCGGCGGGAGAAGGGTGGTATGCAGTAAAGGTCCAGCCTCCGCGACGACACGTTCAAAGGGGTCAGAGCCTTCATGGGCACCGCCAGGACGATATGGCAGGCCTGGCAGTCGCTCACCAGGCTCACCACCTCGCCGTACACCCTGCCCAGATCGCTGCCCTCGCGCAGCCTCATCACCAAGAACGGAACGCCGTCGCTGGCCTTCACGGTCGCGCCCCGCATCGCCTCCTCCACAAAACCCAGCAGGTCGCCGCACACCTCCACGTTGCTCACCCCCAGGGCCCTCACAACACTGCGCAGGGTGTCCTCCGTGCCGCCGACGTCGACATGAACCAGCGCCACCCCCTCCACGCGCACCGCGCGGCGACACGGCACACACCTGCCGCCGCCAGAGCCACCGGCGAGGGCCACGATGCGGGGATGCGACGGCGCCATCTGCGTCAGCACACTGCGCACAAGCGCCTCCTCATCCTCGCGCCTCACCTCGAAGGCCTCGGCGGCCGCCGCGAGCATACCCTCCTCCTTCCTTGGCCGGGCAGCCTTGGAGAGGGTCTCGATGGCTGTCCGGAGCTGATGGCCCCGCTGCTGCCGCCGGTACGCGCGCAGGTTCGCCGTGAACACGTAAGCGACCACAAGCACGCCGGCAATGCAGCTCATGGTGCCCTTGTACTTGGCCAGGGCATAGCGAAAGTTCGTATCCTTCACCCGCTCGCGGCGCAGCATCTGCATCGCCTTGTCGTGGTCGCGCTCCCACCGCGCCTTCTCGCTAACACTGTCCAGCTCCACCCTCGACACAAACACAAACGGCAGGAGATCCACGCCTTCCAGCAGGTACATCCGCTCCGCCCGCCAGCCGCGGCTGAACAGGACGAGCGCGATGGCCTCCACGTCGCGCGGGTCGTGCACGCAGGAGCGCAGCCAGTTTACCAGCGCCACCAGCCTAGCGCTCTGGAGCAGCTTCTTCCGCGGCTGCAGCGCCACAATGCGCTCAGACGCCACAGAGAGTTCCACTTCGCCCTTCTCCATTAGTATAATGTAGGTAGCGTTGCCGTTCACCTTGGCGATAGTGCCCTTCATGTGCATGGCGGACGGCGCCACCGCGGCCCCGCTCGCGGGATCGCCCTCCGTCCTGACCGTCACCCGCGTGCCAGCATCCACCACCGGCAGCTGCGCGGCGTCGCCGCGGCGGTCCTCGCCGTCGCGATCCCTCTTGCCAGTACGGAGCATCTCCGCCTTGTAGGCCGCCTCCGACAATCTGCTCACGAGCCGTCCGAGAGCCACGGGGCGGTCCTCGAGAACGCTCGCCGCGTGCGTCACGCGCACACCAACCAAGACGCCTGCCAGACTATTCCACGGCTTCTTCGGTGACGGCAGGCGGCCACGCATGCCGCACACACACTCGCGGCAGTGTCCGCCCTCCGACAACGCAGAATCTGCGCCGCCGCATCCACCACTCGACGCCGGCGAGAGACAGCTACACAAAGAGAGCCTACAAGATCCGGGTGTGGCCGCACCACCTCTACCATCCACCGCGCACACACCGATGCCGGCAATGCCTCTCCGCATGGCGTTCCACCGGGGGTCGAGTGTGAGCGCCATCATGTGCGCATGGGAGTGCCTCGTGTTGGCGTGTGGGTGACGGCGCCGCTCACGGCTGGGGGGCGCCTCTGCATCACCGCGCTTCCTCGACAACCACCCATGACCCGCGCGCCAACGTGCAGTAGAGAGAGGAGTGGGGCACATGATGAGGCATCGGCACAGAAGGCGGCTGCGCTGCCAGAGGGCGCGCGCACACACAGACATGTACACACGCACATACACACATATATATGTATATATATACCGGCACGCACACGCATGCGGGTGCACACACCTGCACGCACACGGCGCGGCAGCACCACGGGCAGCAGCAAAGAGCGCCGCCTGCACCCCCTATACCCTGCCCTCACGGGGACGAGGGGGACGGCAGTCGCGGCGGTGACGCTGTTGGTTTTCACGAGTCGGTCAACGGAAGCAAGCATAATAGCGAGCAGGCACGCGCGCAGGAAGGCGTACCGCAAAGCAAGCAGAGGGGAAGCAAGAGAGGAGACAGAAGCGCACGCACGCCCTCCGCCCTGCCAGGCGAGGACAACAAGCGAGCGGTCCGCGAGGACAACGTAATGCGAGGCGTTTGGCGGTGTTGTCGGTACATAATATACCTACACAGCCATATATATATAGAGAGAGAGTCATATGTAGAGATCAACATGTATATATATATATGTATATATGTATGCACCTGCCGTTTTGCTGTTGGGTGGGTGTGCTGATTCGCATGGCTGTGCGAACCAGCGAGGCATGCACTTGCTTCTCACCGCCTCCATTCCACCACGCACAAGCCGGCGCATGCGCGCCTACAGCCACGGCACCCCTACGCCCTGTGGCACGGCGGCCACATCCGCGTCGCCGAGGACGAGCCGTCCTGCCGCTGCGCCGGGCCGCACTGCACGCCGCGCTCCCAGCGGGGCCGCCCTCAGGGTTGTGCCCCAGGGGCGGAGGCGGTGGCCTCTGTCGGTGGGGAGGGCGCAGCAGTGCGTGGCAGGTGGTGGTCGTCGTACACGCCGCACGAGCCGAGGGGGAATGTTGCCCAGCCGCAGGTCAGGGCCCTGTGAGACCCCGCAGTCTGCCTGCATGCCGTGCTTCTCCCCCTCCGTCTCCTGAAGGCCGCTGCATCGCGTCACATGCGGCGTGGCGACTCCCCACGGTGGAGCCTGGAGGATTCGGTGGTGTGCGCCAGCAACGAAGCCATCGAAACAATTCGCACAAGAGAGAGGCGAGGAGACACAGCGACACGGGGGGCGCACACGCAGACGGACTCGAGCCAGACGCCAGAGGAGCGAGCAGCAACGCAGCCCCGCCTCTGCTCCGCTCCGCCTTCGCACTCGCTCGTACCGCCGCGCATTTGCCCGTCCTGCTTCGCCTGCAGTCCCCTGCCCGCGTGTGTCGGCGTGTATGTGCGTATGCGCGTGCTCTGCTGCGCGGCTGCTGCCCTTGCCTGCGTCGTCGCCACAGTCCGCCGCCACCGCCAGCACACGCGCACATGAGGGGCGGGGGGTGCGGGGAGCGACGAGAGGCGCAGAGGGGCACGCACACACCACGCTTCTCTCTGCGCGCAGAAGAGAACAGCAAGCACGAGCGAGCTCGAGGGAGACGAGCGTCGAGTAAAGCGAGAGCGCGGGGCGGCACCCGCGACCACCGCACGAAAACAGAGACACGCCAACAGCGGCAGCCTTAGTGAGGGAGGGCCGCGGGGGCCGCTCACGGAACGAGGGGGAAGACGGTGACAGGGGCGCATACGCCTGCGCACACGCACACGCCGTGTACCACCACGCAGGCATGCACGAGGTGCTGCAGTCGCTCCTCGGCAGCGGTGCCCATGCACGGCCGTGCCGCTGCTGCCTGCGCACGCTCGCCCGCTCTGTCTTCTTCCCGCAACCGCCACCACCTCCTCTGGCACCTCGCACCCTCCCCCTCGCCCGTCTCCGTGTCCGCGCAGTCCACCGGGCGCGCGAGGGGGACACCAGAAACACGCGCGGCCGCCGCGGCGGGGCGCGTAGCTGGAGAAGGGCGGGCGCGTCACCGATGCCGTGGGCGGCTCTCCGCCTCCCGCCATCCCTGCCACGGCGTCGGCTTCTCCCCTGCGTCGCGCCTGCCTGCCCATCCCAGCTGGGGCATTCGCCGCACGCCTTCGCTCTCCCTTTCCCGCGCACACGGTCCGGCCCCCGGCGACCCCCCTGCCGGCACCCCGCGCCTTCCTCCGCCACCGCGCTCCGCCAACGGTGCGCCGGGCGGCCGTCACGGGGGCACGTCCCAGCAGCTGCTGAGGGCGAGCAGCTCACAGGGGAGGGTGAGCGGGTGGGGGTCAGTGGGCGGAAGGCGGCATGCGTCGGCGTGTGGGCGCGCAGTGTGTGTGCGCTGCCCACTGCATGGCGCCGGCCGCCGCGCGCATGAGCACGGCAACACAACGCGAGGGAACGGAGACGCCGACGAGAGCCGCGCGTGGGAGGAGGAAGGGAAGACGCACAAAGCCACACTCGTCACGAGACGCACGCGCACAGCGAGGGCAATGCGAGGCAGCGGGAAAAGAGAGAGCGAGGCGACGACAGCGCGGGCGAGAGCGACTCCTCGCCATGTGCGCGGAGAGCGGGTGCGTGCACGCACGCGCGACAGGGCAGCGAGAGGGCTGGGCCCGCGAAGGGCAGACACGGGAACCAGCAGCCTTCGCACCCTCATCCTCGCTGTCACCAGCTCCACCACGAGCACGCCTGTGTGGAGGGGCCGCGCCGCTATCAAGCTCGCCCTCCACTCCGTCCTGTTACCTCCATCCTACTCTTGCGCTGTCGGCGACTCCGGCTTCTCGTTCGCTTTAGTGGCCGGGACCGTGCACGGGAGCAGCAAGAAGATGATGTTGAGGATATCCAGTATCCAGGCCACCAGGAAGAGAGCGAACCCGGCAGCATAAAGGCCGGTCAGCTTGAGAGCACGGCAGAAAGCATGTTCATCCTTGTTGTATGTCACCGCCATGGCCGCCCACACAACGCACAGGGTGACCGCGCCAACGATGTTCAGCACCAAGCAGACCAAGCGGAGTAAAGAGCAGTAGAACAGCAAAACTAAGCCCAGGACAAAGGCCGCGCCGTACACGAGGATGGAGATGAGAGCGAACGCCTGCGCAAGGCGGAAACGGGCGATACGGTGAGGGCAAGGACGAAACGTAGCATCGATATAGGCAGCATATCCTGAAGAGTTGCATGTTAACCTAAGTCCCCACAGGGTGATGCAAAGTGTTGGAAGAGAGCCCCTCGGGATGCGGAACATATCAGCCGACGTGCCCGCCAGCACCAGAAGGAACGCCACGAACTGCACGACCACGTAGACAACGAGGGGGATACTGCGCTTCATGGGCGAAAAGGGACAAGAGCGAGAGACTAAGAGGAGCGGCGCCGAGGCAGACGCGAGAACCAGCGGCGGGGGTGCGGGCGAGACGCTGCCACACAGCGGATGACAAATGAGGAGGCGGAAACAAAGAGGCAGGAGGGGACCGACGGGAGAGCGGGAGAGAGCGGAGGAGAGTCGAGGCGTGGCGACGCGATGTCTTGGTTGCGGTGGCGTGTGCGCGCACGCGTTGTTGTTGGGCGGTCGGTTGTGCGCGGGTGTGTTGTGAGAGGCGGTAGAGGGACGGGCGGCGTGGGCAGCAGTGAAAAGGGGCGACAAGAGAGACGGGGAGAGAGAGGCGTGGAGACAGGCAAGTGACACGGCGGGGCGCGCGCAGCGGGGGCACATGGGCCATCGGCTGGCACAAACACGCAAGGCAAGCACATAGGCAGGGGTGGGGCCGGCGGATGCGACAGACGCGCCGCAGCGGCAGCGAGGGCGACACGGGAGCGCAGCCGCGGGGGCGGGGGGCCACGCGGGGACAGGACGGGGGGAGGAAAGGGGGCACCTCCCGCTACCCTCCTCTGGCACGCGCCGCATCGCCTCCCACGCCCCTCCCCCCTTCGCTGGTCCGCTCTGGCACCGCTTCGGCGGTGCTGCGCCGTCGCCGCGCCCCGGACACAGTCATCACGCACCCGGCGTGCATCTCATTCATTCCGTCAGCCACGCTTGTCCGCCTCCGCTGATGACGCTGGCCACACCGCGCCGTGGGATCCCAGCGTCCAGTGTACCGATCATGGACAGCAGGCAAAGAGCCTGCCGCACGCCCTCGGGCACGGTTGCCGACCCTTGGTGTCCGCGGGCAGGGCTGTGCTAGCGAGGTCGCCCGAGAGGCTCGCGGGCACGGTCACGCCGGTGCCGGCCCACCGCGAGTTGTGCCGGCGATTCAACGGGTATACGTGCCCTACCTCCTGTTTTCTGATTTGGCAAGCGAGGCGCTGATGCAGGGCACAGCCCGTGGCTCCGCCAGTGCCGGACGCAGTGCAGCTGCAGTGGGCGCAGCGACGCACAGCGCTGTTGGCTGGCCGGCGCCCGTCACGAAGCGTCGGTACACGGGCCTGCATTCTGCAAGACGCGCAGTTCACCCCCACGGGACCCACAGGGCACCAGGCGCACCAGCCTCTCAGCAGCCCGGTGCAGCAAGAGAGAGGAGGCACGGCGCTGGCGACTGCGTGCTCACACAGCACGGCACGGGCACACACCTGCACGCCCTCCCCCTCCTCCCAACGACAACGGCGAAGCAGCGGCGTGGCGGCTGTGCTGCCGCGTCCCTGCTGGGACGCATACACACCACCTCGGGCTGCACACCTGAGAGCAACACCACCGCACGGCACACCGCCGACGCCGCCACGCAGACGCACACCTGCCAGGTGTCCCGCAAGCCCACAGCAAAATGCGCGACTGCGGCCAACGGCACCCACACAAAGACGGGCCCTCCTGGCGACGCCGCCTGCGCAGCGCTCCGCACGCAGAGAGCTGCCGCGCTTGGAAGCAGCTCTGCAGACGCTGCCCAGCGCGCCGCCCTCTCTCGGACATGCTTATCAAAGAGCCAGCCTCGAAGGATGGATGCAGTCCTGCTGCGCCCTCACTCCGCCCCGCCCTGTGGCGCCGACCAGCACCCGGCGCAAAAGCCCCTCCAGCGAATCGCCTCGAGACGACTGCGCGATCATTCTGCGAGACAGGCTCCAGCTGCACCCGTACGGCCTCCGTCCCCATTCTGCTCCGCTGTAGACCCCCTCGGCTTGCTCCTCCATCCTAACAAGCCGGTACCGCGCCAGCCATGTACACAGAGGCAGCCGCGGCGTTTGTCGACCCTACGCCGGCACGCTGGGCTCCCTGCATCACGGCGCCCAAGAGGCCCAGCCGCGGTCTGCACCACACTCGCTGTGCATCATGGCTCTCTCAGACCATCGCCCTGCCCTCTGTGTTCGCGCCCACAAGAACAAGTCGAAGATGGCCAGGCGTGCATGCCGAGCCGCAGAACCATCGGTCCTGGGCCCGCTTCGCCTCATCATGGTGGTGGACCCCCCGAGCGTGCAGCGGAACCGGAAACCAGCACGGCACCATGCCATCTGTGTTCATCACACCACACTCCTCGCATCCTCCGCGGGCAAGGATGTCATGCAGGCCCGACTACGCTTTGCCCCCTGCAAGGTGGTGCGCGGGACCCTGGAGCACGCCAGGCAGCGGGGTGAGCACTCCCCAAAACAAGGCGCGCACTCGCCGGTGAGCGGCACCACAACCAGCAGCAGCTCTCCGCTGCACGCTGTGCCTGGTTACGCACGTCTCACCGGAGCCGCAGGGGCGTCCCTCGTCAGGTGTCTAAGGATGCTTCTCTGTGCCCCCTTCAGCACAACAGGCTGTGAGCTCTCTGTGGGCACGCGCATGCCTATCCGCGAGCCCCCTTTTGCTTGACACGCACCCACTCCTAATGAGAGGCGCACGGGTGCAACAAAGGGTGGAATGCCCACTGCCACCACAGACGCACACCGGCGCCCCCCACCTGTTGCAGCACCAACCGGCAACCTCTTCAGACACCATTCGTGGCATCCCTGGAACTGGAAGGTGCAGCAAGCGGGTCACGCAGGCAACAACAGCCTCGTCCTGAAGCAGGCCCAAGGGCGCAGACATGTAAGCGCTGTGCACAAGGGCTGTCATGCACCGCCGGGGGCATCAGCCATTACATCCAAGGAAAACATCCAGGGGACGAAGAAGCAAGAGCGATGAGGCGAAAAGGTGCAGAGAGATGCATTCGGGACAGCGCCGATGTGCATGTGGGCGAGACACGCGGCATCTCTCCTCGATCCGACCGGGGTGGGGGCTTTCATGGGGCAGAGATGCCGGAAGCGGGATGAGAGCACCGCTGACGTGCACCACCGAGTCCTCCAGAGCCGCTCATGTGAGGCGTCGCCGCACCACGTGATGACATGCTGCGGACGGAGGCGACTGAGAGGGAGAAGCATGGCACACAGGCAGGATGTGCGGGGCCTCGGAGAGCCCTGGCCGGAGGCTGGCGGCCTTCCTCTCTGCGCGCATCCGGCATGCACCTGGTACACCCACAGCCTCCGCCCTCGAGCATATCACCCTGGACGCGGCCCGCTTTAGAGCACGACATGCAGTCCACGCCGCGTCTCCGTCTGGCGCCGATGGCGCAGCGTGTGTGCGAAGAAGGAACGAGGAGTTGCATAAAGAAGTCAGCTAGATGCATGGCTTCATTTCCGGGCAGGACGGCTCATTCCGGACGGCGTGGATTTAGCCATCGCTCAAGAGAACTAGACGATCTGCAGCTCATTATGCGCATACGTTTTGAGCCGTTCGTGGTATAATGCTCGAGAACGCACATACGCACACAGAACAGAATGTTCTTTTTGTTGTTGTTATCTTCAAATATTGTCGAAGCATCATTCTTCCAGCAACTCCCTCTTCTTCTCTTCTTTTCTTTTCTCTTTGTTTCCGTTGTTGTTGTATTTCGTTTTTTTTTCCCAACGGTACACACTCAAATAGATGGATGAAAAGCCCAACTTCGTTTCTTTTTGGTTGTTGTTGTTCTCCTTGTGGTGTGTGCCTGTGCGTGTGTGCACGCGTGTGCCTGCCTGGATGTACGACGAGATACATCGCCACAAGGAGCTGTAGAAAAAAAAATTAAAAGGAAGAAGGGAAACAAAAGGAGAGCCAGCAAAGAGGCCCTGCGCACACGCAGCGATGCCACCAGTAACGCACAAATATACATATATATGTATATAGATGTTGATATAGATAGATTTGTATGTATCTGCACGGAGGGACGGGTGAGATAATACCTCCATAGATGCTGCTTGACAGAACACGATGCAACCTACCCAGTAGTGCGCAGATGAAGTGCCTCGTCGCCCATGTCAGGAGCGATCAATGTGTCCCCATGTGCGCATATGTAGACATACATGTATACATATGTATGCATCCGGGATACGAGTCCTCCATACATGTTGTGCGCTTCGCTTCTGTCGCATACGCATTACTTCTCTTTTGATGTTTGTGAAGGGAGGGAAGGCAGGAGAACGGCGAGATGAGAAGTATGCCGAGTAGGGCACGACGCCCTCCAAGGTAACCGTGCAGCGTCCTTTGGAATGTCCACAAAGATAAAGAGAAGTTACGCCGCGCGCACCCGCATCTTCCCACTTACTCGACTGCCTGTTGGCTGTCGCCACTGCGTGAGATAAGAGGCACGTCTGAGCCCTTTACATCCGAACTCGAAAGTCGGGGCACCCGCCCGAGAGAGCCTCCGTCAACACGAAAATGGCACTGCATAGGATGCGCTTGCAAGGGAAAAAGGAAATGAGAGACCCCTCTGTTCAATGCCCTCGATTCACAGAAAAGAGACGCGCAGCCGTGCCAGCCATCTCGACCATGACGCGAAAAAGGGTTTTAATAGATGTTGCCTTTGACGTACAGGGACGAGGAGGAGGCATCGTCATCGGCGCGCTTGTACTTGCCAAGCTGCGCCATCGAGTTCATGCGCGCGCGGTGTAAGAAGGCGCGGCGTCCGGCAGCAACGCCGGAGTCCTTTCCACCCCACGCCTTCAGAGCAGAAGATTGAAGCGCGCGCGCGTACGAGAAACTCAGGAAATACGGCCGCGGTAGCGGGCTGTTGTTAATTGCGTTCAGGTACTCGCTCGCCTGGACCTCGCTCAGCCCACCGGACAGGAACATCACGCCAGGTAGCATCGCCGGCATCGTGCGCGCAAGCGTCATCACTGTGTAGTGCGCCACCTGTTCCGGTGCCGCCGTCTGGCCGGATTCGGCGCCGGGAACCACCATGTTCGGCTTCAGCAGGCAACCCTCCCAGATAACGCCGTGGCGCTGCAGCGCCGCCACCACCTCGCGCCACACATGCTCTGAAACGCGCTGGCAAGTGTCGATATCGTGCTTGCCGTCAATCATCACTTCCGGTTCCACGATCGGCACAAGCCCGCTCATCTGCGACAGGATCGCGTAGCGCGCGAGCGTCTCCGCGTTGAAGCGCACTGCAGGCTCCGACACCGTTCCGTTTTGGATTTTGTACACGTTGCGCCACTTGCAGAAGCGGCAGCCTTTCTTGTAGTACACAGACGCGCGCTTGACGTAGCCGTCCAGGCCCTCCGTCATCTGCTCCCCCTCTGCGCCCTCGAGCAGCGGACACAGGCCCATGTCCGTCTTGATCCCAGGCACAACACCGCGCGCCGTCAGGTACTCTGGGAACGTCTTCCCGTTGCTCGCTTTCTGGCTAACCGTCTCGTCGTGCAGGATGACGCCGCTGATGTACTGCTCGAGGCCCTCCGCCTCAAGCATCAGCGCACGGTACTGCCGGCGGTGCTCCTCCGTGTTGCTCAGCCCGATCGGCTCGAATCGCTTCGTGCACGAGCCGATCGACTCGTCCGCCGCCAGCAGGCCCTTGCCTGGTGTCGTCAGCTTCTTGACCGTCGCAATCAGCTCCGATTCGTACGGCGTCTTGATGCGGTTGCACGCCGGCAGCTGGCTCTGAAAGATCGTCACACGCGACATAGCGGATGTTTTGAATGGTAAAAGGGGTGAAGGATATGAGGTGTGTATAGTATGAGATAGTGGTGGATTGACGTCGAACTTGAAGAACCTGGTTTACTGTGGAGTCGCGCGTGGTGTAGGACGTTGCCGTGGTGCGTGTGTGTGTGTGGGGGGTGAGGGGGGTGAGGGGCGTGTGGGTGAAACAGTGAAGCGGAGAGTGGAAGCGCACATAAAACGCCGAGGCGCAGAGCGGCCCATGTGCGGTGGGTGATAGGGTCGCTCGGATTACAGTCCTTTGAGGTCGCGCGGAGCATACAAACACTTACAGAGCGACACCTTGTTGAGGGAGGGACGCTCTTCTGGATGACAAGCCGCGAAGAGAAATGCTGCCGCCCCTGGGGATGGCAACGACTCCGCATCCCTAGTGTCGATATCTGCGTCTGCGTTTCCGCCGCGCCTGTCACGCTACTGTCGCCGTTTGCCGTTGAAAGTCAACCACGCAAGCAAACTTAGGGGCGGATAGGCAGTAGCACGTGGCAACAGATTCGCGCCGTCCGAGAGCTCGGACGAGAGAAACGCGAGACGGTACGGACAAATACAGGGATGACGTCCTCGCTGAGAAAACCCCCAGCGAAAACTCCTGCCATGGTGATGCGCGGGCGCGCATGGTTTTTGTGTAGGGATTTGGGTGGTGAAATGAGGATCATAGAAAAAAAAAGCAAACACACACAAACAAGCGAAAGGAAACGAACGGGGCGTTTTCAACACGTCGTATACGTGCCGAGTCAGTGTCGAGTACAAAACAGACGCGACGGGGCGCCGGGCAGCTCTACACGTGCAACGCAAGGAGCCCAAAGGTACACGAAGCGTCGATCGTATGAGAGGCAAACGCCTTCAGCCTGCACAACGCGTCCCCATGCCGGTGCGGCACAAGAGCGCGCTTCCTCCATCTTACTCATCGTCATCGCCGCCGCCGGCGTGGCGCTTGGCGGCCTTCGCGCGCACGCGCTTGACGCGGCCAGCACGGCCGTTGCCGAACGGCGAAGCATCGGCGAAGGCGATGTGGCGCTCACTGCTGACGCGCACGATGAAGGACGGGATCGTCACAATCTGCTTGGCGACGGCGATGTGGCGCTGCTGAATCAGGACGCGGGCGTGGTGCACGGACTTGGCGAGACCGGCCTTGAAGACGATGGTCTGCAGGCGGCGCTCGAGAATGTCCGGCACCGTCAGCGACAGCACGTAATCCAGCTTGTCCTTCTCCTCGTCGAGGAAGCCATACTCGTGGCAGCGGCGCATGATGGCGGAACCCTCCAGCAGACGGCGGGGGTGGTTCTCCGGCAGCGTCAGCAGCAGACGGGCCGTGCGGCGCATCTTGGACAGCGTCATGTTCACACGCCAGATTTCACGCTTGCAGCGCAGACCGTACTGACCACAGAGCTTCATCTCGCGGTCGAGGCGCTCCTTCTCAAACGGACGGCGCGGCGCCTTCCACACGCGGTTGAAGTTGTTGTAGTTGCGCATGTTCGAATCTTATCGGACAAAGAACACTATCGGGTTCATGTGAGAGGATGAGGCGGAGGAGAGGGGCGGAAGCAGGGAGGGTCGATATATACACCCGCACGAGAAGACGAGGTTGAAGCAGCGAGAGTAGGTGACGGTGGAGCACAAAGAGCCAACTCAAGGCAGCATGTGCCCTCTCTGACCCTGTCGGCGCGAGGCAGTCGAGCGAGGAACAAAAAAAAAGGAGCTGCTCTTCCGGTGCCATCGCCCTCTAGTTAGCAAAGTACGCAGGGTGTTTGTTTCTTTGTGACGGTATGCTGAGCGAGCAGATAACTCTGCCTGCAGACTGCAAGAGGCAACAGCGGACTCCTGTATCCCTTTTAGTCGTGCTTCATAATTCCCATTATGGTGTCTTGTACGTATCACAGTCATTTCTGAAAGCGTCCTAGCCTGCGACACGCGAGTCGCACGTGCCCCTGTCGACGTTACACGTGACACAAGTAGGATGTTGGTGGGGAAACTTCTGAAGCTGGTAGATCTGCCTGACGGATGTGCCTGTGTGCCTATCTCTGTGTGTGTGTGTGTGTGTGTGTGCACAAAGCCTACCCGCGCTTGCATCTTTGCAAGCGCATCAGACGGCAGGCAATCGACAACGTCGGAAAATAGTTGCTACTGTGTTTGCTGTTTTCTTTTTCTGTATTCCCTTTCGCTGCTGACGTGCGCGCTCATCATGGAGCAGCATACGGGGCCACCGCCACAGCAAAAGAAGAAAAAATAACAACAACAAAAAAGAGTAGGGAGACACAGATAGACCACAAAAAAAAAATGGAAAAACAAAGCACACACAAGTCAGCGGTGGCGCGTGTGGTGTGGCACGAGGAGCGAGCACCGATGGGTGGTCGAATGGTCGAGACGCTCATCCCAATAAAAAGTAAGAAGACGCCGGTGGCACATGAAGCTGGAACAACAAAAAGACGCTGTAGAAACGGGAGAGAAGGGTACCGAGCGCACACGGAGACACATCAAACATGCTATGTATATATATATATATATTTCTCAACAATCTTGCGGCAGCACCCCCCCCCACCACGCACCGCCGAGGTGCGGCGATGTCCTGCAGCAGAGCATATGCATCCACACACGCGCACTCAAAGAGAGAAACCCGCCTGAGGGGGGCCATCCGTAGGGAAAAGCCCGCAGAAGGATTGAGCAGCCAAGCTTACGCGTGCAAATCTCCCACCCAAGCAAGCAGGAAACAACCTATACACATGCGTACGCATCCCCCTTCTTCCTCTCGCGCAAGGGCGCACCGACACCCATCAACACTCACAAAAAACTCTACATATATATGTGTATAAAGAGAGCTGCTTTGAATCCTCGTTTGCGAGAGTCTGCGCATGTGCGTTGCTGTCCATTATATATATATATATAGGTATGTATGCGTGCGTGTGAACCTCGACAAACAAGTCCGGCGTGTCATTCCACTCGAGCACAAGCGCGCCGGCCAGGCACACGCACAGAAAAAAGAAAAAAGAAAGAGGCGCTTCATTACGGCGAGAGAAAAACGCACCAGGCCCATGATGAACGTGGGGGGGGGTTTATGTGTGCGCCCTTGAGAGGGGCTCGAAGACGGATGGGAGGGCCGCTATTCCGCAACGGGTCTGCCACGAGAAGCCCTGCCCCCTTTTCACACAACAACATTCGAAGAAAGGGACGTGGTCGGCGCGATGGATGCTCGTGTGCGGTAGCGCTGCGTGGGACGCGAGGAGAAGCCGCGACGCTGCCGCCGCGATCCGTTTTTGTCGGCCAACGCTCCCAAAACTTCACTTTCCGGCTACATGGCATACTCTTTCTGCAGCGCCTCCACCTCCGGAGTCAGCCGCCACCGATTATGCAGCACCGCGAACTTCACCAAAGCTGAGAACATGGCACGATGCGGAGACGGAATACTGCCATCGACGGCAACACCAGCCGCAGCATCAGTACCGGTGCATACGTGCCGCATCCACGCCTCGAGCACATCTTTGCTCAGCCCCCTCAAAGTCACCAGCTCACGTACATACCGCCCCACTGCAGCACTGAACGGACGCTGAAAGAGGATGTGCTGCTCCACCTGATCACCGATCGAGTGCACCGCTTTGGGGCCTTTATTCTCCTTGACTACGTCATCCGACTGGCTCGCTGTACTCGCCAGCACAGCCGAAGCGTCTGATGACGGCGGCCAACGGTTGCGGCACCACAACGTGAGCCGCACTAGCATGGCGGCATTCTTCTCCAACACCGCCGATAACGTCGCAGGATCACACAAGGCAGCGGTAACGATGCCCTGCTCAGTCGACGAGAGGTCTTTGAATCGCTGACGAAACAGCCACGGCACCGCATCACCGGACGGCTGCAGCTGCGCCTCACTGCATGCCGAGGACGTGCATGCCTGAAAAAAGTCTGCAGTAGGCGACGCCGTTGCATCCAACAGAAGCTCGTGCCCGCGAGCCTGCAGCACACCAGTCTTGTCGTCCTGCACCTCTGGGCAAAGTAGCAAGTGTAGTTCACCCTGTTGAATGGGTAGCGAGGGAAGCCGCACAGAGCCACTCAATCGCGCTACAGAAGCAAGACTCATCTCCACCGCCGGCTGCCCGTCGGACGGCCGGTGCAGGAGAAGAGCAGGAAAAGACGAGACGCTGCGCCCGCAACTTACCGCGGTCGACTTCGCGGTCTTCAAGTACGCATCTACTCGCACACCGGCGCCGTCTGTGGCCACCAGGAGTCGATCAAGAAGCCGGTCATACCACTGTCCAAGTGCGTCTTTCTCCTTGCCCCAGCTCCACCGTTCTACAGGCAGGGTTAAAAACGGCGTCGCGCCTTCGGCATCCTCGCCCAGCAGCTCACTAAAGACGTGAAACGGCAATGGCGGAGGCGACGGCAGAAGCGCAGCCCCCTGAAGCACTGCTTTCATGCCCTCCATTGTCTTGGAGAATCTTTGTCGCCAGACTGCAGATGCTGAGATTACGGACATGAGCAGCAGCTTCGCTGTCAGGAGTACCTCCGCAGAGAACTGCAGTACACCACCCTCACACGATGGGAGTCTTGCAGCTGCCGTCGACAGAGTCGCTGTTGTCGATGTGTGAGACTGCTCGAGTTGTCGGTACTGCACTTCGCGCAGCGCGTCGTTTATCACAGAGAGCAGCACAACGGCCAAAGACCTCCGAGACTCCAGGAGCACGTCAAGCACGTCGAGCGAAAGCGGCACCGCGCTCACGATCGGCAGCGGCATCATGTTTGCCGTCATGGAGGCGCTCGCGCTGCTGACTCCCAACCCCTCTCCATCGGTTGCACCCGCGTCTGTGGTGACAAGCTTGGCAGGCGTGAGTACTCCTAGCGACCCCTCCAGCGGTGCAGCGTGAAAGCCGCCAAGTGCTGCGTCGACTGCGCTGTTCGACGGTGACACTGCATCGACCACGATACCCCGACCCTCGGTCACACTGGTTTGGGTGCGCTGCGCCGATGGAGTACACCGGCCGCGCGGCAGGATGGGCGGCGTGGGTGAAACGGGCGGGCTGACCCTTGAAACAGAACTCGGGTGCTGAACCTCGCTCTCGGCGCGGTTGCTCGACTGCGTCTCCGAGACTGACCCCTCCGCTTCCCGCGTCTCCAGAGGTGTGCGTGGAAGTGTTTCGGCGATGAAGCATTCCGGAAACAGAAGCATTATCAACGTGAAGAGATCACGAACCTGGCACTCGGAGCGATGTTGATAGGAGGTGTGTCGCGACTTGTCTACTGTGGAGGAGAGCGGTGCGAAGCTGAAGAAGCCGTCGGCAAGAAGCGACGCTGCTGTCCCGATAAACTTTGACGACGGCATCAGAAGCGCGATAATGCCCACCTCCTCGCGTGGCGAATTGTCAGCGCTGACGGGCGCATCCATGGGGGTGATGCAGGGTGGGTCTCCAGTTGTCATTGCCGCAGCCGGTGCATTCGCGTTGTGCGTTACAGTGAAGGGCACCACCACACCTCCCACCATGGCGTCGCGAATCACTTGCTCTGCTGTCTGCTCCCGTTGACCGGCGTAGGTCATGACTTGCAGGAGCGCGCGGTAGTGCCGCAAGTTGGAGCTTCTCGCCACGGTGGGCGTGGCCGTAGGTGAGGAGGAGCAGCGCATTCTGTGCCCTTCGCATGCGTGCTGCACTAGTACTTGTTCTGTTTCGCATCAGTCACGCACGTCGAAACGAAAGGGAGTTTGTGTGAGAGAGCGATGAAGGTGGACCAGTGAAGATGAGGGGGCGCCTTGTTGTGTGGCTGCAAGACAAGCACCTCTCTCCAAAGAGCGCATATTCGCCGATGATCTCGGGCCGCTGCGCACTGCTATCCACCCATGTGCACCTCAGTCGAAGTTACAGTGCAGCGGTATCACCACGGCCCTTCCTTGCATGTTTTTCTTTTTTGGTTCGTTTTCTTGTGTGTGTCTGCATCCGGTAACGAGGGCCGACAACACTGAGTGAAAGTCTTCACATGTGCACACACACACACACACACGCACACGCGCCTCTCGACAACACACGAAAAGAAGAGCTCTTTCGAGGATGTCCGCAACACGTTGTTGTTTGTGTCGCGTGACCCTGTGCGCCCCCCACCCGTTACACTGCAGCACCGCGTACAACGCACCCCACAACGTCAAACACATGCACGTGCACCTAGGAGCGCGCTCAGATCACGCAACAGGCGCGCTCGGTTGTAGCCGCTTTGCCAGCTTTTGGAACACCACGTCGAGACGTGGGTCATTCACGTCAGTGACATCGCGTAGGATTTCGTGCTCAAAAAAAATGGCCTCCTCCTCCATAATTTGCTGCAACGCACCGCACTCTTTTCCGTAGTAGGGCAGCAGCGACAGGGAGTGGCGTGTCGGAAGCAGATGACGCACACGCTCCCAACGGCGGCGGATCAGTGAAGCCAGTGTCATCTCACACCGGGCACAGTCCTGCTGCAGCCTTCGGCGAAGCTCAGGAAACCGCTGGCACGCACCAAGGTAGAGCGGCCCCGGGTCCACCCACTCGGCGAACTCGGGCACGGTCTTTCCAGAATCGTCCCCGCTTGACGCGCATGGTGAGGTGCCGGCCGCCGACCCCGCCACGGCCACCATCACCTGCAGGGAGTGCTCGGCACCGAAGCGAACGGCAAAGTCACAGAGAGAGGCAGCGATCGCCTCTGGTGGTAAATTAAGCGAGAGCCCTCGGCCCACCACCTTCGCCAGCTCATCCATGCTGCTGTCATCCTGATGCCTAGTCTCGAAGACGGCATGGTTGCACAGCACGAGGGCATCCCCGGCTAGCATGCGCCACGTCTTGACCGTGGGCAGAGCGATCATCTTCTGCTCCACCGGCGAGCGGCGTCCGTCCTTCTTCATGGACCAGTGGCCAAAACTCCTGGCGACGTTATAGTACGGATTGCCGTCAATCATGTCTCCAACGGTCGAGTCCACTATGCCGCCTGCCTGCACGACACGCCGGTACTCCGAGGTGCGAAGCGGGTTGTGGTCGATGCTCAGCGGGACCGTTCGCTCTCGCGATGCGTCCAGCCGACTCTGCATACCGCCAGTTAGCGCGTTTCGGGCAACGCCGAAGGCACGTGAATTGCCCACGCAACCGACAGCGACATCGAGACAAAACGGTGTGTGGGCCAGCAGCTCCCGTACTTCACGCTCGTCGGCCGCTTCTGCACACGCGAGTATTCGCTGCGGAGAAGGGGCTAGCCGCTGCTTGTGCTCCGTCAGCGCGCGCCGCTGCTGCTCCGCCAGCCAGGTCGGGGTTACGGTCGCCGAGAACCACACACCGCGACAGCCACTTTCCTCCGGCGGCAGCGGCGATGGACGGGGATCCTCTGCGCCTGCATCTCGATCTCTGTTTTTCTGTGCCGAGGAGAGGTACGACGGGCGTCGACCAGCTTCACACGCACGGAAAAAAGCCGCGTCAGCACTGATGGCGTACTGCTGAAGCTCCCACTCCGTCACGAGACTCCCCGACTCCGTGTGCATTCCGCGTCGCCGGGCCAAGGCAGCCATCATGATAGCAAGGAGGGGATTAGAAGGGTCTTCCTTGCGCAGTGTGCGTAGTTCCGTTGGCAACACAGTGTGCATGCTCAATGCATTGGCAAGGTAGCTGCTCACAAACGTAGATGCCTCTCGGCCCGTGTAGCTGTCTAGCAGCCCACCTGCCACCATCTCCCCCAGGAAGGGCTCTTGACACTGCGAAAGCGACCACGCGGCGGGGTCGTCGGTGGGGGTCGTCGACGCGCGTTGGGCAGCGGCCGCTGCCGTCGACTGGTACAAACCCCTGTTCTTGCCGTTGAAAACGCTGAAGGAGTCCATGTTGTAGGAGCTCGCGAGGTTCATGACCTCGCAGGTGCCGACTTGAATGTAGGGCAACTTCAGTCGCTGCATCATCTTGTGCTGCAAAGGGAACGACTTCATGATGCTCCTTTGTCCGGCAACGCCTTGCGAATCAGCACAGCCGCGAGCCGGCGCGAGCACCTTCGGCAGAGGAAGGGGTGCGCCACGGCAGCACAACGCAGCCCCGGAACCGCGCAGATGAGGCGCAAAACGTCAGTTGGCTTCGATTAACAGTGGAGATCATAATCCGGGGCGAGAGTTGTGCATGCCGACTTCCGTATGGTGAGCATCCGCGCATGCGTTTGTGTTTCAGAATGGGTGGGGGAGGAGAGAGTCCAAGATGTCGGAGGAGAAGCAACCGCAAATCAGATAGCAGTGGTGACGCGGGCGATGGAAGAAAAACGAGCAAAAGAGACACAATTCTTCTCCGGCAATGCTGGGGCGGGACACAGAGCGCGCTCCGCCGGAGTTGTATCAAGCAGGCAGAAGGAGAGAAGGAGCACGGCGGTCAGGACTTCTGCAGCATCCGCACACCAAAACCTCTTGGCGAGCAGCATGCACCGTGTTCCCACTTTCGGCGCCTAACAGCACTGCATGTCAAGCAAGGTGTAGAGCGAAGTCGCCTCCCTGTTCGAATTTTACCGAGGCAAGAGACGCTGCAGGCATGTGAGTGCCAAACACCCCTGGTCCTTCTGACGCGCGGTTCAAGGCGCCCTGCACTTCACAATAGCTTCTCGGGCAGCTGTACAACAACACAAGGGAGCAAAAAAAAAGTTCAGAGCATGGATAAATCGGCCCGTCTTGAGCGCACCGTAACACAGCCGCTCATATAAATGAGCAGGGGCGTGAGCGATGAAGCAGAAGAGAGTAGCGCACACCACAGGTGCATCCACGGGATGCGTCGTGCCTGCGGAACACAACACCGAGTAACAGTGAAGCCGAGTGCCTTTGCACCTTCTCTTTCACTGAGTGCATTTTGCCGTACAGCATGCGCTCAACGCCGGTCTACCCAGGTTGGTCAGAGTCCCCCATCAGCCCGGTGCGAAGCAGCGGTAGGCACGCGTTGCCGCGAGGCGCTGACTCAGCCACCCGAGCACGGCCTGTGCCCCAAACTCTTCTCACCACCGCCGCTCCCCCGGAGCGGCGCAGAGGTCCCTCCCCACGACCACCACCACCCCACCACTGCAGACCGAGAGCCGGGTGTGAGGTGCGGTCGAGCTGCACTGACGCTCTGCCGCATCATACGGGTGGCACCAGCGCAACGCCATCCCGGCACCTGCCCGCCGACGCCGGTAGCGACCAATCGCTCTGACGGCCCTCTTCACGCCAGCCCCACCTGACGCCGTCGATGCTTGGCGTCCCCGCAAACGCACTGTGCGCCGGGGCGGCTGGGTCGTGGTGCCACGACGCGGCGCCCCCCTCTCCTCCGCTGGTCATCAGAGCTCAGAAAAACGACAACCGAAAAAAGAACAACAAAAAAGCAGAAAGACAGCTGTAGTTCCAGTGGAGACCCGTTAAGGTGCCTCGAAGAGTTCCAAATCGCACTGCCGCCTCGCCGTTCGCGGAAAGGGAAAGGCGAAGAGAAGAAAAAACATGTGTTTACGGTCCCCGCTGTGGACGTTTCACAGGGCTGTGTGAGCGGCGGTTGGACCACGCATCTGCTGCTCGAAACGGATGTCAGGCTAGCTGAAGGTGAGGCCGCATCTCCGATGCGGCCAGGCTGTCGGTCATGTTTAACGCTCCCGAGGGAGCCACAGGGCAGGCGTTCGGGAAAAAGGGCCGTGGCGGAGCGTTGGCGGACAGTAAGCCATCGATGGTGTCAAAGCGAAAAGATGCTGGGCGCCGCAAGGAATGCTGCGCGTTGCAGCGTTCATTGCAGCTTGACTCCCCAGCGACAGGACCGGTGGTCACCGTGGCGCCCCCCTAACGGGCGCTGTGCAGCTGTGCTTGCTGCATCTGCCGGTAGTTGCTCATAAAGTTCTCGTGTTCATCCTCTGCCATCCTCATGCGCGCCCGCATCGAGTCGTGGAGCTGACTCGATTCCTCCTCCACAGACTTTCGCTGCTCGGTGACGCCGACGTTTTCACTGGGCTGCCGAGCTTTCATGCGCCGCTGGCAACTCATGGCGAAGTAGGCTGAAACTTCCCGTGCCACCATCGTCTTGAATCTCGAAGCTTCGTCATCCACGAGCGCCCTACGCTCTTGCTCTTCCTTTAGGAGACACCCCTCGACCGAAGTGGTGACGGTGCGGTGCGCCACTGGGGTGCACGGGAGAGTAGGTGCACCTGGGTTGTGCGGTGAGGCCTCTTGCGCCGTGCTGGCGTTGTCTGCCGCCGACATGGCTGATGGGTCGATGAGGGGGACTACCTCTGACGAACCGTCCGCCTCCACTGGGGTGCGTGCAAAGGTCACCTCTCTCCGTTTGGTTGGCTCCAAGGCACTCTGCGTCACCACCGATCCAGTCTCCAGGAGCGACGCGCACAAGGGTCGGGGCTCCGCTGCACCGACCTCGCCGAGCAGTGGTGACTCGTTGGCAGTGGCGCGCGCCGACGAGGACGCGTAGGAGTGCTGCGAGTTGCTCATCAAGTGCTGGACAGACGTGCGCAGGAACGATATACTCTGCACGGAGGCAGAAAAGGGGGACGAGATGGACATAACCGACGTCGCTCTTGTGTACTGCAGGTTGAGATGAATTGTGTTTACCAAAGGTGTGGAGGGGCAACTGCGCAGCTCCGTGTACGCTGATGGTGCGCGCGGCAAGTCATCGGGAACCTCCTCGCTCAGCACCACGGCGACCATGGAACTGGCGTCGCCCACGGCGGGCCGTGCGTCCAAGGTTTCCGATGCTCCGCCAAGCATACCTTGCGGGTTCCACATGGCAGAGAACTCGCGCGTCGAAGCTGCCACCTGCGATGTATTGCACATCGTGGAAAAGTTGACGGTCGTAGGTGGCGCACCTCCAGGAAGCAACATTTCCTGACCTTCGGCCGGCGCCTTGACGCACACACTGACATTTTCGGTGCCTCGGACGTCGCCGTCGTGCTTGCCGGTTACGTTCGAGACAGAGAAGTCCTGCCGCTCGCCATCGGCTGTACATCCCCGCCAGAGTGTAGCCGTTGCGTTGTCATGATCTGCACTCCATGACCTGGTGGTAGTGTCATCTTTGTCTGCGAGAAGGTTTTTTGCCAGAGAGAGGTTGTTCTGGCTGCAGCTAGCCGTGTTCGGAACTGTCGCCGACGAGAGAGACTCCAAGGCTGAGTTGAGCTCCGCAGTGCCCATTGTCGAGCCGTCAAGTTGCAAAGGGGAGCCGAATATGCCGTCTTCGCTGTCAACGTCATGTGTCTCGCGTGTCGCATGTGCCGCTGTGTCGGCCCCCAATGGCGTCGTGATGGCGCGATCTGTCAAGGACTCCATCTGTGTGTAAATACCTATATATGTATGTACGTATGTCTGCTTTCACTTGCGGTCCTTCTTACATACAACTGGAGCAGAGCGAATGGTTGCAGTTGCGTGCCTGTTCGTCGCGACACATGCATGTAGATGCCTAGTTCCAATACAGTTTTCCGGGTGCAGACAGGTCACCGTCCGCTGCACAAACACTGCCGCGGTGGGTTGCACTTGTTGCACAGTCTAGTGACAGCAGCACGGACGAAAGTGTATGTGAAGGGGGAGAGCTAGAGAGGTGGGGGTGCACACAGTTGGAAAAAGACGTGCCGCAGGTGAACCGCTACAGCCACCATGGATGAGAAAGCCGCGAGTTGGTACACCTTGCTTACGTTCGCAAGAACGTCCTCGAGGAGAGCAGAGAGAAGCGGGGGAAGGGGGCGAAGTGAACATTCCAAACACGCCACTGCTCATCTTCTTCCACCTTCTCTGTCGTCCGCACTGCCGCACAGCTCTGAAAAGCCTTCAACAGGAAAGTGTAAAGAACACACATCCTACCATAAGAGCACTGCAGCAATCAAACGACGCTACCAAAAAAAAAAAAACTACTAGTAGACTCACACCTGTGCAAGATCATCCTACCAAGTACCAACACGCATGTTATAGTACTTCTGCACTGGCTTTTGCGGCAGGTAGCAGTCCAAAACGGAGCCGAGGAACGCGACGGCAACCCCGTCGTAGTACGTTGGCGCGCGGTGAGTAAGCGTGAACTCTTTGCTGTCTAGCCTACTACTATGGGTGTGGAGTAGGCCATTCACTGTCGATGTCGATGCAGACGCCGTAGGGGCAGGCGACATAGAGGGTTGGTCTTCACTGCGATCCTCTCTGAGGGTGGAGAGTGCATTGCGTGCGCCCACGCCGCAGCCATTCGCATTATGCAAAACTGTCGACAAAAAAGCCGCCGCGTCTAAGTCCGTTTCACTCAGTTCGCTGATCATATGAAACTGCACGTCGTCCGTGAAAAATTCGCGGCAGCGCTGGTTTGCCAGGTAGCACTTGATGCACTTCATCGCAGACGTGGTGGCGAGCGCAATGCACCCGGTGGTGAGCATCGGCTGAGTGCGCAAGCCGCGCAGAAGAGTCCAAGTAGAGAAGTGAGGGTTGCGCTGGCCGTGCTTGAGACCGGCGAGGAAGTCTACCTCCCGCTGGTCCTCCTTTAACAGCCGAAACGTGTACCAGCAGAGAGTTGCAGAAAACAGGGAGCCGACGCAGGCACCGGTGCGCGCGCCGTGGAAGTAGTCAGGGCCAAAGGCACAGACGACATCGTCCTCCGCTGCTTGCTGCACATACTGTTTCATCGCCGCCGACAACGACGACATCGCGGTGCGATGTGACGAGGTCGCCATGGTTCTACGCTCATCCGCCCTAGTCACCAAAAACTGAGAAAGGGAAGCAAGTACACTCCCACGCAGGGACGTCTGCAAAGAGGGCGGAGGGAGGGGAGCAGCTGGCAGCGGCAGAGGTATACACTATGGGAAAAAGGGGCTCACACAGCGCAGAAACAAGACAGACGCGCATGTGTGCACACCACGCCGCAAAGATCTGCACACATTGCAGAGCTTTCGAGGCGGGGGGGGGGGTAGAGTCGAGTCATTAAGAAGGTAGTGACAATGTACAGAAAAGGCTTAGTGCGCTCCTGCTGTACAGCAGAGCGCCGCGTAGGCGGCGCACTCCGTCTTACCCGCTCGTGGCAGCAAAAACAAAAAACCTACTCACAACAGTAACGGGAGTTGCTTATCGCACTCCGTCTGCTGTCTCATCCACCTTCAAAGCCCACCCCTTTTTACTTTGTTTTTTTTGTTTTCGCGTCGCTGGTGATGCTGAGTTTCGGGTTCTTTTTTTTGTGGTTGTTGTCTCTATCGTCCCATGAAAAAAGAATATACCCGAACCGTATAGATACATATATATATATATATATATATATATACAGCGAACAGTAGGAGGAAGGATAGAGCGAGAGACGGCACAGAAACGATTACCATAGGCGGAAGGGATCGGCAGTACACGAAGCGTATGAGCAGTCTCAACGAAAAACGATGTAGCAACGGAATAATGACAGTAATAAAGAGAATATCAGGAGGGCTGCTCCCCTGCCAACGCCGAAGCGCCTCTGCACACCATCTCACGATTCACTGTTTTGTGCTGTTTCCCGGGACCACAACTCGAGATAGCGGTCCTCGTGCTCTTCGAAGCTGTGCGGTGCGTGAAGCGTGACCACAAGTCGGCGGTAGCCCATTGGTCGCAAAAGGTCCGCCTCCAGCAAGATGGCCGTCTTCTGGAAGAGGATAATGGCGTCTGGCAAAGCAGGGGCTTCGCCTTCCGGCATCACGCGGCGCATCTCTCGCCACCACGCATCCTTCGACAGCTTACCAACACTCTCCTTACCCACGTCCTCGACGTCAACCCTCGAAGCGAGGCGTAGATAGCGCCACAACGCGTAGGATTTCGGCTGCTCCGTAAATAGGCGGTCCTGTGTCACCTCTGGTACCCCCGAGACGGCATCTAACCGCATCTGGCAGTCTACCCACTCTAGTCGATCCACCTTGCCATGCAGCTGCGCATATCCAGGCGTCCCGTAGCAGCGCACGAGCGTTTCCAGGTGGCCAAAGTGCCAGTCGGAGCCCCGGATTTCGCGGAACAGCGTCGGGGCACCGCGGCGGTAACCGTACAGGAGCACAATCGTGAAGACCGCACTCGCAACCCAGGAGAGCGTGAAGAGGCGCCGCACCATGTCCGCAGACGGCACGGCAAGGCACCAACACCGTCTTTGCACTCCACCTGATTGCTTCAGCGCCGACGGAGAACCAGTGCAGAGGAGGACGACGACGACACTGGAAATCAGGAGGAGCAGTGGGAGCAGAAAGTAGATGAACCGCATCTCCTTATGCTGAAGACTACTGTAAACCATCAGTGTCGGCGCACCAACAAAAGCCCACCGCTTTATTTCTTGCCGCAGTGTCTGCGAAGAAGATCCGGAAAATAGCGTGCTCTTTGGATGTGGTCTCGAGCCACTCATGTGGTGCTTCTCCGCCTCCTGCACATAGCTCCAGCACACAGGCATCCACGCAAGAAAGAAGACGAATGGGGCGGCCATTGCGGGCAGCGCGAGGCAGTACCAGTACGGCGCATGAACCCCATAGTACTTGCTTACACCCAGCAAGCAGTTAAACTTCAGAAAGTTATACGGGGTGAAGAGGAGACGATGGTAAAAACTGTAGTCGACGAAGCAGACCCCGGCGCTGATGCCGACCGCCATGCCGACTGTGATGAGAGCAATAAAAAGATGCCGTGCGACGCCCATCTGGCCATATAAGCGACATGCGTGCATGGCAAAAATCGGAAAGGCCGCAAACGCCGCCGTTACGCGCATCGCACACGCCACACCAGCCCAAAGCAGAAACAGCGGGTAGCTTGTCTGGTAGAGCGACAGCAGGACGAAGAGAGACTCCGGCACGTTGGAGTAGCTGCGCACTCCTGTGTTGACGAGGAACCACTGCACCACCACCACCGCCAGCGTTGTTGACGCAATCGTCGGTGCGCGGCGCTTCGCTTTGGTGGATTCACTGACGGTGGAGGAGAGAGGGGCAGAGAACGCGTCGCGGCCTGTCCTCCGCGACTCCAGGCCGCTCCGAAGGTCGTCGAGGTGCTGTGCGAGGGCGAGCATGGTGCAGTCATGCGCAAAAAAGATCAAAGCCTGCACACACCGACTGGAGGCCCACACTGTCAAAGAGGTGTCCGTCCCTGTGCACTTGAGCAGGAGCAGCGGAGCTGCGAAGATTGCCGGAAAAACGTAGGAGCGAATGGCTTCCTCCCACTCCCACGTGAGCTGCCCACGGCCAAACACCATTTTGTATGCGACCTCCTCACTCTGCCACCATGCATCGGGCGATTCCGCCGTCTGCAGTGTCAAACAGAGAGTCACGCGATAGAGCAGCAACAGCAGCAGAAGCCGCCTCGAACGCAACGGGCGCGGCCACCGACTAAACGCTCCCAGCACGTCCATCGGAAAGCGTAAGCAGCTACAATCCACGTTTTAGTCACGGGGCGTTTTTTGGTACCTCTCTGGGTTTGCAGCGGGCGAGTATGGGCAGGGCGAGCGCGTCTCTGAGAGGGGCCGTGTACACGCCAGAATGCACACGCCGACTGTCAGGGCCTACGCGCGGTGCACCAATCCTTTTATTTTGTCTTTGGTTTTGGCTTGATTTCTCGAAACTGTAACCTTGTTTGTCCTACGTCGGTTCGATGCTGTTCTATTCGGTGTGTGTAGAGGTGATGGTGCCGGCGTCGAACGCACGTGAGCGAGTTGCGCGCGGCCTCTGAGCGCTCACAGCGGTGTATTTCCGCCCTAAGCGTTTTCGCTCTTGTACAAGGAGGTGTTCCGTCTATCAAAGGCAGAGGTGGGGTGCAGCAGCAGGGCATGAGGGAGATGAAGCAACGGGAGAAAATACGGCGACAAGGTAGAGAGCATGACCCCTGGCGTAGCTCATGTGAGAAGCCAGCAGGACACGGTGCGTAACAAGCTTGCTCAGTTACCTGGTCGAGTGTAATCTTGTCGCCGTCCATGCGTGCGTTTCTGTGTTTGTGGGTGACTTCACAGTTACTGTTTAGTTTGACGTAGCGGGCTCGAGACTTCTCTTTCAGCATCAGAGTGTCACCATCATAGCGGGATCATGAGAGACGGCAAAGTAGCCTACCCGCTGCATCCGGTCACCGTACCATGCCACCATTCATCCTTTCGTTTGTCTTTTCGTCTTGTCGGCATGGCGGTTGGAATCTTTATCCGTTAACATGCAATGCGAGCCACGTACGTGCGTGCGCGTCGGCGTACACGCCTGGAAATTCTTCCTACCTGCGCCAAGGGAGGTAGCTGGCCCCAAGCCGTTGCACCCCTTCCCGACTCGCGGGCGAAAACGAAAAGAAACAAAGCGTTGACACGCATCTGAGCGAAGGAGCGGGTGGGGAGGGGGCGCGGCCGGCGGGCTCGCAACGGAGCAGAGATTGTCGACGGGGAAGGACAGTAGAGGCTATATGAAGAGCAAGGGCAATCTCGCTGACAAAAAAAAAACTGAAAGTACTACTAACGAAAAGTCTACCGACTGCGAGGAACTACATCGACCACAACAGGCGACAGAGCCGGAAAAGGAAAAGCAGGGTGAGCTCGTGTGCGGGTTTACGCGGGACTGCTCACTAAACAACTAGTACACACACACACACACACACACACATGCACACACCTATGCGCACACGGCGTGTATCACACAAGGAGTACACCAGCACGCGGAAGCAGCAAGAGAAACTGTAGGATACAAAAACAGGTGCGGTTCGCGCACGACGGATGCGTGGCCAAAATAGTCACCGTCGTCATCGATTACAGAACATCAGCGCTGCGTCAGCACGGATATTCCCGCGGCGATGCTGGTTCACTGTGACTTTCTTACTCATGTTTTCCCTTTTCAATGCGGATGGACGCGGCACACATCGAAGGCGCCGCTGCCATCCTCCACGCCACGGCGCGTCAAGCTCTTCGCCTTCCAGATGCGCTGGTAGTGATACGCCATATCATGCGCGTACCCCTGCGGATCGCTGTACACGGCCATCATATCATTCGCCCACCGCTGAAACTCCGGCACGTACTCGTAGCTGCAGTGCTGGCAGAGGTGGCTAAGCTCCTCCTTGCGGTTGCGCGGATTGGGATGGAGCGTCTTTTTCACGCTTTCCATTCGTTCAGCCTTGGACTCTTCGACAGTCCGGTTGGTATAGTGCTTGACGATACGGTTTTCTACGATGCCCTTGGCGGCGATGATGGTACGCACAGGCGTGAGTGCCGCCGCGGGTTGCGCACAGCGCACGAATACATGGCACTTGGCACGGCGCATTCTGCGGCACGGAATGTCTGCTCGCAAGGGGAGAGGGAGGGCAAACAATAAAATAGGAGAGACAGCTACAGAAGCTACGGCGGAGGATGGATTGAGCAGAAGGCCTTTTTTTTCTGCGAATGCAGCGACGTTGATAATCGAGAAAAAAAGAGGGAGAGGGACGGGAGGAGGGGGGACTACTTCCCTTCGCACTGCCTTTGATGACCGAATTCAGGTCAGACATGACGGCAGTGAGGCAGCCGAGAGCAGGTTGTCCAACGGCGCGGAGAGAGAAGGGAAGGAGAGGGTGGCAGGTAGAAACGAGAAGGGGAGGTGGCAGTGTCCATCATGGCAGCAAAGGATGCACAGTCGATACATAAAGGGGCTTGAGGTCCCTTGCTCACTCCCCAATCACTACGGTGACCCGTAGACGTCTCTCCTTGCACACATACCTCACCCGCCTTGGCGCCGTAAGAAAGAATGCCATGCAGAGGCTCAAGCAAGCGCCATCCGAACGTTATGACAGTGTCTTGAGCACCAGAAAGAGAACAAGCCTTGTGTATGGTTTATGCGGGTAGAAGGTTTTCACCGATTTGGGGGAGAGGGAGAGGGAGACGGGAGCAGCGGAGGTAAGCGGCTTATGCGTCCCTCGCATGGGCAGGCTCTGCAGACCCACTGACATATTACTTTCTGCATTTTGGCAGCATGGACCATCTCCACACGCACGAGCCTCCCCCCCCTCCCCTATCGCTGTCAGATATGGTGCGCAGCATTTTCTTGCAGCGTGACAAACCCGCGGTAGCCTCCTGCTTCCACAGTGAACCCCGACTCACCACACACGCAAGCGCACCGTCCTCTTACCTCTGTCGCTCGTATTCGGACATGCTCTTTTGGCGCCCCTTTTTGATGGGGTGAGCACTCCACACATTTTCTGCTGTTTCTTCGCTTCTGTGAGCCGCCAACGATCCCGGACGTTTCTGTGAAGAAATCCGCCCAACGATGCCACCAAAGGCCATTCACCTCGTGCCACTGACAATATCCTCTTGGTTACGTGCGGCGTCATTGCGCGAAAACAGAAAACCGCCGGCTCACATCACGCAACAGCGCATGCACGGGCTGCGCGCGTTCTCGTGCGTTGCGCGTGGGAGGCGATTTCGACAGCGTTCGGGCACGGTCAACGAAGATTGCTTGGCGGCGGCGGTGAGGGAGAGGTGGTCTCGAGCAGCCAGCATCACCCACTCACACCCGTTTCGCGATTGGCTGCTCTTGCCGTGTTCGCCACGGTACGGGGAACGTGATCGAGCAAGAGCAACCCTCTGCAAAGGGCAGACTGCACCCCGGTGGCGTTCACGATGCGATCGCCTGTGGCGGGATCGCGCGCGTAAAGGCCTAAGCCAGTATCCGGGTGAAGGGCAACGTCCATCAGCAAGACCCAGCGGCGGTCCAGAAACGAGATGGCACCGGGCGGCGGCGCTGCTGCGCTGTCACCGTCGTTTTTTGCACGCTCCCAGTATCGCTCAGAGGATTGCGCCTTTTCAAAGGTCATCGACGACATGTTATCCCTTTGAACCCACACGAAGGTAGAGCAGGCCGCTAGCTCTGCAACGTGTTCGCACTCATTCAGCTCCGTATAGATGTCACGGACGACTTCCGCATGACGGTGGGAAACGTTCAGCAGCGGCATCACCGTACCCAGGCCAGAGGTCCGGAGGGGTGTGGAGGCGATGTTCGTCGACGCCTGCTGGGTCCTCGCATTTGCGAGAATTGGCGCCAGTGCAAGGTTCTTCATTGGAACACCTGGTGTACCGTCGGCTCGAAAGGTACCGTAGGCCAGTCCTTGCGGATGCGACAGTACCACTAGCACCGTCGGCAACGTTGGCGCAGTGCCGCCGCCGCCGCCTGCTTTGTGCATTGCCAACGTTGCCTCAATGGAGCGCGTGTAGTCGGCGACTGCCACACCCAGGGAGTTGCTGCCGTTCGTGACGGTGGAAGGGTGCGGCATGCAAAAGACGGGGAGGTAAACCCCCTTCACCCTTTGTTGGGCATCCAACACCAGTACTCGAGATCCGCCGCCGCCGGAGACAGACTGACGCAGCAGTCGGTCACGGGGCAACAGCACGGTGGAGAACGTCTCATAAATGTTCTGGGGCGTAAGGTTGTACTTCTTTTTGGTCTGAAAGTGCTTCATGTTGAAGAACGCCACCGCCGTCCGGGCAAAAGTCGCTCGCGAGCCGCACAGCATTGTTGACCGTCGTCAGCCTCGTCGCGAGCGTTTTCTGTCTTGGCGGACGGCACAGTCGACGCGAGAGAGAGAGGTGAGGCAGCTGAGGCGAGCGCCAACGCGTGAAGGGGATCCTTCGCGCGTGTGTGCGAGCGGCTGTGGAGAGCGGCACTGAAAAGAAAACGTGTGCCTCTCGAAATGCACGTGTGCTCGTCTATGCGTGCGTCTGTGCTAATGTACACAAGGAAAATCTATGCGCCGTCGATAGGCAACTGAGAAATGTTTGTAAACGGTGCGCTGGGGCGACAGGAACTATAGCGAGAACACAGACTCGCACGCACTGGAGACGCGCACCGTCGAAGAAAGGTGAAGCGGCTCACCGCTACAGTAAAAAAAAAGGCACAGTAGAGGATAAAAGGACAGTCGACAGAAAGGACGGCTCACAAGACAGAGGGAGCTGGCATGGTCGAGTAGACCGCTGTTGGTGTGCCTTGCAGCATGGATCTTGGGGGAGGAGGCAGGCTGAGCTGAGCTGCGCTTAGGGAGGGGAAATGAATTCATGCCGCGGACGCAGGTGAGAATTGGACTTGCTCTTCTCGCACCACTCACATCCTTCAAAAGGCGTGCCTGTATGCCTACAAGCCCTGCTCCCCTGTCACTTTCCTTTGTTTTCTAGTGCTTTTCTTTCCTTGGGTTGACTGCCCACATTTCCGTGACTTGTAGGCATCCACACACGCACGCACATGAAAAACACCGTCACTTTTCATATCTGGCAAGGTGCAATCGTTTCTGTTTTGCTCATTCTGATTTTCCCCGCTCCTTCTCTTCGTTCGAGCGTCCGGTGGTGCGGTCGTGCGCCCGTGACTTGCACATGAGTGCGTTAAGCACAAACAACTATATATATATATAGAGAGAGAGAGAGAGAGCACGAAAGAGAGAGATCAACTTGCTTTTCCGTAACAAAACAAAACAGAGGGAAAACGTAGCGCTGATGATGAGGGTGGCAAGGACGCAACGACAACACCCCAACAAGCTTACGAAGCTACGGAAGCGACGTGAGAGAAAGAAGAGCACCTTAGGACAGGCAGTGAAGGAGCACGCCCTTGTAGGGATGAACAGGCAAAGAGAGAGAAAAAAAGATGTAATGGTGAGCAGCTCTCGCGCTTTTGTCACGCGCTACTTGTCATGTATGTGCAAACCGCGGTCTTAGCTTGAGAAGACAGATTGTGCGACGCCTGTGTGCATGACGGTCTCGCCGCCCCTCGTTTCGACTCACCATCAGCACATGCAACTGATGCCTTTTTTCGTCTACCTTCTTCTGTTCTGCTTCCCCACCCCCTATTTGTCGTGGCCACTCCTCTTCGGTACTTACCTTTTGAGGGATATCGTTATCTTGATGTGCAGTCGAATTTTACGGTTTACGCCTGCTGCTCTCATTGGCGCGTTTAGGCCAGTAGACGTGTCTCGAAGGACTTACGAACAAGCACGTGTCGAATCGACCCAACAGTGAGGCCGCAGTAGATGAGGAAGATAGCGGCCAAGACAAAAAACGGCGCCAGCGTCGTATGCGGTGGGTCGCCGTCCGCCTCAAATGGCAACGGGACGTTCATGGCGTAGAGCGTCTGCACAATCACGATTGGCTGCATGATGTTTGTCATTTGCGCGAGGAGGAGGATCATACGAAGAGCGCGGTTACCGCGGCGCAGCAGCACCCACTGAATGGCGACATTGTTATGCCAGTTCGAGAGGGCGACTGTGTCGCGGCAATCCGCAATGTCTCGCTGGAAGCACCGCAAATGCGCCTGGGCGTTCTCCAGCTCACGGCGAATCGTCGGTTCAGCCACAAAGAACCGGTCTGCAAACATGGGCTGCAGCAGAGACGCGAAGAGCACCTCAC
This sequence comes from Leishmania major strain Friedlin, assembly GCF_000002725.2. Lineage (NCBI taxonomy): Eukaryota > Euglenozoa > Kinetoplastea > Trypanosomatida > Trypanosomatidae > Leishmania > Leishmania major. The sequence goes on along the minus strand of NC_007287.2, from coordinate 441,374 downwards.
GCCGTGCTGTTTCGGTGCCGCACTCGCCAAAGCAGCGCCGAACAGCAGTGATGTGCTTCAAGACGGCATCCTGGTCCCTCTTCCGTTCCCTAACGTCGAAGACACAATCACCAAGCGCGTCGACCGCCTTGGCGAGGGTGATGCTGTCGAGGTGATGCCCTACCACAATTTGAAGGAGAACACTCATCGCAAACGGCGCAGTGAAGCGACGCTGCATTGTTGGCGACAGGGCAGCGGCGTAGTGCAGATGTGAGGTAGTCACCTCTGATGGTGCACAATGTACTTTCACCATGCGCAACATGTCATCCATCTCCGCAAACGGCTTTTCATGTATGGTGAACATCCAATCCGCGAAGACGATGACAGCCACAGCGACAGGCTCCGGCACGGAGGAGCGCGGCGCGCCCATACGCACCGCCTCGAAGCGCATCTCCATCACACTTCGCGTGGTCGAGAGGCCCCCCTGCGACGAGACGTGAGCGGCACCACGCTTTCCTGTCTTTCCCGACTTTGCCGTTTGCTTTTTCTTGTCCGTGCTCGAGACGCCAAATTTGGCGCCGCCCAGTCCATGCAGGAACCTCTTTTCCTCCGACGCGGTTGTGGCAGCCGTGGCGCCTGCACCGTTCACATGATTTTCCACCACAGGCGTGCACATCACGTTGAGGAAAACGTAGTCGGACATGGCGCCGGAAACATCGCTCGTAGCCAGCACGCTAATGTCGATTGAGTCAACCGTCGACAGGTACAAACAACTGTCCTTGGTTTCCTGCGAAATCGGCAAGCGATTCAGGAGCTGGGTGACTCGCTCCGGACTGCGCGGGTTCGAGCGGTCAATCTGGATGTCCAGCCACTTCGTCAGCGGCAGGATGGGTGCGGTGCTACCGGTAACGCTGCTGCTGCTGTGGTGGTGCGGCTGAGGTTGTCCGCAATGCGGCAACCCTGCGTCAGTCGAAGAGCCGCTCATCCAGCTCCGGCCTGTGGGCAGCTGAAGGTTGTGCTGCTCTAGGTAGCTGAGAAGGTCCCCTGCTCCGTTGAAGAGCCGCGCGTACGGTGCAGTGTCCTCTGCGGCCTGGCACATGAACCACCAGTGCTCCGCGCTATCCTCGATGCGCACTAGGTTCGACGCAGGGGCCGACCCGCCTCTCGGGGGCGCTGAAGTGTGCGCACCAGGAATCTTGCAGCACTCCGAGCCGTCCAATGTACTCCCATCGTTTTCCTCGACGCGCAGGTGCAAGTACGACCCGACAGCCTCAGGCTCCGCCTCCGTCATCCCTGGGGCGAAGCTTCGGTTCTTCAAGAAGGAGTTCACACGGCATCGGCTCTCTTTGCCTGGAGCGAGGCCGCTGAAGTCGATCACATCCGTTCCGTCGGAATGCACGTAGAGGTGGCTCAGGAGGGTGTAGTCAAACGGAGAGGGGTCGATCACCTCCTCGACGGGGGCATGGCGACGGTGGGTCTTCATCGCGCTCTTGCAGTGCACGCGTTACCATTTAGATGATGCGAGGGAAGGAAGGGCTAGGAACAGGGGGGAAGCGCATGCAAAGAATACGAAAACGAATAAGAGACAGAGACGAACAGAGAGAGAGAGAGGGCAGGACGCATGAAGTAAAACGACAGTGCGACGATGCAGACACACACAACACACACACACACACACAAAAGGGCGCCGGCGCTTGAGTGCTTGTGAGTCTGCGCTCTTGCAAAGCTGCCGAAAGCGCGCAGGATCGATTGATAGAGGCGGAGAAAGATCATCCCATACCACCACCACCACCACCACCCAGGAAAAGAAAACGAGAGTGACGCGGCACGCAAAGCACGGGGAGGATGAGCAACCACCGAGAATAAGGAGACAAGAAAAAGGGGTAGGTGTGATAGAGCACTGGGATGGTACTGATGCGCTTGCGCAGGGACATCTGCAGCGAGAGCACGCGCGAGACGGCCGGCCACCTCGGCAGCCACGAAAAAGAGCAATTCGGGAAACAAGAGATTCCGTACTTAGAAGTTGCATCAAACACCATAGCGGCCTAGCCGGTTGGCTACCTCGGTATTCTGACCGCTATTCGCCCAAGGCACCTACCTCCTCTACGGTCGCCAGCGCCCAACTAAGACGTCGATTCTTTCTCTTTTTGCTTTCACCGCGTCCATTCCCTTTAACATGAGCGAGGCTCCGCTCTACCCCGGCCGGTCAGAGGCCCCCATCAGCCCGGTGCGAAGCAGCGGTAGGCACGCGTTGCCGCGAGGCGCTGACTCAGCCACCCGAGCACGGCCTGTGCCCCAAACTCTTCTCACCACCGCCGCTCCCCCGGAGCGGCGCAGAGGTCCCTCCCCACGACCACCACCACCCCACCACTGCAGACCGAGAGCCGGGTGTGAGGTGCGGTCGAGCTGCACTGACGCTCTGCCGCATCATACGGGTGGCACCGGCGTGTCCCCCGCCTCGCGGGTGCCACCGGCGCAGCGCCATCCCGGCACCTGCCCGCCGACGCCGGTAGCGACCAATCGCTCTGACGGCCCTCTTCACGCCAGCCCCACCTGACGCCGTAGGTGCTTGGCGTCCCCGCAAACGCACTGTGCGCCGGGGCGGCTGGGTCGTGGTGCCACGACGCGGCGCCCCCCTCTCCTCCGCTGGTCATCAGAGCTCAGAAAAACGACAACAGAAAAAACACACATACATAATTCAAAGGGGAGAATGTCAAGGAGGCGCAGCTGTAGGGGCGTAGGGACCCCCGAGAAAGGAGAGAGATTTTTTTTTATCTCACCCACCTTTCTCAGTTAGAGCAGGTGGCGCAGCATATTGTGTGTGCTGTGGTAGCGAACCCAGAATAGGATCGAGTCCTGCAGCGATAAACAGCATCGATGCACAGAGGCGCGGTAGGTAGAAGTGCGGAAGACAGAAAAAAAAAACAAGGGAGGGACTTCATAGAGCAAAATGGCGTAGCAAACGGATGCCCACAGTCGGTGGAACAGATGTGTGCGTACAGGGCGTTTGACTATGGCAAGCAGACACACACACACAAAAAAAAAGCAGCGATGCCAAAAGGAGGCCAAAGAAAAGATTGGAATGAGCGCAAAACGCCAAAGAGGAGAAGCGCACTGTCCTGACCAACGGGACTAGTATGTATATATATATATATATATATGTGTGTGTTTGCGTGTGTAGCTCGACACGGTTGTGCGGCGGTTTCGTTTTTGTTCACCCCTGCTGTTCTTAAAGAGGATAGAACGGCATCACAAGGCCTACACGGGGTGGGGGTGCACCATCTACTCCATAATGATGGCCGCGGCGTAGCTCACGGACGAGTCGTCTGCGTCCTTGCACTTGTTCGACTGCGAGTAGTGCACAAACTTCACCCGCGCCTTGTTCCCTTTGCTTGCCCAGCGCTGCATGCCAATACTAATCGGCGCGCGTCCGCAAATCGTGTTCTTGGTCATCTGCAGGTAGGCATACCACCTCTCCAAGTCACGCTTCTCCAGCAGCTCCATGGCGGCGTGGTCCATGGCGATGATGGAGTCGCCGATATTTGGATATTCGGAGCGCTTGTAGTGGTATGTGTAGGAGAAGCGCTCACCCCAGTGGCAGAAATCAGAGCTGCAGATGAAGAAATTGCGAGCATCGTCCATGTACGGCTTCAGCACGTCGCAGATAGCCTTTTCGTCCTGCCTGTTGGTCCAGCCAACGATGATGGGCACGATTGCCACGCGCCCCGCTGCCGGCTGCACCGGCGCACCGGTCGTCGTTGGTGGGTAGTGAAGAATGTGGGAGAGGTAAGGAGTCTCCATCTCGATCGAGTGCTCCGCCTCGTCCGTGCGGCGAGACGCCGTGGCCGCCCCTACCCCTGCCTTGCGCAAATCAGTTATCACACGATCCACTACAGCCGTGTCTACCCTCAACGGCCCAAACGGCGTCTCGTACGCGCTGGCGGCGGAGAGCTCGCACCCTTCAAACCCTCTTGTATGCGACGGCCCAAGGATAAAGATGCGCTCCAGCTCACTGCCTTTGGACCCTTTTGCGTACAGGTACTCACGAAAAACCGCGAACGCCTCGGCGGCGGTGCGGCCGGAGTAGCTCATACCGGCGTGCGGAGCAATCAAGCCCGTCATGCGAGCGCACTCCTGCTCCTCATCGCTGTAGCAGTGCGTGGCCTCGCTGAAGTAGTCGTCGATGGTCACCTTTAGGCGCTCTGGGATCGCCTCGTACCAGCCGCGGCCGTGCGGCGCCGCGTGTGTGGCGGGGCGGACAAAGCGCATTCGCGTCGCGGAGGGTCGACCAGTGCTCTGGAAAAGAGGACCTGGACTGTGGTGTGTGGTGGCGGGCTTGCTGTGGGGCCGAATGGGATGCTTGGAGCGGGTGCACTGCTGTTTGTGGGGCTTCATCTACACGTGTGTGCGACAGAGAGACACCGCGGGGACGTTGGTGAGGACGGACAAAGACGAAGCAGCAACACACCGAGGCCATACGGGCAGCGAACAAGTAAGCGGGATTGCGCCCGCAGAGAGAGTGTGTGGAGGTGTGGATGGGCGGGGTGAAGTAGGGAGTGCAGCAGCAACCAACCAACCAAAAGAAAGACGATACGAAGTGCAACCAGAAGAACGAGAAAGAACGATAATAATCAGTATCGTGATAGCAACAACCAGAAAGAGCTCACGCTACCCAAGCCCGATTGTCGACTCTTCCACGCACTTTGAAAGAACACAAAAAATCTAGACCGCAAACCGCACTGAGGCGTCTATACGCGTTCTGAGCACTGTCATACGTGACACGGGTTGGCCTTCACCTTTTTTGTTTTTTTTGGTTATCCGTCGTTGAAGCTTTTTGGTTCTATTTGTTGGGGATTGTTCAGTCGCCCTCTGTCGCTGTCTTCTCGCTCCAGAGATGTACAACAAACCTTCGCAATCACACGAGTGATGCCCTCGTCACTCCACCCCCCCCCTCCCTCCTCCCCCTTCAGCTTCTTCGTTGCGACAGCGCAGTCCAGGCAGAGAGAACGGCACCAACCATTGAGCAGCTCACCATCTTACCAAGCAGAACCACCGTCGCGGGCGCCGTGGTGAGATCCGCATAAAATAGAGAACGCAAGGGAGGGAGGTGCGAACCCAGCTGCGTGCACGTGCCCCTCTGCAGCTCCACATTGTGTAGACCGGCGGCAGAAAAAGCAGTAAGAGAGAAGCAGCAAGTGAATGGGAGGCGTGCGCATGCTTCACCAGAAGAGACGCGGGGTCCACTGTACACAGGTGTGCTCAGCAAGAGAAAGTTAGGCAAGGTGCGGCCACGGACAAGTTTTGCTCGAAGACAGTGCCGATCATGTCATAAGCGCAAAAAAAAAAAGAACGAAAGGAGGAAGCAGCTTCGAGTAGGCAGCCGTGACAGCTGGCAGCACACAACAAAAAGCAAGAGAAGCGACACACGGCGCTCGTTACGCAAGCACGACCAAAGTGCGTTCCTACATTCCTTCGTGTTGCTTTCGAGCTGCACAGCCGTCGCCATGCGTGTCCGCGCTTCGAGCACCACGGAGTCCAGTCACATCCCCTGTACCCGACGGAAAAAAAGGTGCCGCCTTGCCTCACAGCATCTCATGGGCATCGAGTGAGAGACCTGCGGATCCGAAGATTCCTCCCAACACAAACGATACCACTACAGCCATCAACATAAACCCCCGCTGCAGAGACGAGAGACCAAAGTAGAAGAAAAGCAAACGCAAAAAAAAAACCGAGCACACGAATGTCAAATAACAACCAAAAACAACACGGTGAGCAGAAAAACAAGCAAACAAAAGGGTGAAGGCAGCACATGGGCAACACACGAACAAGCAGAATGAACGAAAAAGAAGACGGGAGGGAGAGGAGTCGCACCAGTCAAACACCAAGGACAGAGAAACTTACACCGCCGCCGCCGCTGCTCTGTATATATATATATATATATATGTATATATTTGTGTGTGTTTTTTTTTTTGGGGGGGGGGAGCACAACGAACGCGCACCCGCGTTGAGGGGGTTTGACGATGAGGTGTGCGACAGAAAGAAAAAGACTGAAAAAGGTCAGTAGCACGCACGTAGGCAGAAAACAAATATACATTCAAGAAAGATGCACCCTCGCCTACACAAGAGTTCCTTGGAAGCAAGTATCTACGCCTACCCACTGTCTCAGCCGGTGTAGGCCCGCGTGCCGATGTCGAAGAGGGCCACAACGGGACGGTGGTCGCTCGAGCGGACATTTGGGACGTCTGTGTAGAGCCGAATGGTGATGCGGCGGGCGGCCGAGCTCATCCGTTTCTTGTACAAGATCCGGTCACAGTAGGCCGGCATGCGGTTCTTCTTTTGCGAAAAGTTGTACTCGTTAAGGGTGAAGCCGCCGCCAGCCGATACTTCGTACTTGTATGTTGGGCGGAAGAGAAGGTCACCCTCCTGGAACCTTTGAAACACTTTCCCGCGGGCCCGCTCAAGGCTCAGCTGGTCATTGTTGATGAGGATAGATCGAATGTTGCTGTGGTGCTGGATGACGTATTCGATGGCCTTGCGAGTGCCGTTGATGCGGTAGTTCAGGTCGCCGCCGAAGAAAGTGAGGTCGAATTCCTCCGTCACGTCGCGGCGCATTTTTCGCTTGCGCTCCACTCCCGATACAACGGGCAGCCTTAAAGGCATCACACCCTCTTCCGGGTTGTTGTCCTCCCAACAATCAGCCTCGTCGTCCTCATCGCTTGCCTCCTCCTCATCGTCACCCTCCAGCACTTTCTTCCGACCCAGCAGCAGCTTGAAGAACTTACGATACGGGCCGCGGCGGCCCAGCTGCAGGCCATAGACAATCTTCCGGTAGTCCTTGTTGCGGTTTCTGACAGCACCTTGGTGCGCCGTCAGGTGCGCGGTGATGAACAGCAGCGTCATGTAATTCGGCGTGACACTATCTGGTCTGCCGTCACTTGAAGCGTCGTCGTCGTCGCCGCCACCACGTTCCTGCCGATCCGTGCCGTTCTCGGAGCGCTGTGTGTGCCGGTGAGAGTGGTCGGCATCGGCGTGCTCAGTCGTCAGCTCAGATAAGGTGTTACGGCTCATCATCTCGGCAGGCGAGAAGACCCCGTCATTTTCTAAGACGGTGTCACCGTCGTCGCAGAAGAAGTTACCTGTGCTGTTGGCATCGGGCAAGCTGCGCTTGCGCAGCAGCTTACCGTATTCGTCGTCAGCGTCGTGTAGCATATACGGATTTCTCATCACAGGCGGAGGCGCTCCAGCGCCGCAGTCCGCTGAGGATTTCGACAGCATGAAAGCAGCGCTAGTTTCTCTCCCCGTTACCATTGAGCTGTCGGGCTTTTGAGGGGTGATTGCGGATCCCTTTATCGACGTGCCTCGTGCCCCGGACGTCTTACTCTTCAGCGGTGGGGCCCGCGTAGCAGAAGTGATGGTCAGATGTGCTTTCGCACGATGGGGGGGCGCTGCGTCTTTAGGCGTCAGAGATAAGACTAGTCCCACAGCAACGCCGCCCTTGTTCCCACCCAGGCCGTTCAGCAGCCCCGTCTTCACGTGCGACGCGTGGGCCCGCGAGATGTAGTGAGCCACGTCGCGGCGACGAGCAAAAACGAGCATCTGCACCGCCCACATATGGTGCTGGCCGACCAGCTCGTACTGCCCACCAAGGCAGGCATGCGAAACGATTTTCGTCCACCGGCGCTGGCGCTTGTTCGACATCACATAGGGACCGTTCTCCTGGGTGCCGACCACCACCAAGTGTGCGTTGGGGTAGATACAGTGGGCGGAAACCTCGCCGGTGCGTGGCCTCTTGCTTGCCATGTTCCACGTAACGTACGCGATCCGCAGCGGTTTGCCGGGGATCCAAATCTTGTCGTCACCTCGCAGTAAGTCATCGGGGCAGCAGCGAGGGATCGGGAACGTCTCGCGAGTCGATAAGGTAGGGTTGTCTGCATAGGTGAGGGGAGAGCTGCCTGCAGTCGCGTTGTCCGTTTTGTCGTGGTGTGAGCTGTGCACGTTGGTAGAGTTTAGGATCCCCACACATGACGGGCTGGACGTTGCTGCGGTCGTACTGAGGACTGGCACGGTCGCTGTCGCTTCGTGCGGGCAAGCGCCGCTTCCCGTGCCCACGCTGCCGGCTCGCAGCGTCGACTTGACGACTTCGCCACGACGACCACGTGCGGGCGACGCGCAGCCGGAAACAGAGTCGCACATGGACGACCAAAGAACAGTATGCTGCACGAGCTGGCGCGCCAGCAAATCTACCTCCGTGTTATCTGACCGGGATGGTGCTGCATGTAGGCTCGGCGTTGCCTCACCCCTTCGCGGACCCTGCTCGACAGCGAGTGCCGGGCGCTGATCGGCGAGCTGGTTGACGTAATTTTCCGTGGGCGCTAGGCTGCACGCTCTTTGGCTGGACCGCAGGGCGGCTTCGTCGCCTTGACCCGTGCTTTGCAAGTGTGGGCACGCGTCATTTTCGTCGTGGTGCTGCAGGCTCGCACGTGTAAGGCCGACGGGCACGCGGGGGCTACCAGTGCTAGCGGTTGCATTACGAGGACAGTGAAGGGCGTGCTGCCCCGACAGAGCCGGTAATGTGGTAACGAGGGCTGTCGGCGTCAACGGAGGAGGCGCAGAGTTGCCCACGCGCAGCAGCGGCAGACCGCCGGACGGATCTTTATCCGTGCATGTCGAACAGAACGAGGAAGCCGGAACCGTTGCGCCCATGGCGGCGGTTGTGCGCACGTTCCCCGCTGCCGAGGAATCAAAGTCGTGCTGGATGCTGCACGTGGTGTTATTGTTGCTGCATGCCTCGTTCTCCCCGAGGGGCGGGAGTGCTCTGGGATACACGCCTATGTCCCTCATCGACGGCAGAGCGGTGGCGGCGGGCATACTCCCCCTCGTTTCACTTGCCGGCAGCGTCGACTTCAGCGATTGAGCGTGCCTTGTGGTCTGGGTCCCAGCGTACTCGGTCATTTCTGTACGAAGAGGTAAGTGTGTCGCTCGATGAGAGGGAAGGCGGCCGATGACGGAGCAGTGAAACAAGCAAGCGAAGGCCCGCGAAACTTTTTTTGTTTCCTCACTAGAGGCGCGGGACGGTACAGGGCAACACGCAGAGGCAGCGCAAAGTGCCAAACATACAAACGCGGTGCTGCTCGGGGAGAGATGTGTATGGGGAGTGTTGCGGAGTGCGCGGTGGAGTTGACAGAGAACAGATGAGAAGGAGAGAGAGAAAGACGACGCACACAAGTGCATGAGAACAACGACGAGGTAAAGGAGAGCGAAACGTTGCTGGTGCACAAGCAGAGGAGCGGGGAGAACGAGAGGGATACGATGCGCAGGCTTACACACAAGTCAGGGAGGCAGAGAGTTTCCTCACAAACGACGCCGAGCACCGAAGCCAATGTTCTCCTCTGTCAACTTCTCGACGCGTACGCAATCACAGCGCACCTACCCCTGTTGCGCCACAGCTACATCCTCCTCGCCGCGGACGAGTCGTCCGACCGTTGAAATGGAGCCAAGCGTCTAACCGGCAGTAGACGGAGACGCGGCGTGGACTGCATGTCGTGCTCTAAAGCGGGCCGCGTCCAGGGTGATATGCTCGAGGGCGGAGGCTGTGGGTGTACCAGGTGCATGCCGGATGCGCGCAGAGAGGAAGGCCGCCAGCCTCCGGCCAGGGCTCTCCGAGGCCCCGCACATCCTGCCTGTGTGCCATGCTTTTCCCTCTCAGTCGCCTCCGTCCGCAGCATGTCATCACGTGGTGCGGCGACGCCTCACATGAGCGGCTCTGGAGGACTCGGTGGTGCACGTCAGCGGTGCTCTCATCCCGCTTCCGGCATCTCTGCCCCATGAAAGCCCCCACCCCGGTCGGATCGAGGAGAGATGCCGCGTCTCTCGTAGACACGCGCTTTGAGGCGAATTGGTATGACTTTCATGTTCGGTAATGCTTGCTGAACGGTCGACATGGCTCATAGTGAGCTCGTACGCATGCGATCATAACCTCACGTCTCAGTTGGCCATGAACAACACAGGGCTGTCCGTCGATACCAAGAGTCGGCAACCATGCTCGAGGGTACGCTGCAGGCTCCTGGACGCCTCACAAAGAGTGAGTACCGAACCCGGTGATACCATGCTGCGGTGTCACCCGTCTTCAGGGGGCGCAAATGCGGCAATGAACGAAAAAAAGAACACGAGAGGGACGCAGGCAGGAAGACCGATAAATACATCACGCTCAAGAGAACCGCGCATGGAGACACACACACACACACACACACACACACACACACACACAAGACGCTGCCTCGCTGCCCGCGAAGGACCGAACTTTGACGTGAACGCGTGGTGCCATCAAGTTGCTGTTTTGCACAAGCTACTTCGTACTTTGAACAACAAAGGAAAAGCAAGCAAGTGGTACATCTCACACTAAAGTAGAGCCGAATCGTAAGTTGACAGCGATGCCCCTCGTATACCCCGCATCAGCGATGAACACAGAAGAGGGGAGGGCGATCGTGTATGGAAAGCAGCGAGCACGATTGCATGAGGAGAGCCTCGAGAAAACCACAAGACCACACCACGCGTTTCCTCTCGTAAGGCACACAAAGGGATGCGTTGCATCAATGGAAAAAAATTTGACCAATATGGTTTGCGTGTCTTGCATCCTTGTCCTTGACGACTCCACACGCGGCAGAAATCAAAAAAAAAATTGAGTGTTTGTTGCACGTATGAAGAAGGCTGTGCCGGGACCTCAGGACAGAACGTAATGTGTGGCGGAAAGATCCTTCTTTCAGGATTCGATTTTGCGGCCCTTGCCGTCGTACTTGTAGTAGCCCTCGCCAGTCTTCTTACCCAGCTTGCCAGCGGCAACCCGTTCATCAATTAGGGGTGAGGGCTTGAAGAGCGGCTCGTTGGGGTACTGAGCATGCCAGCCGTCGACAATGAACTTGATAACGTCGATGCCAACACTGTCACAAAGTTCAAACGGTCCCATCGGGTAGCCGCAGCCGAACTTCATAGCAGTGTCCACATCCTGGAAAGTCGCGACGCCACGCTCTACTAGTCTACACGCCTCCATTTGATACGGCACGAGAAGGCGGTTCACGATGAAGCCCTCCGTGTCCTTCGCAACAACAGGTATCTTGCCTACCTTCTTGCCGAAGGCGGTAAGCTGCTCAATGATGGCTGGACTCACCTCCTCTGTGCGCACCACCTCGAGCAGCTTCATCATCGGCACGGGCGAGAAGAAGTGCATGCCGGCAAATCGGTCCTTGCGTGTCGTTGCGGACGCCATCTCCGTGATGCTCAGAGACGACGTGTTCGAGCAGAACACCGTCGACTTCGGCGCCATCTTGTCCAGGCGGCCAAAGAGCTCCTTTTTCGCGCCGATGTTCTCCACAATCGCTTCGATGATCAGCTCCGCGCCGCCAGCAGCAACGGCTTCGTCCGTCGTGAACGTGACGTGAGAAAGCACCGTGTCCACGAATGCCTTCATCTTGCCCTGATCACCGTTGCACTGCTTGTTGGCGATGCGCAGCAGCGACGTCTCGATCGCCTTGCGCGACGCGTCCAGCCGCGCTTGCGAGACCTCCACCACAGTCACCGGGACAGCCGCCTGAGCTGTGATCTGCGCGATGCCGCTGCCCATCGTGCCGCCGCCCCACACGGCAAGCGACTTGAAAAGCGCAGAGGCGGTGCAACGAAGCATCGCAGAGGGGTCACGGATAGAGGCTGCGAGAGGAAATACACAAGAAAACGAAGGGCGGGAAGGTGACGCAAACGAGCAAACTACTTCAATCCGAGCGACTGCTGCATGGGGCGCGTGCACCTACGATGGGCAGCGTGAGGGGTCGTGCCGGTGGAGTCGTGCGGTCTCTTTCTCGCTGTTGCGTTTCGTGTTGTCACAGTAACGTTGAAAACATAGATCGCGGTCCTGCAGCGGACCACCAACAAGAAGGTCGAGGGGGCGAGGACAGAATAGGCCGCAGTGATGGTGGTGGTGGTGGTGGTGGTGGGGAGGGGGGGGGGAAGTGTGAATGGGTAGGACAGTAGAGTCAAGGAGGGCGATCATGGCAGCCACATGTCCCCGAGTAGCCGTAGCGTTGCGTTGGCGGCGCTGAGCACGAGAGACGAGAACGGTCACATTCCACACGGCTACCAGTAAAGTGGGCATCTACACAGTTGTGCATGACAACTAGAAGCAGTAGACGAAACGCTGCTTCCTCTCCCATAACCGTTTTTTGGGGGGAGGGAGGGGGAGAGCACAAAGAGCTGGCCGAGGTATCCGCTGAGGAAGAAAGCGACATGCGCCACTAAACTCTTGTTTCTGCGACAGCGAGACTCGAGAGCTGGCGCTGTCGCTGCAGGAGCTTCTTCCCTAGCCTCACGCCCCTCTTTTCGTTTCCTCTCTCTATATATTTGTCTGCACAGGGTTACCTCCTCCGCTCCACTCGAGGTACGTCACCGATATCCCCTCATAGGCATCTTCCTCACGTTCCCTCCCTCTCTCCCTCCTCCTTCCACGCACCATCCGCTCAGTGTTGAACACACGGCGGGAAGCCGAGGAGGAGACAGCGGAGGAGGGAGAGAGAAGAGAAAGAAGGCATTCAAAAAGAATATGAAAAGACAGCGGCCCAGCCCCAATGCACAGCGCTTTACGCTCCACCACTGGCAGGCACACATCAGCCGCAGCGGGGGGAGGGGAAGGAGGGAGAAGTGAAAGAGACGCTTACCCGATCCGGGCAGTAAACGCGGCTACCGCCCTTCGCGTCTGTCGCCTTCACGGAAAACGGCGCGTGAGAGGCGGACAAGAAACACAGCATAAAAAGACACCTCGCAGAAGCCCATTTTACAAGTCGTCTTTATCCTCATCGCCGCTGCGAGGCACCGCTACCGCCTCTTCCAGCTTCGGCACCATACGCGGGATAAAGGTGTGTCCACCTCGCACGTCCTTCTGTGTGAGCTGCGCGTCATGAGATGCCACAAACTGCGTCACGCCCTCGGCGGAGAAGGTGCCGACAAAGTTGTAGTACTTAGCGGGACGGTCCAAGGAAAGGAAAAGCACATCAGGGAAGCCGTTGTGGCCCACATCAAAGTACTCGCGCACGGCATCGCTACCTTGCCGGTCGACAACGACGAGCGACACTTTTTGCGCCTCACGCCCCATTATTTCCAGTAGCTTGACGGAGACAAGCGAGAGTACCTTTACAGCGTTGTCCTTTGCCGCCGAATCCTGCGCAGAGTCGACAAAGGCAGCGACGCAGCGGTGCTTCTTGGGCAGCTGCACACACTCCTTCGCCCAGACAGCCTGGTCCTTCACAAGAATCGGCTCACGTGCCATCTGCAGTCGCTCCTCCTCCACAATATCATGCTGCCGCTCAATCAGCTGCCCCATCATGTACACGCGGCGGCTTTCTGCTACTTCGAGGAAGTGCTGATTTTGCGTAGACTCTGCCTTCGCCACGAGCGCGGCGACAGTGTCCGTGATTTGTGTCGACAGAAACGCCAGCGCCTCCCGATAGGAAAGCGAGGTGGCCGCTGCCGGCATTCGGACTACGCGGTCTGACTCACCGGCGCCGCCGCCAGCGTCCGCTGTGGACCTGTGAAGCACTAGCAGGACGGGTAGTTCGTCCTTGCTAGTGATGTTGTACCGCTGTGCAATGTGAGTCGCGTTAGGTGCGGTGAACGCATTCGGCACGACGCCGAACACAGCATCGAGGGCAAAGTGTTGACTGAGAGCGAGGTAGCCGCCTGGGGTGTAGCTCGTGGAGGGAAAGTACAGCACATGCGGGAGCGCGGGATACTGAGGGTACTGAGCGAAGAAGCGGGCGAGATCGACGTCGTTGTGCACCCGATGCGTGACCGACGAGGAGATGCATGACAGACCCCACGACATGATGTGCGCCATGTCGATGTTGCCGTCATAC